>NW_016107726.1:444453-501168 GCF_001604975.1 Cebus imitator | reverse complement strand
AACAAAACTGCATACTTTAAAAAAAAAAAAAGCATGATTTTTTTGAACCAAATGAGGCATGGGTCCTTTGTCAAAAGTCATAGCTTAACTTTTTGAGCCTCTGACTTTTTATCTATGAAATGTGAAATATTAATATGATTTTATAATATCTAACTTCAGGATTATCATGAGGATTAAAACAACAGAAGATAGGTGGCTTATAAACATTCAGTAAATGGCGGCTGTTTTTGTCGAAGTATTTCATGGACAGAATTCATCGGTTTCTTCAAGGTCATTTAATTTGGACAGTATACACAAAAACAGGACCCCACGTGACAAAAATAAAATAGCTTCATCTCAGCTGAACCAGATCACACAAAACAAGAAAAGGACTATTCAGAGGAAGGAAATCGAGAGTGGAGTTGACTACTCTCTGGATTGAATCCTACAGAGAGTCATTTGGGTAATTATTTGTTTCAGACATCACTGAGTCAGCAATTCAGCCAATCCACTTAGCTACTTGCCTTAGTTCCCTCACTTCCTGTATTTTCCAACTCCATAGGTATGTTTATAAGAAAGCCAATGAACACCCTAGGAAATATCTTTTGATGTCATGTCAGTTATTTTGAGTTAGGCTGGTTTAAAATCAAGTAAAAGGATGTGGTTTGCAAATAACCACTGAAAGCCATACCTATGGTATACATCTTAGATTTCTTGACTTTTGTATCTTCTAATTTTATAGATGTCTTCTTATGTTACGATTTTTCTTCCTCATTCTATTTATATTTTCTACTTCTCTCATGTTATTTTCTTTCCCCAGCTCTAGCAATGATGGCTTTCATTCTTTCTGAATATTTTATTTCTTTGCCAATCTTTATTGGCTTTTCTTATCTTCCTGAGACAGTTTATTGGAACTATTGGTATTTTAGAGATATTATGTTCTAGTCTTATGCAGCTTTAATTTAAACAGAATTTTCATATTTCCTATAGCCAAATATTAATTTGGACAATAAATACTGATGTGATTCAGAACATACTATCCCCAATAATGAAACCGTGGCACATTGAATATTTTATGGTGAAGGAATTTGAGAAAAAGGCAGAAGCAGGAAAGTCTAGCTGAGCTTCCTTGCCCGAGGTCTCCCCTGAAGCAGGTCATAAAACCTAGGAAGAATTTTCTGACCTTCCTATGAAGCAGGCCACAAGAATCTCATGTGCAAAGTGCCCTCCCATACCTGAAGGAAAAGAACATGCTAATGGAAAAGTCATCCCAAAAGACATAGGGGCGCAGAGAGGAATCTGAATGAATAGGCCTTGCTGCGTTTCGCCCAGTTTATTACCATCTGATGAGGCCCTTTCCACCCAACCCTATTTCTCCACAACTCTCCACTCTTCAACAAAATGACCATAAAAAATACTCAGGTTTAACTGTTCCTCTGAGTCTTCATTTCCTTATGAAATCTCCCATGGTATAGGAAACTTACACTACGTAAATTTGTACACTTTTCTCCAATCTGTCCTTTATTACATGGTCCAGCCAATTAACCCAGTCAATTAATCCAAAATGAAATAAAGAAAGGATATCTTTTCTTCCTCTAAAATAACATGTTCTTCAAATATTTTTTTTTTTCTGAAAAGTTAGAGTAGCCATATCTAATGCTTTAAAATTAAGCAAAAGAGGGAGAAAATTAAGTACATTTTTCCTGAATTACCTAGGTAATGAGTGTGAAGATCGGAACTGGATCCTGAAGTATCTAGATTGCCAGCTTATAATGCCTACGTAAGCCAATGCCAAATACTTGCTCTAATACTTAATCAGGAAATAGTTACTTCCTACTTGATTGCAAAACTTATGTGGGAGATCAAATGGATGATAATCCTAAACCCATCTGCTTTGGTTATTTAGAAGCGAGTTCATATAAGAACTCTTCCTCTCAGAACTCTGCATTGTTAAACATGAGACCAGGTCTATTAGATTGCCTGGAGTATCTGAATGGTGATGGCGTGACTAGGCTGGAAGTAACTACAAGAGTCTTCAGCAATCTGAGGACAACTGGAATATTTTGCAGAGGCAAATATCATCAACAGGCTATCAGCTCCTTCTATTAAACCTAGAGTGCCACCCACCACTGTTGACTTGATGATGACCAGGTTCACCTTTTGCTGCTGGTGTGGCCAGCGTCTTCAGATACTACACTGGACAGAGATTGAAGATCTACTTTCTCTCTAAACCAAACTGCAACCGAGCATGGAAAACGGTCCTCTCAAATCTCAAAGCTACTGCCTAACTGTGATGCTCTGGTTTTAATAGATAACAAATTTCCTTGTATTCTGCGGCTTCCACTCCCTATTTAATTCTGCAAACCTCTGATTACTTGAAAGATAACACCACCTATCAGACCCACAGTGAAGGTCTTACCATAGTCATCCATGATCAACCAAGAGAACTCTTATATCTACTTTATTTAGGTTGTGCCAGTACCTGAAATAATAATTTTTAATATTCCTATGAAGACTTCAAAATTAGATGTAGTTACTATATCATATTCCATAGAAGCTGAGAAGCAACCACTCCTCTACAGCCAGTAATTTGGATTGCTTTGTCTTTTCCCATATGTTAAATAAAAGGCAATCATGAATTTTTAATATAAAATATTATGTTTTTCCAAAATTTCCTTTTTAATAAATAAATTCTCAGAGAAAGGGTTTCTGAATCAAAGGTAGTAACTACTACAGTTTTGATGCACAACACTAACATTTTTTTCTAACAGTGTTGAACAAGTTTATACTACCAAGAAGAATTTCAAATATCAGTTTCACTCTGTGTTCTACCACGTTGGATTCACTTAAATATTTTGCTAATAGTTTTTAAAATCTATTTTACTTTCATTGTTAATAATACTGTTTTCTTCTATTTATTAATCTTATCGCCTTAAGTGAATGAAAATCATTGTTCAATGAATGATTTAAATCTAGAATTTGAAACACAAAAACAATCACCACAAAATAAAAAGCTTAGGGAAAAGGTTTTCAGCCTATAGGACAAGTAAAAAATGTTAGTCTTTTTAAAAGTGAAGATCTGTATAAATTGATAGGAAACCATTAAGAGTCCAACAAATAAATGGAAAGAAAAATGGCCTTACCATTTACTAAGAGGACTGAGGGTGGAAATAGGAGAGAAATCAAGAGTTCAGTTTAAAATTAAAACTTCTATGAAATGAACCATACAAATGAAGCAATCAAGTAAGTAGTTTGGAATATAAACCAGAACTAAAGGAAAAATCTAAACCTATAGATGTTGCAATCAGCAGAATATAGATAACATTTAAAGGCATGAGTACCAATAAGATCATATATAGGGAAAGTATGCAAACAAAAATAGAAGAGGACCCAAGACAAGGCAATAAAAATATTTAGCAAGGAAAAGAAGGAAGCAAAGAGACTGAGAAGGAGACTGATGTAGGAGAAAAGCCAGGAGATTCTGGTGTCGTGGGAGCCACAGGAAGAGTGTTTTCAAAAAAAAGGAAGAGACAGCTCTTAACAAAGCCCATGGAAAATAAAACAAGAGGAGAATAAAAGTGGATCAATTGGATCTGTGTATTTTTTTCCAGTAGCCTTGTGATATCAATCCTATCTTCCTACTATGATTAGATTGTATGTGCCTTGAGGACAAAAGCAATGTCCAATTGTCTAAAGACTATCAAAGGACTAGTTCAATAAATGCGTAGAGGCACAGATCACAGCAGTGATAGAAGCCTTAGAAGTTACCCGATTAAATCTCCTCGCTTCTACAAATAAGCTTTTCCATAGTCACCCTGCTAATTAGTGGCTACTTGTAAGAAAACCCAATCTAGGTATTTTTCACTGTATTATACACTAGTTTTATTTTCATTTTCAAACATGGACATGGAAGGAACATGAAAACATTTTCTCTTCTATAACCAAACACATCTTCCTATAGCTAAGCCAAAGTTTTAAGTCTCAATTAAAGGGAAAATGAAGAGAAACGAAACATTGACAATGGATACCTCTGTATTGAATCCATGTTGATCTACATAACACATACTTCTATACAATAAAATATGGATGGCTCAATAACAATGATTGGGGGAAAGAAACACAGAGAGAGAGAGAGGAAAGAGAAATATAGTCCTTGTTTCAGTCACAGTATCTAGTAAATTAAACTGCTTGCTCACTTATTTGATTGCTTCCCAGTCAACCTGAGCCAGTTCAAGAGCTATCTAAAGTTGAAGACTTTAGCAAGACAACTTTAATATCTTACCTCAATGTGGTTTCACACATCCCAGCTACCAGTCATAAGAGATACCAAGGAAGAAATTGTTCACAAGTTAGTGCAACACTATTGTGAAGTAAATGCCACTTTTAAGAGTTTGTGATTTCAGCTTTATATGTGAAACAGTGTTTCACTGTATTTTGCCATATTTCATTTGCTAACCTAAAATGATAAGCTACTTGTGAGCAAAACGTTGTTTTGTTTTGTTTTGAGAAGACAAAGTCTTGCTCTGTCCCCCAGGCTGGAGTGCAGTGGCGCAATCTCAGCCCACTGCAACCTCCGCCTCCTGGGTTTAAACGATTCTCCTGCCTCAGCCCCCCAAGCAGCTGGGACTACAGGCACGTGCCACCATGCCCAGCTCATTTTTGTACCTTTAGTAGAGACAGGGTTTCACCATATTGGACAGGCTAGTCTTGAACTCCTGACCTTGTGATCCACCTGCCTTAGCCTCTCAAAGTGCTGGGATTACAGATGTGACCCAGAACACCCAGCCAACAGTTGAGAGTTTATCAAAGTTTTTATTCTTGAGTAAAAGACAATTTAATGGTTACATGTCTCTGCTATGGAGTCAGAATGCCTGGACTCAAACTGCGGTTCTACTGCAGAGCTTCATAAAGTTAGGTGCCTTTGGGCCAGTGCTCGATCTCTGGAAAGTTTGTTTCTTCAACTGCAAAATGGGATTACACTGAAGGCGCGCTAGGAGAATTAAAGGAGAAAACATAGGTAAATTATTTGGCACGGTACTTAATGCATAACGAACATGCAGAAAGTTATCAGTAGAGGCAAAAAACGAGCTACTAATTAATTGTGTGTTTGGGCTCCACAGCTAACTAATGTCAGGAGTAGAGCATGTCTCTGTTTAATGTTCTCTCCTTTGTTTGATTTCCTGCAAATAAAAACTCAAGAAACACACAAGTGACATGATTAAATTCTTCAGTGTGCACCAGAACAGTTAGGATAAGAATAGTATAGATATAAGTTCATGTTCAGGGCTACATTCAATTACTAGCAGAAGTTCCTAAGAACAGAAATTACAATACCTATTATCATCCAACTTTCTGTTTGTCAAACCACATTTCATCCTTATGATCAGAAAATGCAGAATTTAAGGTTAAGTAACAAAAAGGGATATTTTAAGTTCAGATGTTTTCTAATTTAAAACAAAAATATTAATGTCCCAAAACCCACATTCATTTTCCATGATTATAAATGTAGATATCCAAAAAGCACAGACTAACGCACTGTGAAAAATCAGAGCTGAAACCCAACAACCCACAGTAAAAACTATAGGATTATACTTTAAATATAACATAGGCCAGGTGTGGGGGCTCATACCTATAATCCCAGCAGATCACTTGAGCCCAGGAGTGTGAGATCAGTCTGGGCAACAAGGGAAAACTCATCTCTAGAAAAATTGGGAGGTCGAGGCGGGCAGATCACCAGGTCAGGAGTTCAACACCAGCCTGGCTAACATGGTGAAACCCCACCTCTACTAAAAATACAAAAATTAGCCGGGCTTGGAGGCACGTGTCTGTAATCCCAGCTACTGGGGAGGCTGAGGCAAGAGAATTGCTTGAACCTGGGAGGTGGAGGTTGCAGTGAGCCGAGATTGCACCATGGCATGCCAACCTGGGTGACAGAGTAAGACTCCATCTCAAAACATAAATAAAATAAAAAAGTATTTAAAAAATGCAATGCATGTATATGTGTGTGTGTGTGTATATATATACATACACATAAAATATATATATACAGGTATATATATATATGTTTATACCTTATAAATTCATGTTTTATAATTCAAACTGTTTAAAATGTTATAAAAATATAGATAGGATTAAAGAAAGTTAAGAAAAATAAAAAGCTTCATTTGCTGAAAGAGAAGATTGCAAGTAAATAGAGTGATTTTTTTAAATTTTCCACCGTTAATTATAATGTTGTTTAGATGGTATTTTATGCTGTGCACAAACTGTAACGACTTAACTGCTTTGAGAAAACTAGCTATTTGACTGTGAAAAGTTGCTAATTATTTTTTGTCATACAAGAAAAAAAGCAGATAAGTAATCATTCTCCAAAGAATTCCTCTGTAATAGTTTATAAAACCCCATTAATAACAAATTCTCAAATAGCTAAACATGCCTATTACTAGGATTACTAATGGCAGATAAATGATTGCTTATTAAATGTTGTAAAGAATCAATATAAAAGTAATAATAAAAGTAATATAAAATAAGCCAATTAGAATGCTTAGTTTTTCTAAAGTTGGCTCTACAACACACACACACACACACACACACACACACACACACACACACACACACGGGTGTACTCACACTTAAGATTATCTGTTGTTAGCAATGCTAAGTCATATGAATCTTTAATGTAGAAAGTTTACTAAACACTAAAAGTGATAGTCTCATTAAGAAGGTATTTTTTAATGTAACTATTTCTATTGAAATTTTTTCAATTGGGTTAGGTTTTTATAAGTGCACATTAAGTGTATTTGGGAAATTACCTATTACAATTTACTGAACTTTTGAAATGCACTTATACCTAGTTATAAGAATAAAGCAAAATGCATCTTTGGCATTGAAAATTACAGTCAAATACAACATTTAACACTATCAAAGACATGTAGGAGACCTTCAAATAGGGATACAAATTAACATTGGTCACCTAATAATCTAAGTACATTAGCTGCATGATGAATAATATTATTTAGAAGAATGTAGGCAGTTTTGTTTTCATTGCTAATAGTTGCTCCTCATCTCAACTCTGCCATGAATTTCGATCCATGTACGTGAAACTATCGAAAGCAAAAGAATACAAAAATGATTGGCTGAACAGAGATTCAGCCACGTGGTGTTCCCCTCTGCCTGTAAGATGTGACTTGCTGAACATTTTCCTATGGGTGCCAGAGTGTCACGTGACTCTAAGGGTAGCTACTTTTACACAGATTTGGACTACACTAAGCATTCAGTGAAGAAAATTACAGTGATAAATCAAGGAACAAAAAATATTCTCTTCCAAGGTCCTGCCTATTTAGGTGAAAGTTTTTCAGGTCTAGATTATTCAGCAAAGCATCTTAAATCTGCACTTCACTTTGCATATTTAGTTAATATAACATCTTTAGCTAAGACTCTTTATGTTATCTTTCCACAAAAAAAGACACTTTAAATATTAGTGTGTAAACTATTCTTTAAATCAGGTATGTTTTTAAAACCTATTTTTATTTAATAAGGGGGTGCAGCATAATTGTTGGGTCGACAAGAAGTTAAACAGGCAGTATTTAAAACGGAAAATGATTAGGACACTGGAGTATTTTGGTATTTGACTATTTTCACATAGATTAAGCACGAAAATGAAGACCAGCTAAGAGAAAGTTCCTGAAACTCAGAAAAGTTTTATCCAGGGCAACAATACCCTGTGTCTTGCTTGCTGTTCTTTTTGAAAATGCTCCTTAATGTTGCTCTGTTTGTTCTTTCAGAAAGTTGATGGGGGGTGGGGCGGGAAACTCAAGCTGATTAATAATGTTTTTCTTTGAGTTTGTTTTTTTGAGTCCCACAGTTCATTATTTACATAAATGGATGTCCTGCTGCTGTCAAATCATTCATCTATGTTTGTCTAGAAACTGTTTCCTATAAAGCTAAGCCCATATGTTTTGCAAGGATTTTTCTCCCTCTTAAAAATAGCCTCAATTTCTCCTTTCCACTACCATTGATAGTCTAGAATTGATTTTTTGTAAAGTCTCCCTGCAAAGGAACGTTAGAAAATGAGTAATAATAATTAACATAACATGGCTACAGTTAGTTTATTATCAGATTCCAATTTCTCTTCATTTTCTTGAAGCTTCATCTGTTTATGATAAGGGGGAAAAAAGCCCTCAGTGTCTTGACTGCAAGAATAAAAATACATGGCTATTACAGTCAGAGTTTAGACTATAAAACTGTAACTTGTCTCTTTTTTTTTTCCAAGTATCATAAATGCATAACTTTTATTTTTACTAGTTTTGGGAAATATGAGGACAGGCACTTTTTTAAAAAACAAAATTCTTTTAAAAGCCTTGATCATAAATTTATAAGGTTGAAGCCCAAGCTACTGAATCCATTTGTGAAAAAGTCATTGTCCTGTCTTTTCAGTCTTACCAAAAGAAAGAAAGAAAGAAAACTTACTTGTAAGAGGTATAGTAAATTTTTGTAACTTTTTCAAGTCATCAATAATACCATCTCCCAAATAAAACCCCAAGGGAATTAGTCTTCCTAAAATAAGGAAGAAGCTTAGGTTTTGCCAGTGAAGAAAATGTTGAGATCAATGCTGATACACTTTACAGATCCTATTACTATATTAGCAGTGGATGGGAGGCACAAAGGCAAATGGCTTGAATAATTTCAGTTCTCTTTTCCTACCTTCCCAATTCATTATGCTTTAGAGTATTTGATTTAAAAACAAGCTGTGTTTTTACTCGATTATTTTCCACCTCAAGTTTGGATGATGGGAACAGACCTCTATTTTGTCGGACGGCACTCTCTACAGACCTTGCCTGTTCACCACTTTTCTTTTCAAAAGAGATAAACACGTTCTAGTCATCCACAGCTGCTCCTCCAGATGTTCCTGAACCAGGACCAAAATCAGCTCATCTGTGCTTTAAACGTGGTCTTCTTAGGAATTCTTGAGAGAGTTGCTGTCTTCTCTAGGTGAGATCTTTCACAATTCCAGTGCACAGCAGGACAGAGGCCACATCTTCTTAAGAACATGTGCCTGCCAAAAGCAGGAGGAGGCGCCCTGACCAACTTGGCTGGGGAAAAGCAGCCCACAGTCAAGTGGGCCATCCAGGAAAAGCAAGAACCATAGCTATCAGCTGGGAGCCAGGCAGAGGGGCTAAAGTAAGAGGGTCTGTTGTGGATAGAATCTGAGAGCTTGTTTGTTGTTGAATTCCGAATTCATTTATTGTGGACTGTGGTTTACATATACAATTTAGTTTTAACAAAATGTTACTCGATGGCATAATTAATCCATCCTCACTTTATAAATTAGAAAACTGAAGCTTAGGGAATATACAAATAAGGAGTTTTTGGGGTGTAATTCCCAAAAATTCAACTTAATTTAGTTGGTTCATATACCTGGGAAGTCTACAGGGCTGCTTTCAGTTCTGACTGAGTCCACAGATGCAAGGTTATCGCCATATTCCTATAGCTTCATCTTCATTTCTCAGCTCTCTTTTCCAAGTGTTGGTGTTATTCTCAGATAGGATTTCTCTGTGTGTATCAAAAATGACCACTAAAGCTCCATGCTAACATTGCTCTTACAGCTGGCAATCCCAGCAGGGGGAAAGGGTGCCTTTTTCCTGATAATTCTAGAGAAAGGTCTCAAAGATTGGTTTGGCTTGGATCGCATACTTGTACCTGAACTGATCACTTGAACTGGGTACTCTGGCAAGGCCTGGGTCACATGCCAGCCCTGTGGTGAGAGGGTATTGCAGACTCAACAAAGTCACATGAAAAGAGTTTCCTACAAAAAAGTTCAGTTATCACACTAAGTGGGAAAAACATATATGTGTATATATGTGTGTGTGTGTGTGTGTGTGTGTGTGTGTGTATAGCAAATAATACACACACACACACATATATATACATATATACATATAAATATATGTAGCTACCACACTCTAGTAAAGGGAGGTGAAAATTCTGCCCAAGGCCACAGTGCTGGGATTCATATTAACCTGAACTACTCCAAAGCCCATACACTCTCTAGAGAAGAGAGGACCATGCAATCAAACCAGCTAAAGAGAGAAAACTGACATTATATCCACTAACTACTCTAAAATACTTTGGAAGTAAATTAAGTGGTAGATTCTGACATTCACGGGGTTTGATACACCCTACCAGAGTAAAGCAAGGACTCCTTGGAGACTATGTCTTTTTAAATGATGGATTTCTAACTTTGTGTTTATTCTCACAATCACAAAAATGTTTACTATTCAATCTAATTTGTAACCAAATCAATCATTTAAAAATATATTTAAAATGTTCTTACTCTTCAAGAGAGCATTTATATGGAACATAATGGCTCAAAATCATCAATATATACAGCAGACATTATAATGTACTACAATATAATCATACCCTAGAGTCTCCTAAGATTGATAGAACTATTTACTCATTTGCCAAATTTACATTTTTGTGTCAGCTTCTACTTTTTCTGTTACCTTCCTCACTTGTCAAGAAAATATAAAAACTAAAATAAACTTTTTTGAGTAGAATAAAAGAGTTGTCATCTACCACTTCCAGCCTCCTTCAGTGTGCTTTCACATCTAGTCTGCTGCTTCAAAAGTACAGCAAGCATAGAAATCAGATAATGAATCCCTTTAAGGGCCTGTCAGGGGGTGGATGTCTAGGGGAGGGATAGCATTAGGAGAAATATCTAACATAGATGACGGGTTGATGGGTGTAGCAAACCACCATAGCACATGTATACCTATGTAACAAACCTGCACGTTCTGCACATGTATCTCAGAACTTAAAGTATGTTAAAAAAAAAAAAGTGTATCTTAATGATTTGAGAAATTGATTTTTTGTGTAAGTGAACATGTAAATAAATTTATTGCTGATGATAGTTCTGTTGGATGACTGAAGTATTGAGATATAATATTTCTAAGAAAAAACATTTGATCAGTAACTACATAGGCAATGACTCAAATATTTAAAAAAAAATAAAACATCTTCATTATATGAAGTAGGCTTCACAAAATATTGAGGACAAGAGACATAGAGATTTGGGTGAGATACCAGCTCTGCATAACTCTTTTACTCCCAGAGTGGAAAACTGATCATCTCTTGTTAAAGTTTTGGATTTGGAGTCTGACAGATTTAGGTGTAATTCAAAGACTGACTATCTATTTGCTATGTATCCACGGACAAGTTCCTTGCCCTCTGTGAGTTTCAATTTACTCACTTGTAAAACAGATAGTAGCAGGTTTTCTGAGGGTACTTATGAGATTTAATAAGATAATATTTTGAAGTGTTAGTCACAAGTACTTGGAAAACGATGTTCAAATTGTTGTTGTTGTTGTTACCACTACTTTGATCCAATAAAAGCTAGTTACATGATAGGGATAAGATGGACTGGATTTTAATAATATAGCAACATAGACAGAAAGGCACTAGAGGCCGAAAAACCAAGATTTAGTACTTCAGTCTTAAATCTTTCTTAACTACTTTCTAATCCTGTTGGAAAAGGGAAAGGAAATTTTTTATCTACCTTCAAAATTTTTAATGAAATTTATAAATGGGCAGAATTAATTTATACTTATTATTTCATTCATCATGATTTTAGTGTGATAGGGTGGACAGATGATAAGTTAATACAGTAATGTCTAACAAAGAAATTAGTACCCCAAGTCAATGAGTATCACAAGAGCCAGTGCAAATGTCCAGTCATTTCCAGACCTGCTAGGGCTGCACATAGAAATCTAGCAGGCCTAAATAGCAGATCCTATGAGAGGGATCTCCAACCACTGGGCTATAAGAATCTTGTGCTGCATGATTAGAGAAGCGTGCCATTTCTCTGGTTGATCAAAGGCAATACAGTAGCAATATGAATTGACAGACCCTTGACTGCAAAATTGTATTTCCATCATAAGCATTCATCGTTGAGATGACTCTAGCATCTCCCTAACATGATGGTGTGGGGATAGGAGGCTGATGTCCATACTTGCAGTTGACTAGGATTGATCTTAAGAATCAACCCAAAACTGGTTTGCATGGAAATTCAAAGAAGAACAATTTTTTGTTTTCTGGTTTTTTTTAGATTGGCACAGTGACCTGGAAGAACAATTTTTTTTAATTGAAGGCCAGATTGTAGAAGATCAGGGTTGAGCAAGTTAATTATTACCTTTTAGAAGGTAAGGCCATAATGGTGTATAATCAAAACTGCCCTTGAAAAATCCCTTGAATTTACCTAAAGTGTAATATAAATGAATAACATACACAATTCTGCACAGTAGTCTTATGCATACAAAAATAGAAAATCCTTAAGCTACACTAAAGGGGCAGGGAAAACTAGACGAAAGTCTATAGGCAAATATCAAAGCATTCAAATCATTTGCCTTGAAAACAATTTGACATCTCTAGGTGGATGAAAGCTCCGGGGATAATTCTAGATTGTCCTAACTCATGTACAGAGCTTACTCCATTCTCTTACAGCAGAAAACCTCCACAGTGTTAATTAATAGATTAGTTTGTTGTCAGATGAATTACATCAGTTCCTAAGTTAACTGGTCTTTATTGAGTTTCCACAGGCAACAGTTGATGCAATAAAAACTAATAAATTATTTTTGTTTCTATATGGTTTTTGAGCTTTGTTTTATTTTTTTGGTCAAGAGGTAGTTTGTAGTCAAATGAAAAACATGCAAGGCATTACAATAAAAGAGGAAAATTTACCATTTATGAGAAATAACGAGTGAAACATACCAGTTTTCCTCTGTCACCTTACTAAAGGAAAACTACTGTGTGCCAAGAACATTTCTATTCATAATTCGGTTTAATTCTTATAACAATTTTATGATATGTATCCTACTTTATAGATGAGGAGACTGGGACTTCAAGAGTTGACGTGACTTACCTTAGTTCATGCAGCTTATAAATGGCAATGCTGGAAGTAAATCATTGCTTTTTCAAATCTAAAGCTCTCTGTAGCTCTCTTGCCTCTACATCATACCCTAAAAAGTAATCTAGTATTTAGGTACCATAATTTAACTTTAAACACAGTATATAAATTCACTTGCCTCTTGAGTTAAATACGCTTGCTAAAAATAAGCATAAAATCAGCCCACCAAGCATTCAGCTAATGCATAAACACTTAGTTGTATCTATGCATGCCAAATTATTGGCATTACCTTGTTCTAAATATTGTTAGAAATATTATGGCACTACTTGGTTCTAGATATCATTAGAAATATAATTGTTAAACTTATCTGAGCAGATTACTCATGTGCTTTGGAAGTTCAGATTGCTTAAATCTACGTCAAATAAATAGTTGCCCACCAAGAGTTTCCATCTTTGGCTTTTCTTAAAAGCCTTGGAAATAAGTCTCACTGTGAATTGTCACAATAGCAAAGAAGCATTTTATCGTATTCCAATTATTGTGTAGATAATCCTACAATGTTATGACAAAGGATGACATTTTAATGTAAGAAACTGTAATATAATATTTAGCAAATTAAGAATATTATTTACTGAATATTATTTTAAAATATTTGAGATTATTATTGAGTCCTTATTACGTTCAAGACACTCTTCTTGGTGCTGAAGATACAATGAACAAGGCAGAGAAAATTCCTGCCTCTGTGAATCATCACGAGAGAAGCAAGAGACAAACGGTAAGCAAGTAAACAAGTAAATATGGATTACAGATTGTAAGGTAGGCACTGAAGGGAACAGAGAGATGTTACACCTGAAGGTGAGAAAGAGCCTATCATATTAAGACCAGTGATAAAAGCTTTCCAAGTAGAGAAAATGGCCAATTCCTGAGGCAAGAAAGAATGTGGTTGTTGGAGCAACAGAAAGTCACCGAGTGAAACAGAGTAGACTAGGATGACCAAAGCAAGTGAGCAGGTTTTAGGGGACACAGGGGCTTGTATGCCACAGGAAAGAGTTTGGAAGTAATTCCAAAGGCAATGAGAAGCCACTGAAGGCAGATTCAGCAGGGGAGGGACACAGGTGGGTTTGTGTGTAGCCTCCCTGCTGATGAGGAATGTGCACTTTGTGCCAGGTGTTGTACAGAGGCCTCTCCTTTTTATCTCATTAGGCAGTCTTTTCACTATTGTGACATGAGAAAACCGAGCCACGCAACCTAGTTATTTAGTATCACTCAACTGTTAGGTTTGAAACTCATACATCTGACTCCCAAGACCAAGTGTCTAACCACAATGCATGGCTCTGGTAATGACTAAATGGCCTCATCAATGACATATTTACATTTCTGATACCTTCAGCATTTGATGTTCCATTTCTTCAGACAGACTGGGATCTGAAGTAAATGAATAATCTCTGGGGAATAATAGCATTATTCATTTAAAAATAGAATTGTGTTGGAATAAAGATTCTTACTCAAAAGATGAGTTTACAACTCAAGAATATAAAAATATGTATGGTTTTGGTGCTAAATAGGAGTCTTCATTTTCACAGAGGAGCAAATAGAATTAAATTAGTAAGCATTTAAGAAAACATCATGTGGAAGCTATTTAGTAATTAGTAAAACTTTATACAACACAAGAATAGACAAGCTATTGTTCTAAAAATGAAAATAGATCTGATACCTAAATGGTTTCAGTTCAATCCAACTGGACATGGATGTGTTGACCTTCAGAGTATTTTTAGTCTCAGAATCTAGTTCTGACATGCCATGCTCCTCTGACAGCCTGCGCATACTGGGACTTTCCAGGAAAAAAAAATGAAATAAGTCCTGGGTCTTGGGCCTTCCTTAACTCTTCAATTACATTATTTTCTCTTTTCTTATTCTTTATTTTACTCTTTTCCAAAACTGCTTGTTATTTCCTTGTAGCTTATAGCATCTTTTGAACAATGATGTATACAAAGACTCAAGCCCACGTTGCTAAAGAGCATAGAATTAAGGTAACAGCATGTTGTATAAATTACTTGGTTCCCATAGAGAATTATGGAGAAGGATTTTAACTGTTTTTAGTTATAAATTAACAGGAGCAGTAAACAGTTACATAGTGTTTACTATAAGCATTAGGCACTGCTCTAAGTGCTTCATGAATGTTAACTCATTTAATCCTATCAGGTTGTACTATTACTACCTCGATTTCACAGACAGGAAAACTAAAGTAAACATAGATTAAGTAACTGGCCCAGGACACCTGAGCAATTAAGTGGTGGAGCTTTGACTGAAGCCCAGTGATCTGGCTCCAAGAATGTGTTCTTAGAGATTTCTTTCCATGCTGCTTTGATGGCAAGATCGGGAAAATATGTGGAGCCATGAAACTCCTGATCTTTTAATAAATGTCTAAAACTTAACAGAGTACCTGAGCACCTTAAGGTCAGGTGCACTAATAGCTCTGATTGGAAGCAGAGAATGGAGCAGAGATTGGAATAGCTCTGATTGGAAGCAGAGATTGGAATCAACCTAGAATGATCGACCAGAGACACACAAAATAGGTGTTTTAGTGCAAAGGCACTGAGAAGAACATGAGATAAGCCCTTTCAAAGAGTTTCTCGAATAAAAATCTAAACTGTTACTGAATGCAAACCTGCTAAAACTGTAGACATTGATGGATGAGTTCTCTTAGTATCAACCTATAAAAATGAAAAGATTCCTGCAGCTCCATTTCATTTCTGCCCACCAAGACTGGACCTTTGGCAGAAAATGTGAAGATTTCATCTTATCTATGTGCTCACTTTCACAGTGTGGTTCAAATATTTGTACTCCCTGAATGATGGGATTAATCTTAGAGTATTATCGTAATTCTCTAGAAAATAAGGAGCACAAAGTATTAATAATAGCTAAACTGTGGTGGGTCCTTCCCATATCCTCAGGAGTTTAACTGCGTTCATGCAATCAAACCTTACAACTGCTCCCTGAGGTTGTAATAGCATTATTCATTTAAAAATAAAATTGTGTTGGAATAAAGATTCTTACTCAAAAGGTGAGTGAAATAATTAGAACTCAAGAGTATAAAAACATATATGGTTTTTGTGCTAAACAGGAGTCTTTATTTTCACAGAGGAGCAAATAGAAGTAAATTAATAAATTAATTGACTCCTCTGACCCATAAAGCAGCTCCTTAGTTCCCATTTTGGCTATTTTCCTTATTGTATAAACGTCTTGGTCAGAAACCCCATGGGGAACTGGAATGAGTGGCAATTTATTAAACCCACCCTCCTCCCATGCCCCTAGTAGTAAATGATTTTCCCATCTTCAGGATACAACTGAAGAACTGAATGGTTCAGCTGGGTTAGGTAAAGTACCACTGGAACACAGTTAAAAGACCACCCTCGAGCAAGAACTGCTTAATCAAAACCTCGTTTTTTAATAGAAGAAGTTTAAAACCTTCAGTTCATTGCCTGCAAAGATTTAGAACAAACTTTAGAACTCAGAGTGTGCCTTTCCCTAATGGAAAGTAGAGGGAGGGAGGGAGGAATTGTTTCAGTTGATAAGGCTGTATGTATTGTCCAATAAGGGGCACAGAATCAGAACTAGGGAGAGGTGGTTCTGGTCCCAGATCTTTACCTGTTAATGTCTCTAGAGTGGGCTTCCTGTGCTGCAAGAAGAAAATATCAATCTAAATGACCTCCACCTACTTCTCAGATCCATTATTTCACGACCTTTGCAAAGAACTGCTAGAAGACTCAAATAAGGTAATTGATGTGAAACCATTTTAAAGATTTTACTGTCTTCTCTGGAAATGTATTATTATATGGAAAAATATAGCAAAAAACTTCAAAGTGTTCGAAGGCCAAAGGATCCAGGAGATTGTTCCCACTTTGGCCCTACTCTGAAGGCCGTCCCACACAAGGAGTACCTGAGGAAGGGCCTAAGGGCCTGGAACATTTTTCAGAGCAAATGTCTCTGCTTTTGTTTTTTTCCTGATGCTCTTCTCTTCCCCAGCTGGGGTTCCCTTCAATTGATTTCAAAGGAAGAGCTCCCATTGTCACAAATGAAAGTTGCACCTGCACTCTGCAGAGAAGCAAATGGAACTCACCAGGAGGATGATAAAATAGACAGGTTTTCCTTAAATCAGAGAACTGAAAAACAGATAAATATTAATTTGAAATTATACTTTATCATAGCACTCATAATAGAAGTCTAAGAAGTAGGTATTGTCCTTAGAGAAATGAGCAGGTATCTGTGTATGAGAAAAAGATATAGTGATTGAGTGAGGCCAGGAGAGGTGGGGGTGGGCATTTTTAATATGGCAGTTGGGCATGGCCAGGGCAGGCTCATACACTAAGAAAGCAAACATCTATCCATAAGGGACTTCACCTAAATTAATTTAAAACAAAATAGCTGTTAGAATTCCCACTTCATAGAAGAAAGCAGGCCTGGGAGAGATTACTTGCCCAGGTCACATAGGTAAGTGAAAGCTGACCTGTCAATGGTAGCTCTAAAACCTCTGAGTCCTCAAATCCTCCTTTACATTTCTATATTTATTATTGAAGCCTGTGTTTTAACTGCAGTGAAGGGGTTGGGTGGAAAAATTGTCGAGTTCTGGACACAACTGAGTGTTTACGTATATGTCAACGTTAGTGGGGCTGTCACTGCTGGCCCAGCAGCAGATGCTATAGTCACTGACCCAGACACAGTTGACTCTCATCCATCTTAATAGTGAGGGCAAGCAGATAAACCAAGCAGGTAAGTCTCTTCTGCATTAAACCAAGCAGGTAAGTCTCTTCTGCGTTAAACCAAGCAGGTAAATCTCTTCTGCGTTAAACCAAGCAGGTAAGACTCTTCTGCATTAAACCAAGCAGATAAGTCTCTTCTTTTTGCACTCTCTTGCAGCTTGACCATACTGCCAAGTTAATCAAGTACAAAATGCAAGCTAACCAGACAGGTCTCCCTTGAATTTCCACTCGGTATAATGGAAACCAGGTTATTCCAAGGATTAGGATGGAGGAAGCTGACATTTCAATGGTGGGTAAAGCATATGCTTGCACAGCTTTGCCTCACTGCTTTGTAATGAGCCAAATGTGGAAAAGGGACCAAATCCACTCTGGGAAAGGCAAAGGTCGGCTGGTATGTGCAAGTTACTATCATATCAACAAATGCCATTCTTTATCTGGCTCTTAAGGTACAAAGTAGGTTCTTAAGTACAGATTTTCCGAGCTTTTCCCGGCACCAAACATCGATTTTCTTGCATTTCCACAGAGACCTCACATTTTCAAAGATTTTTCTGTTTACCAAACTTCATTTAAGTAAATTAATTCATTTGTTGAGTCTTATTCATCAAAGATATAACTGCTGATCAAAGCTTCTAATCAGCCTGGGATAACTGATATTTCCACAGTGTGTTAATTATAATTCCAGGCTAAAGCAAAAACTTGACATTTTAATTAGCATGGGCAGCTTTGCCATACTAAATGAGTCACTTCTATTGGCTTCTGCAAATACTGAAAATAACTTCCTGTGTCCTATGGATCCAAGGTCCTAGGGTTCAGAAATAGTGGAGTTCTCTGGTCCCTAAAAATAGGTCAAGGTCCTTTTTACGTAATCCCTTAAGACCTCCTGAAAACCCTTTCCAACATACCATCCACGTTGCATTGTAACTGCCTGTTTAAATATACATAATTAGAGTTTGATTACTTAGGTACCATCCTAATTACATAAGCATACCTACTGAGTTTCTTCCAAAGATGTGCTTTCCCCATGAATTCCAATGAATGTTATTTTCTCCAACTCACATCACTGACGTCTGTTTTGTTACATATCCATTCAGATATTTTGACACAGATGCAATTAAATATTACTCAAAGAAATAAAATTCCACTTCCTCCAACTCCCAATATGATGAATCAGCAGAAGATGATTCACATATCAGGTGAATAAAAAAAGGAGTAAGGGCACAGGAAGAGTGAAAGGATAGAAAAAACATTTTTACATTTATTAAAATATGGCCTTATCCAGACAAAAAGAGGAGGTGGGCATCTGTGCACAAGAATCAAGCTTAGGACATGTTCATTAGCTATACTGAGTAACAGTTTAGAGATTGAGGAGAAAATGGCAAGAGACAATGGCGCAGAAAGCTGATCATGTGTTCACTGATAAGAAATTTAGGTTCTATCTGGACATTACAGGGAGTCAATGAAGACTTTTGTAAAAGATGTATTTGTGCTTTAGAAAGCACAATGGCTGTGACTATGTGACCAAAGTGTAACTCAGGTATCAGCAGCATTGACTCTGCCTAGTGACACAACAGAAATCCCCTTGAACCACTTTCTCTACCCCACAAAGTCTATGTTCCTCCCAAAGAGTTGTGGGAGACAAAAATATACCATCCCAAAATTTGAAGGGTTGTTAGCTGAAGACAATTAAGAGGAAGCAGATACAGGACAGCTCTCTGCCCTTTCTCGGTTTGCCCAAAAGGAGGGTATAGACTTAGAAAGACAAAAGTTATTGTGCCTCTCCTTTCTTATCAAGGGGAACAAAAGTTAATGGATGAAGACAGCTTTGGACCCTTATCAGCCCAGAGATGATACCAGAGAAACTTGTTAAGAAGATTTACTAAACAGCCTTTACTCGGCCAGTTTTTTTGCCTTCCTCCAAGCTGCTACTGTAGAGACTCAAAATCCTCTTCCTTTGTCTTGCCACTTCTCTAAAAGTTTACTTTGTTGAAGATGCTCTATAAGCTGGAATTCAAAGCCACTTCTTTGATAACTACTTATTTTGGGGGGTCTCCCATGTAAACATGAAATATACAGGTCAATAAATTTCTGTTTTTCTCTTGTTAGTCTGTCTTTTGTAACAGGAGTTCATTGTAACTACAAATTTATAGGAGCTTAAAAAAAAAATCCTACAGCTATTCTGCTAATTTCCAGGGATATTTTGTTTCCTGGCCTCCTCAGTCTCTCAGGCTTCTGATTTATTTCAACATCAATCCTAAAAGGAAATCCAAAGTTTTCCTCAGTTTCAAACAACCACACACAATATTTTTTTCATTAATACCAAGTCTTTTGTTTTTGGATTTTTGCTTTGTTTTATATATTTGATCAATTTCGTTTTGAAAGCTACACTGAAGATTTCTTAGGGAAGACATATTAGGTTAGCACAAAATTGTGGTTTTTGACATTATCAATCTAATAAAGGGTTATATCCCTGTGATGCAAATTGATGGCAATGGGAAGCTTTTTTTTTTAAATGTCACTTGGCCATTCACTTATGTCTTGCTCCTTGCTCTCTTTTGTCCCATTGTACCACTGAAGCTTCCACACTTCTTGGAATAGCCTTGAGAGCTATGAAAGGCTTCCCCTCTATCAGACAGAACAACATGTCCACATCCATTCTCTTATGTCAAGTTTCTGTCTCCCCGGCCTGAGGTGATACTGCTGCCCACAAGCAGGCATATCAAGCCTTATTTCCATAAAAAGTATTTCTTGCTCCAATGAAATTTTTCCATCAACTGTAAGGAGAATTAGATTTTTTTCATCTTGCCAAAAATTACTGAAAGAAGGCACACTTTCAATTAAAAAAAAAATAGTACTTGGTGCAGAAATGTAGCGGAAAATGGTAAAACTGAAATAGCAGCAGTGTAAATAATGAAAGGATTGCTTTAAGAGATAATAAGGAGATAGAATCAACAGTGCCTGAAGATTGATTAGGTAACAGCTTTGTGGAGGGAGAGATGGAGTCAAGGTTAATTTTGTTTTCTTACTTTAACAGCTGGGACTATCACATAAATGGTAATGATATTCACCAAGGTGGAGAATAACGGAGGATTATAATATTACTCATTTTCATGTTCTTTTTCCCATTGAGATGTCTATAGAATATGCAGTGAAGATGTCCACAAGGTAATTGGATTTATAGGTCTGAAACTTTGGTGAAACGTATTTAGACTCCACCAGAATGTCGGTGGATTTAAGCTGCAAAAATAGATTACATCACCCTGGACCAGTGTGATATGAATGAAGAAGAGACATGATAACAAACCAGGAGACATCTCTACATAAGAAGTGCAGAGAGAAAGAAAAGCCCTCTTAGGGGCTGGAGGAGCCACCAGAACGGAGAAGGAGAATCAAGAAGGAATTGGTATCTTGAGAGCTCAGGGAGGAAACTCCCAGGACAGACTAATGACAACGTTAATGTTGTACAGAAACTAACATGGGACCTCAATCCTCCACTGGATTTTCTCCTATTTTGTCACGGAAAGAAAACCACTTTGAGATTTACCAGATTTGAAATTAAACAGTTGTTTTAATTTCTTATGAGTTCTAATAATTTATTTTAACCCACTTCTTATCATCGACAGGTAAATATATTCAAAATATTCCAGAATATGACATTCTTTTATTCACAGCTGTGGAATAACGATAATGACAGTTATACACGAGAGGCCACACATCACCTCCATTTTAATTGATAAGGCTGAGCGTCCCAAAGAAACCAATCCAACATCAGCACTGCAATTATCAAGCCGAAGCCATTGCCTAGTGAAAATTAGGCATATTTGGTAGCTGCAGGAAATCTTTCAGGTCATTGGGTCAAATATTATAGTAAATTATTACAAACGGTATAGGAAAATAAATAATGGATTACTGAATATTTAGAGACATATCTATTAGGATAATCTGCCCAAGGATAGTGGTAATTTAAATTTTTTAATCTTATTTTTTCCTCTCTATACTATTCTCAGATAATCATAACAAGATCTCCTTCAGTATGACATGCTTCACTGCCTAATGTTAGCAGATACTGTTCTTTAGAAGAAAAACATAACATCAAGAAATATCATTCTACTTAAGAGAAAGTATTTTTTTTAAACTTGGTTTATTTTTCCATACTCTTTCTTTCCTGGTGCACATCCCAATTTACGACCTATATAATTTTCCTTCTCTCTGACGAATTTAACATTTCTTGTAAGGCAGCAAATTCTCTCAATATTTGTTTGTCTGAGAAAGTTTATTTTTTTATTGCATTTTAGGTGTTGGGGTACATGTGAAGAACATGCAAGATTGTTGCATAGGTACACACATGGCAGTGTGATTTGCTGCCTCCCTCCCCATCACCTATATCTGGTATTTCCCCCCATGCTCTCTCTCCCCAGCTCCCCACCCCCGGCTGTCCCTCCCCTGTTCCCGACAGGCCCCAGTGTGTGATGCTCCCCTCCCTCTGTCCATGTGTTCTCATTGTTCAACACCCACCTATGAGTGAGAACATGCAGTGTTTGATTTTCTGTTCTTGTGTCAGTTTGCTGAGAATCACGGTTTCCAGGTTCACCCATGTCCCTACAAAGGACACGAACTCATCGTTTTTTATGGCTGCATAGTATTCCATGGTGTATATGTGCCACATTTTCCCTGTCCAGTCTATCATCAATGGGCATTTGGGTTGGTTCCAGGTCTCTGCTATTGTGAACAGTGCTGCAATGAACATTCATGTGCATGTGTCCTTATAGTAGAACGATTTATAATCCTTTGGATATACACCCAGTAATGCGGTTGCTGGGTCAAATGGAATTTCTATTTCTATTCCAAATTCATGATTAGAAGAATCAATATCATGAAAATGGCCATACTGCCCAAAGTAATTTACATATTCAACACTATCCCCATCAAGCTACCAATGACCTTCTTCACAGAACTGGAAAAAAACACATTAAACTTCATATGGTACCAAAAGAGAGCCTGCATAGCCAAGTCAATTCTAAGCAAAAAGAACAAAGCGGGAGGCATCACACTACCAGACTTCAAACTATACTACAAGGCTACAGTAATCAAAACAGCATGATACTGGTACCAAAACAGAGATATAGACCAATGGAACAGAACAGAGGCCTCGGAGGCAACACAACACATCTACAACCATTTGATCTTTGACAAACTTGACAAAAACAAGCAATGGGGAAAGGATTCCCTGTTTAATAAACGGTGTTGGGAAAACTGGCTAGCCATGTGCAGAAAGCAGAAACTGGACCCCTTCCTGACACCTTACACTAAAATTAACTCCAGATGGATTAAACACTTAAACATAAGACCTAACACCATAAAAACCCTAGAAGAAAATCTAAGCAAAACCATTCAGGACATAGGTGTAGGCAAGGACTTCATGACCAAAACAACAAAAGCATTGGCAACAAAAGCCAAAATAGACAAATGGGACCTAATCAAACTCCACAGCTTCTGCACAGGAAAAGAAACAGTCATTAGAGTGAACTGGCAACCAACAGAATGGGAAAACATTTTTGCAGTCTACCCATCTGACAAAGGGCTGATATCCAGAATCTACAAAGAACTAGAACAGATTTACAAGAAAAAAAACAAGCCCATTCAAAAGTGGGCAAAGGATATGAACAGACACTTTACAAAAGAAGACATACATGAGGCCAACAAACATATGAAAAAATGTTCATCATCACTGGTCATTAGAGAAATGCAAATCAAAACTACATTGAGATACCATCTCACGCCAGTTAGAATGGCGATCATTAAAAAATCTGGAGACAACAGATGCTGGAGAGGATACAGAGAAAGAGGAACACTTTTCCACTGTTGGTGGGAGTGTAAATTAGTTCAACCATTGTGGAAGACAGTGTGATGATTCCTCAAGGACCTAGAAAGAGAAAGTATTTTATAGAAACTGGTATGTTAGGGGCCGTGGTTTCTGCTTCAGTTTGCAGACACCCATTCCACAGCCTGCTGGCCACTCAGAGCTGAGACTTGCCCTGAGCCAGAGGGAGCGGCCTCATCCAAGTAGACACCCCATTGACAAGGGAAGTCCATATCCAATGACTGCTATGTACGGGTAAAAAGCCAGATGCCTTGCCTTGGCTCTTGCTCTAATTCTAGAAAATGCTATAGGGTCAAACCAACTCTATTCCTTTAAAATGGGGTGAAGCCTTTGTGGCAACTGCTTCAAGTTCAACTTCTTCCTTTGTCCCAACCTGTTACCCTCACTCCCCCACGGGCACTGTTCCTGAGAGTACTCCCTGCTATTTCTTGCACACACATAGATCTCAGTGTCTCAGTGTCTATTTTCCAGGGAACTTAATCTAAGACAACTGATAGTACATGTCTATTTAGATACTCAAGATTAGAGAAGGTCAGACTCCTAAAAGATCTAGTATTATAGAGCTCTGTTTCTAAAACTCTAAAATGCAAAAGGACAAAGTGGTTATAATATACATCAGTAACTTTCAATCATCTCTGTTGTGTGTGCTAATAGCTCCATAATAACATATACATAATTATTGTGTTCTCCATCATGTCTGTATCAATGCCATTTTGAGCAGAGTGTTTTCCATTTCTATTTATTAATATTTTTTAGAGACAGAGTCTTGTTCTGTCACCTAGGCTGGAGCGCAGTGATGTGATCATAGCTCACTGTAGCCTCAACCTCCTGGGCTCAAGCGAGTCCTTGTGTCAGCGTCCCCAATTGCTGAGATGACAAACATGAGCCACTGCACTCAGTCTGTTTTTTATCTCTGACTCTTACCTCTCACCTGCCTTTCTTGAAAATGTTAGAAACTGTGTTATTGCTTTTTTTTTTTTATGGTGGTGGTGTTGACTATTTCTATCCTCCTTCTAATAACTGATTCTTATTTATTCTCAGATTTTGCTGCCTATTTACAATGATTTGACTTTTTTCTCTATCTATAATCCTCACTGACTGCATAGACTTCTAGAAATGTCTACCATGTTCCTGAAAAGTTATTATGACGTTTTCTTCACCTTGATTACTTCTCGCCAATTTTGAAGCACATTCTTTGGCCCTTCTGTAATTTTGTAAGGGGAGAAAGATTTTCTTTACCGTAATGAATCCTCTTATGTTTTAAAGTTTATCCTATATATTAGCAGTTAGAATGATATTTTAATGGCATTAGAGAACCTAGAGATGCACTAAAAGTATGCCTCATCAACTGGTTTTTAGAAAAGAACCATGAGTTCATCTCTAAAAACATTTTAAGAACAAAACAAACATCTAAAGAATGAAACACCAAGAATGAGAAACAAGATACCATTTCTAATCAGGAAAAGATGGAATCAAAACACTTCACCTAGACTAAAAGCTTTTCAGAATGCTACCTAAGCTCTTATCATCCTCTAATTGGTTAAGTGGTACAAAACCCCTTAAGAAACAGCTGGTGTACTTAGGCCCAGAAGCCCAGAGAAAAGGAAAAAGAGCTGCTGTCCTATGTCTGCTTGCCTGATGGAGGCTGGAATGGTACCAACTTGCAAGTAGATGCACTACCTTTTCACAGGGTGATTTCTGCATTCCCCACATCAAAAGCATTCCAGGAGAAGGTCTTCGTGTGGAGGAGTAAGGAAAAAAGTAGGCAGAAGAGAAATCAGAGAAAAGCAGCACCCATACACCAACACACACAGACACACACACACACACACACACAAACACAGATGTACAGGAAATTTGTTATTGTTCTTAAATAACCACTTCTGCTAAATTTCCCTGCTTTTGAAGAATTAGGTTCACTAGGCAAAAAGAAAAACCCTTACTGCCTACTTCTACAGGGGTGCTATTTACCTGATTTGCCAACTCTGAAAGTCAAAATTTTTGTTCTAATTCATGTAGAATCCACAGGAACCTCAAAACCATAGCTAGTAGCCACTCTATTTATGTATCACTGCAAGTAGTAAATCAGATGTCAGGTATTTTGAGTATCAGCCCTAAGTACATAAAGCAATAATTAGAGGAGTTACTTAGGAATTTGTAAAGATGAGAAAGGAATTGATTGAGAATGATCAAATTATTATAATACCAACAGGTAACATTTTCTATGTGCTGACACTCTTCTAAGAGCTTTGCATGCCCAATGTACTCATGAGGTGAGCCTTATTATTATCTACATTTTACAGCTGAAGAAATCGAGGCTTAGAAAGGATTAGTATCACTCCCAAAACTGTATTGATAGCAGCTAAAATGAAGAATGTATACAATTTTTATGCAGTGAATTCCAATAACAATTTCTCATGTCTTCGTGCCCATTTGGTTAAGGGGAGTAGAATGGGTCTCACTGGATCCCCCATAGCGTCTCTGCCTTGTTCTTGTCCCACATGGTTTAATCGGCCCTAAGATGCAGGCTTCTGCCTTTAAGTCCTCCTTATTAATCCTCAGTCTTACTCTTTACTTAGACACTTAGCAACTATTGTTTTGAAGATCCCAATGTTTCACAGTTTATTTTCACTCTTCTGTAGTTTGCTTTACATATATGCTCTTATTTTTCCCATTTTCAAATAATTTTTCTTGAAATCACTTTACTTGACAGCTACTGCGTCTACTTTGCAGCAAAATTCATCCGAACAATTATCTACACTTATTGTCTCCAATCTTTCTCCTAAACCCACCTGAGCAGGATTTTGTTCCTGATACTGTGTTGAAAAACTGGTCTTATAAAGGTCTTCAATAACATCACATTAATAAATCTAGTAGTCAATTCTCAGTCTGCGCCTAATTGAATATCCGGCAGTGTTTGATACATTGGATCACTATATTATCTGTGACACTTCATTATCTGTGATTTTATTTGGAATTTCCAGGTCACCACCTTCTCTGGCTGTCCTGCCATTCACTGGTTGCCCCTTCTCTGTTTCTTCTGCCAGTAGCCGTTTTTCTGTCAGTCCTTTTAATGTTGGAGTACTTCCAGGGCTCAGTCCTCAGTCCTCTTCACTTCTGTATCTACACTCAGCCCTCTGGTGATATCAACCAGTCTTGTGACTTTATGCAGTGAATTTACATTTACATTTCAACAACTCCCAAATTTATACATCCAAGCTCAGAACTCTCTCCTGAGCTTCACCTTCATATATGTAACAGCCTATATGACATCTCTATTTGGATATCGAAAAGGCATCTTACACCTAACATGTCCAAAATTCTATCCCTGGTCTTCCTTCCCAAACCTACCCCACCTCGGTTGGTTCACGGTCGCTCGTCTTTCCAGTTTTCAGCTCAACACTTTTGAGTCATCCTGACTTTTTTCTTTCTCTCACACAGTATAGCTAACCCAGCACCCAAATCCTGTCAGCTCCATCTGCGAAATACATCCAGAATCTGACTACATCCTCACCTCTACTCTTGCCATCCTGGTTTCACACACTTTCATCTCGCACCAGAGCAACTGCAGGAGACACCTAACTGGTCTCCCTGTTTTCACCAATGTCCTTTGTTAGTCTGTTCCTGATTTAGCAGCCAGAGTCATCTTTATAAAACATAAAGTCAGGTCATCCATTTCTCTACTCCACTGCAAAAACTTCTCATGTGACACAGTGAGAGTCCAAATTCTATAGTGATCTATGGGACACTATAGGCTTTGACCTCCCTGTTACCTTCTGATCACCCTTCCCGCTGTTCACTCCCTTATTGCTTTCCAGCATCCTTGCTGTTCATAGATGATACTAAGTACAGTCTTTCTTTTTGGAACACTCTTTCCCCAGATATCTTCACAGTTAACATCTCATCCCCTTTAAATCTTTGCTCAAATGCCATCTGTTTAGTAAGACTTACCCCGACTTCAGATTACAAACTTCCCAGTACTCCTGCTCTAGGCTTTAGTTATTGTTCTTTATAGCACTTAATACCTTTGACTGCCCTACATACATTTTCTCTATGTCTCACTCTATTAGAAGATAAATTTCATACGAGGGAGGGGTCTTGCCTTGTTGAGTTATAAGAGTTCTTCAGATATTCTGAGCAGTAGACCTTTATTAGATATATTATCTGCAAGTAATTTCTACCATTCTGTGGGTTGTTTTTTCACCTTCTGATGATGTCTTTTGGTGCATACAAGTTTTAATTTTGATTAAGTCCAATGTACCTATATATTTTTTGTTGTTCCATGTGCTTTTAGTAAAAGGGGAGTTTTAAAGCCACATTAGTAGAAAGAGTTTCCTCCTGCTTGGAGTCCAAACCTTAATCCATTACTAAATGTGCACAGCACTATGATACATAACTGCATTCAGCTTTGCCCGGACAGCAGTAAATCTGGACATCACCACCCGTTATCATTAGACATTTATTCTTAGCTCCTGGCCTTACTTACTTTGTGAGGAAAGTTTACTGTCTAACACTCCTGGGCTCTGCCAGGCCCCTCATTCACTGTTCCTTCTAATCAGCAAGTAGATTTGGGAGTGATGAACTAGCAGAGTTAGCACTGCTCCTCCCTGTGCCTCTTGACAGCTGGTCTGCCTACGGAGACAATGTGTAATGTTCTGCTCCCTATTATGTGGGGAAGGAGGTTGACAACTGAGTGTATAAGTTTACTCAGCTCATAGATATAATCTTACATCTGTAATGAATTTGACATTTTTACTTTCATATGCCTTGCCCATTCACTGACGTATGCATTCAACCACAAGCAAATAATTATTGAACGCCTATTTGAAACCAGGCACTGTCTTATGTGTGATGACACAACTAGAACAAAACAAACAAACAAACAAAAATCCTTGTGTTCATGGAGTTATGGTGCTAATAATAAAATTGAAACAAACAAGATAAATAAGTAAAATTATATTGGTGAGAACTTGGGCAAAAAATACAGAGATACCCATTACTGGCCCCTTAGAGCCTAACAATGACCAGTATGATAGGATTTCTAATCACACGGCTCAAACAGTTTACCCTTGTCTCTGGTCTGCATTCTTGCTTGCAAGCAGTAGACAGGAACTCCAATTCTTTTACATATACATGAAATTACCATGTAGAGGAACAGGTTTGAAACGTAAGTAGGAAACAAAGGTGCTCTGGAAACCAACTGCAGGGTGGAATCCCTGACCATACCTTGCCACAGCCATCCCTTTAAACCTCACAGCTCCACGTCTGCTGCTGAAGGGGCAAGTTCCCAGGCAGGAGTCTCCTAAAGGTAGAGCTGAAATCATGTGCGCACACTCCAGCTGTCATAGATAGGTGAAGAAATAACTGGCTTTCCTCAATTTCCATAGTGAGAGGTATGGATCGGCTTCTTACTGGCGGCCCCCTAATGAGATCCTCTAAAAATAAAACATGTTGGATGTTAACCAAAGGAGATATATATCCATTATATTAGCACCTATTACTACACGCACCCTAAGTCCTATTTACCTTACTTTTTCTACTTCCCTTTTTATAAGTAATGTTTGGTCACATTTTGTTTCTTTCCTTTAATCTTATGGCCTGAAATTGAAAAAAAAAAAACTGTCATTTTAAAACTGCAAGTACTTTTGTCTCCCAACAGATGGAGAACTGAATCAATCTTTGAGGCAAATTGCTCCTTCATTTTGGGGGTAAAAAAAAACCCTACCACTGTTTAACAACACAGCATCCATCCTGAGTACAGATGTTCCTAGCAGAGCTATGCCTCTGAAGATTTAGTCAGCTTGTTGAGATAAATGTCTCTTAAGGACAGAAACTGCCCTATGTTGTTGCATTATTGTTTGTTTTTGTGGAGGGTGTGTGTGTGTGTGTGTGTGTGTGTGTGTGTACACAAACATTCAAGCACTTGCTCATAGGAAATTTGTGAACAAAGACTCTCAAGACTCAAGAAAGATGATATTTACTGCCAGCAGACAAGAAACAGTAAAAAGGAACTGGAAATAAAATATTGCACACATGGTATTGTTCAAAAGAGAATAACACCGTTTGGAAAATATACTCATTTTGGATAATGTTCAGATGTGATTATCTTTTGGAAGCCCTAGGACAACACCATCATGGGATGGATTATGAGTAGGCTCCCCTCAGGAGAAGGAACATCCCATCATCACCAATTCGGTACCCATATCATATTGCTGCCCCTGCTGCCATAGCTTCATGCCCTTCTGCATTCAGGAGGCTGAACTCACTGCTGCCGCTGTGTCTGCCATGACCACAGTGAGAACTGCTCAACCCCTTGCCTCGTGACACCCTGGCTGCTAGACAGCCCAACATGAGGGTTGCTGAGTGGTGGAGACTGGGCAATGTGCCTGTATTCTAACTGCAAGGCAGAGGCAGGCTCAGCAAGCCACTAAGGAGCATTTACACCTCCTTTAGAGGAAGAAGGTCTTTGCCAACACTCCCTCCCCAAGGTGCTAGGAAAGAGTTTGAGTAGGCAAAGTAATAACAAACGCCCACTACACGTTCCAACATCGTTTTAAATATGGTATTGTTTTGTAATACAATAAAATGTTAATTAGGTTTGGCACCATTGCCCTCATTTTCTACCTCAGAACCAATACATAATTATTACTTAATAGGAATTTAAATTTGTTGGTGCCCCAAATTTTAAAAAATGTATTCATTCATTTCACTCAATAAGTAACTACCTATTGAATACTACATCTTTCTTTTGTGTGTGTGTGTGTTTTTTTTAAAGACAGGGTCTCACTCTGTCATTCACGCTGTGTGATCATAGCTCTCTATAGCCTTGAACTCCTGTGCTAAAGCAATCTTCCTGCTTCAACCTCCCAAGTAGGGAGGACTACAGTGCATGCTACCATGACTGGCTGATTTAAAAAAAAAAAAAAAAAAAAAGATATAGGGTCTCAGCATTTTGCCCAGGCTCGTCTCAAACTCATGGGCTCAAGCCATCCTCCCCGCTTGGCCTCCCAAAGTACTGGGATAACAGGCATGAGCCAATATGCCTTGCTAAATTCTATGTAGTATTTGGAAATAACTTAGGGTTACAAAAGCTGGAAAGTTATGTAGAATGCCTTACCTTATATTATTAAATATTCTAAAATTATTCATGAAAATGTTTCATTCTTTAGAAAAAAAATTACAGTTCTACCTTCTCCCTGAAATTTTCCATATTTACTTTTCTATGTCAACTCTTTTCATATACCTGATTTTTTAATCTTAAATTCTTATGGAATTGTATATGAAATATCACAAATCTAAAAATTGAGGCAATAGAAAAATATTAAACTGTTGCTTTCTTAAAAAAAGAGCTCTAGAAATGGAGTAACAACAAATGCAATTCAATCCAGGACTTTAACTCAGATCTGGAAGAACTAAACTTAATAAACATTTATAGAACTCTCCACTTCAAATACACAAAATATACACTCTTCTTAGTACCACATTACAACTACTCTAAAAGTGAAGTAAATCATTCCTTAATAATTGTATAGCATTTCACAGGTTTAAATGTAATATTGGTTGGCTGCTTGTTTGCTATTTCCTTCCCTCATTTCATCCTGTCTTGATTATTAAGCACAATTACTGGCATAAAAGGGGTTTTCCATGCCCATTTTTAGACTGCATTCCAGCCTGGGCAATAAAGCAACACTCTGTTCTCGCTTCCTCTTCCTCTTCCTCTTTCTTCCTCTCCTTCATTCTTTTTTTTTCTTTCTCTTTTTTTTTTTAAAAAAAGAGAAACACTGCCTGTAGCATAGACAACCCCCTAAAGAAACACTGCCTGTAGCATAGATAATCCCCTTAGAGAAACACTGCCTGTTTCATAGATGAATCCCCATAGAGAAATATTGCCTGTAGTATAGATAATCCTCAGAAAAAAAAAAAAGCATGGGAAAGGTCAGATTCAAAAATTATCCAAATTTTGTAAAAATGTAATCTACATCCAAATGCATATAGCCCAAAGTTTCTTGACCTTGACAAAATTAACATTTTGGGCTAGATAATCCTCTGCTGCGGGGGGCTGTGCTGTGTATTACGGAATGCTTAGCAGCATCCCTGGCCTCTACCCACCAGAGGCCAGGAACACCCATACCCAGTTATGCCAGTCAAAATTACCTAGGAAGGAATCATCACATTTCTAAATTCAGATGGTCCCATTTAATAAATTAAAAAAAAAATAGAAATGGAAAGATACCTTCCCTGAATCTCAAATCATATTTCCAAACATTATGTAATGAGCATATACTATGTAGAAGGAAACATGGTCTAGTTTTGAGACAGACTTAATAAATAATTATAAAATAAGGGAATATATTTTACCTTTAGCACTTATATAGTTAACCTATCTTAAATTAATGTTGCTTATAAAGTGAAGTAGGACACATTTTCAACTCCCTCAATATGGAAAATTGTCCCAGAACCATTTATTGAGGCATCTATGCCTCCCTCTCTGATGTACAAGGGTCACCTCATCATATATTGAGCTGAAATTAAGGCATGATTCTCCATTATGTTCCACTGTACAGTTCAACTTTCCCTGTATTCATTCCAGGCTCTCCAAGCACAGTAACCCTGCTCCAGGACAGTCTTATCTGGAGGAGGTCAGATGGGCTTTACCACTCTATCCCAGCAATGTAGGCAGGGAGACCATCTGAAGACATCCCCACAGGGTGGATCTATTTCTGGGTGGGCTCTGAGTCCTGAAAGTGGTCACCTCTAAAACTAATTATAAATTACTTTCTGTGTTGTACTTCCCTTCCACTACCCCCAAACCTCCATTAAAATCTTCCTAAGTGTTATAGCCGCATCTTGTCTTTCACCCAGGGAGACAAGAGAAGGTATAAGGATGTAGTGAGATGAAATGATGTTAAGAAGGGCAGCTGTTGGGAGATAATGCTCTGTAAATAGTTTCATGTTTCTGCAGTCAGCTATCTGAGCAAAGAGCACTGGCACCTGGGCTAAAGGATAATTGAAGAGAAACCCTGAAGGTAGATACCTCTGAGGAGATGTAGAGATTCATCTCCCTGGAGCTATTTGTTTACATTCTGGGGTGGTGGTGTAGAGACTTTTTCCTGTCCTCTCTAGAGACGATCTGTTTACATTTCAGAATAAAAACCTCTCTCTTCCTCCCTCCCTTCCTCTCACTCCATGTAAGCACCTAGAGGGGAGGATGGACAGATATGTCAGTGATACCTGCATAGACTCTGAGTTTCATAACTGGGGGGTTCCTCCTCTGTGGTGCAAACCTCTGAACTCGTAGGTACCTCTAGCACTCACTGCACTACCCCGTGGAGAGCTAGGGCTTGAGAAACTGATGCAAGCCCTAGCTCTGTGAATAAAAGCTGCTCTGTTTCCTGATCTTGAGATCTTGATAGATGAGATGATAAGAGAGAGATAGAGATGATAGAGATAGAGATAGAGATAGAGAGAGAGATAGAGAGAGATAGAGATAGAGATAGAGATAGAGATAGAGATAGAGATAGAGAGACAGATACTACAGTAGGGTGACTAGTTAGCTTGCAAACAGGGTAACATCTCCGCTAACCTGTCACAGCTTCAGACATAACAGCATCTGCAGTCCAAGTAAAACTAATTTGAAGACCACAGAAGATGCTCCTGAGTCGATGAAACAGTAGTTCCCAGACCCATGGAGACCAGAAATCTAGGACTGGATGGTATTGCATCTGCAAGGCATTCAGGACAGATCTGTTCTCAAGTGTTTCAGAAATTCTGTGGGGAGAGAAAATTAGTAACAGACTGTATTTTCTGTGATTAAGGGAGTTGGAAGAGATGAGGTTAGAAAGGCAGGCTACAGTCAGAGGTCCAAAAGGACCAATGTTACATCAGAGAATTTGGACTTTATCCTATAGGTAATAAATATTTTTAAGCAACGGTCAGGAGAGAGGAGAGAGAGAGAGATAAAGAGAGAGAGAGAGAGGGAGAGACTTTTAAGATAACTGACAGCAACGCTCAGTTTAAATTATAAAACATTATACAAGTCTAGGTGACAGATGATGAGGTCTTCAAACAAGAAAGATCTAGCAATTCTAGTTTTCTTTTTCTTAAATTGAAGTTAAAATTAAGATTAGCTTCTCTGCTGATCTAAAATGCATTTGTTCCTGGCTCCAGAATTTGGATTACAGCAAATATACTTCTTTTACTCATCCAAACTGAATATGTAATCAGTTCTCCATTACATATTCTCTTGCTGCATTGTTCCTTATAAGTAAATGTTCAGCAGATTCTTGAGTCAGAACTTTCCCTGAAAGGGTCTTCATACACAGAAGCCATGTATGCCTTCTTTCCTCCTTCCTCCTCCTCTTCCTCCTGTCATTCTGCAGCCCTTGCAGAAAACAAAATGGGAATACCAGAAATGTCTGTTTTCTTCCCTTGTGCATTTCTTTCCTCCTCTTTCTTCTTACTCTCCACCCCCAACTTCTCAGTTTCTTCCTGTCATTCCATCCCTGAAATCTCCCATTTGTGCCTGATAGTTGACACTGACAATATCCCTGACTAAAGCCAAAGACAGAACATTTTGAGCTTCTGATGCCTAAACTCCTACATGTCTGTGTTTCTATCACCTGCTGCTGTTGTCCTTGCATCTCTTCCTCCAGCAAGTTCTGTATAATTTGAGCCCACATCTTCTCTATTCCCTGACTCCTGATCCTCTTGGTGTCTGTTTGAGTCCCTGCGGGTTCTACATTCATTCATTGAGTTTCCTTCTTCTCACTGCTGGTATCCACATAGGCTTCACTCCAGGAAGCACTCAGCCCTCAGAGAGAAGATCAACTTACCCTCATAATGACCATGCCAGTTAGGCATAAAAAAAGACTCTTATCTCCAACTTACAGATGGAAAAACTAAGTCACAAACACAGGAAGTGCCTTATTTCAGAGCTGCCTCATTAATTAGTGACAGTGCCAGGACAAACACTGCACTGATATTTTTAAATGGCCACCTATTTCTGGTGCACTGATAGCTCTAAATTGACATCCTAACCAGTTAGAAATATTTTTCCTAACCAAAGTCTTCCATTTATACCCAAGGATTTAATTCAAGCTTTCCACAATACATACAGGAAAAAAAAAATGACATCCTAACCAGTTAAAAATATTTTTTCTAACCAAAGTCTTCCATTCATACCCAAGGATTTAATTGAAGATTTCCACAATACTCACAGAAAAAAAAAAAAAGCTTAGACTTGCCTACAATACCATGATTCAGATTGCCTTTCTATTGAAAAAAAAAAAAAAAAATAGGCCCAAGGCTTTGTTAAAACACTTGAGCTACATTTTTCAGACACAACTGGGGAATTGACACAGTGAGTAGAATTCAAGATAATGCTTTTTAAAATTATTTCCAACTGTCCAGATAATAGAGGGAAAGTGTTTAATGATTGTACTAGTATAATGGAAATAGCTCAATTTCCATATGATTATACATATACAAGAACTGAGAAAACTTAAGCTAAAGAATATTTTAATCATATTATTATGCAATTATATTATTTACTCCTCAAAACATAAATACTTCAATCAATAATTTAAGAGATGAGCAAATGCCTGAGACAACTTTATGCTTTTCCCAAAGGCATTAAATGCTATTGAAATTCAACCAAAAAGAATTTATGTTGAATTTACATTAATAGTTTCAGTTGCACACATGATCTCTCTAAATAAAAATAGATGCCCTTCCTTCTACACCCACCATAGAAATTCTTTCAGTTACTTTCATAAAATGATTCTTGTATTTTAAATGTTACATATGTATTCAAATAAGAAATAGAAGATAGATGAAATAGAAACAGAAATAGAAGAGAAAAGAAATAAAAGAATAGATGAAGAATTTTTAATAGCCAAGATATAATTTCAGTATTCAATTAATGTTTAAATTTTACATGTTTCAATGATATAAATTGGCTCAATGTACCTTGAATGTAAGAACTGTCATGTCTTTAGAGTATTTTTAATTCCAGTCTGTATTTGATCATTAAGTGTTCACACTCATTCCTTCACCCCCATGTTCATCCACTAGATTATGCAAAATGATGAAGCTTTATGTGATAGCAGTAAATTCAAGTTCAGCATGGTTTTTTTTGTGTATGGTGGTTTCCCTATTTGAGGCTTTTCTTTCTGCTACACATGATGCCGTGACTGAACATCTGTCGGACACTGCTTCTCAGGGCAAACTAGAGAGATGCCCCTCACGAAGGAAGTCTGCACAGTCTGCCAGCTTGGCCACATCAGACCTGTGGTATCCACAAGCCACACTCAGTGCCTTCTGCAGAGCTGTGCTGATCTCCGTCATCCATGGAAGCCATTTCCCATTAACTCAGTCCAGTGGAATAGATCCGTATTTAGTGCACTCTCTTCTTCTTTCCAAGCATCAACCTCTCTCCCCTCATTTTCTCTCTTCTGGAGCCACTTTTACTCCATCTTTCATTGAGCTTACCTTCCCCAACAAAGGCTGTATGTCTAAAACTGAAGGTGATACAAAGGACAAAGGAAAGGGATCATTGATTAGTGGTCTCAAAATACGCTGTACATGACAATCACTGGAAGTGCCCTTTTAACATACGCGTCTTATCTAGTCAGTTTTGAGTGGATGCGAGAAATTTGCAGGAGGGGCCCTGGAAAAATCTGAAGCAGGTGGTTCTAGGACCACACTTGGAGAAACATTGGCCTAGGTGCCACAGTACAAATGCCTGGCTGACCCCCAGGAGAGACGGGAGGGAAAAGTGCCACTCAGTCTTTCATGATAAATTTACAATCAGCCTTCAACCGAGAAAATAAGAGAGTTGATTTTTCAATCTGCTTATCTTGCAGCATGTTTTGTAAATTTTTTCTATGATATAGAGATTCTGGGTGTCAGAATGAGATTCTGTCCCTCTGAACTGACAATAGGTGATAGGTCAAGTCAACTGAAAGGCAAGAAGCAGAAGAGGTATTAACATTATACATATTGGAATATTTTATATGTATGTATAAATTATACATTTATATTTTCAGATTTTGCTTTTGCAAATGGTTTTATCATTGGCTAAATTTTTTCTCATAGAAAATTTTTTGCTTATTTTACTTTCACCTCACAGTATAAGTCTAGTCTTATAATAACCATTTCTACCTAAGAAAGAGAAGAAATAAAGATTAAAAAGCATAGTAATACAGCACCTTTCAAAGTTGCAACTTTCAAAGTGAATAGTAATACAGCACATTTCAAAGTTGCAACTTTCAAAGTGAGTATTACTTTTTCCCCCTCAATAAATGCTTCAAGACATCTATTAGCTATTCCTAAAAAAAAAAAAAAAAATAAAAAAAAAATAAAAAAAAAAAAAAAAAAAAAAAAAAAACAAAAAAAAAAAAAAAAATACCTTTGTGAAATATGAAAGATTGAAAGCTAGATAAATGTAAAATAATGATTAAAATGCGAGCAGTAGCCTCTGGAGAGAAAAGGGTGTATCCAATAGTTTCATGATTTTCCTAACTTCACTACAGATAAAATATAAGGCCTCATAGTGAGTAACAGCAAAACCCCTAATTACTTTTGCACCAACCTAATACCTTTAATTCTTGTTCAATTATTTCACTCTTTAAACATCTATCCCAGGATTTTTTGTGTTATGCTATTTACAGAAAAGGGGAAAAAACATTGTGAATTAAATGTAAAATACAACTGCATCTAATAACTTTAAGATTGTTTTATCTTTTGTGATATAACACATTATTATTACTATTTACCAGATTAAAAAAAAAATCAAGATCTACTTGCCTAAAGGACCACCACATTTAAGGTGCTTTGGGTCTTTTAATTATAAGAAGAGAAAAATTTCAGAACACCTAGAGGCAAAGACTGGCCAAAAGTTTTTATTCTCCCTTCACTCCCTATCAGATACAGTACAAGTATACTCAGATAATTAAATTCTACACAGCTGCTGCCTTCTGTTAGGAGGAGGATCTCTTCAACTATCTGAGTGGTCTCAGAATCTATAGCAGAATAGCTTTCTGAATACTGGGGCAGATATCAGAGGGGCTGCTTTAGAAGCAACAAAGGATTTGTGAAGTGTGCCCATGTGACCATCATATGCGACAGAGGTATAATATTAATCTCCCAATAGAATTTATGATCCTTTGTGATAGTCTGTGTTTCACATGTTTTACTATGTTTCATATTATTTTAAGACACTGATGGGTAAGTTTTATCTTATTTTTTATTAAAAAAATGAAAATAAAATAAGAATTATTTCCAAAGAGAACATTTAACAGAGGATTATCAGATCCTATGCAGTCTCTTTCCTTTTATTTCTTTATATATAGTCACCAATCATTTATTCATTGGTTTCTTGTCAGAAGAAAAATGGTTATAAGGTAGTATAAAGAACCTTAGGTCTCAAGTAGGGTATTTTCTCAGGAGTGTCACAGAACTACACTCAAAAAAGAAGATGAAAAAACTCTGTAAAACATTGGATTCAACAGCAGAGGAAAAATGAAAAAGAACTTATTGAAAGATATATTTCTGAAAACATGTGAAACCTATTAATAAAACTTACATTGTATTGCCTAATAGCTATAACATTAGTTCCATTTCCAAATGATTTTGTTTAGCAATAGCTCCTAAAGGTATAGGTTGCAGAATTTCTACCTTTCTTCCATTTCACCTTTGCAAAGCAGTTACTTGTTACCCAAGATTTACATGTATTAGGGAAGCAGTTAATGATTTTGCAAAATGAGGTGACACTTTTTTGTAATGTGAATACTAACAGTTTATGTAATTTTGTTGAGCCAATTTATGTTTACTTAACATCAATATGACTATCCAGAAATGTAATTTACCTTTTATTCATTTCAGATACCATAATCTTAAAATTATACTTCAAGCGTTTTACTAAAATGAATTTGGTATTTCAAAGAAATTAAAAATCTAGACAGCTGCTGATGCTAGCCTCTAATGTATGGAAACAACTTCTATGAACAGCTCATTTCAGATCCATTTTATTTCTCTTGGGATCTTAATATATATGACATAAGTTACATTTGTATTTTCCTAATTTTATTCTATTATTAAAAAACAATTAAATCTTCTCTCCTATGTGGAGCCCATTAGTATCGTTAATGTTTGTGAGTTTCTGGGGGATGTTTTGTATGTGTGTCAGTTTGCATTTCAGAAAGAATTAGGGAAGCAGAAAAGTGCATGTACTAAAAATAACTTTAGAAATAGAACATTTACTTCTGGATTATGGGCAAAGAGATGAAGTTTGGAAATAGACAATAAGACTTTAAGCAAGTTGTGTCTTTGATTTTGTTTTTAAAAACTCTAAATTTTCTACTGCTAATTTTAAGAGCTTTGCTCAAGGGAAGTTTAGAAATATGAAAAAATACACTATCAAGGCAACAGCATGTATAAATTATATTGTATTATTTCAAGGTGTACAAAAGGCTAATGTTTTTATCTTGTTAGCCTTAGCAGCACAGAGTATATGCTGTTTTCTTTGGAAACTTCAGCACAGAAAAATCTTTAAATATCATACCAAATAGCAATTTATAGTCAATCCATCCTAACCTTTATTGCTTGTTGGACTGTTTGTTGTTGTCACAAGGCCATTGTATTACAATGTCAATTGTATTCCTCACTAGCACTTACATTGTCATAAGAAAAAAATCATCTAAGAATAATGGCCAAAGGAATCAGAGACACACGGAAAGACTGCGTTTTAGACATAGGGAAGTCATAGCTTAATTTCCCAAAGAAACTGAATTGGTTATTTAATTCTGAGACAGATCTAGTTTGATTAAAAATCAAAAACATAATTCAGAAGAGCAAGTGAATTTATTATTACAGTATAATATCACTATATTTTTTTGTACTTTCATTTTTCACTTAGTTTTTTAAAATCCTAAGAGTTAGACAACTAATTATCTGTGTATTTTCTCATGTGCAAATGTTGATCACTTACCCCATTTTTGTTAACATACCAGACAACTGGCCAATGTCTAAGTCCATTTGTGCTTCTATAACAAAATACTTGAGACTAGGTAATTTACAAAAAACAGATATGTATTTTTTACAGTTCTGGAAGTTGGGAAATAGAAGATCAGGGCACCAGCAGAATTGCTGTCTGGTGTAGGTTAATTCTCTGCTTCCAAGATGGTGCCTTATTGCTGAATTCTCACACATCAGAGGGCAGAAGGGCAAAAGGGACTACGGTACTCCCTTCAGTCCATTCATAAGGTCACTAAAATCATTCATGAGGGTTCTAATCTCATTACTTAATAGTCTTAAAGGACCCACCTTTTAATATTGTCATACTGGTGATTAAGTTTCAACATATGAACTTTGGGGTGCACATTCAGATCACAGCATTGAATCTTATACCATGTATTTTCACATATCATGAATAGCCACTGAATTGTTGAGAAAACAGCCATTGACTATGATGGGGATGTCCTAACTGAAAGAGTTTGTTTTCAAGCACAAGGAATCCTTGACTTGGATCTGGTCTGTCCTAGCCAACAAGCTGAGTCAACTCTGACTAACTATTTAGCCTCTTTAAGTCACAGTTTCTATATTGCACAAATTAAACAGTGCAAACTAGTCAGGAAAATGAATTCAAAATTCTAGGCGAATTTCATGGAGTTTTGGGTTGTTTGTTTTTCTGGTGTTTGTTGGTATTGGTGTTATTGTTGTTTTGATGTATCTTCCAAAATAAATCTCCTTAAGACAATTCTTATCTTTTCTCTTTTCACAGTATGTCTATGAGTGTGTTAGATGGCAGACTCAACATACTTCATATTTGTTATCAGAGCTATGCATTTCAATGATGAGTAACACAACTTCAAGAACATGATTTCCTCTTTTAAGCAGGGAAATTTTTACCTGTGTTTTCCCATCCTAGACATCAAGCCACTTTATCTACAAGCATTTTATCTTCCTTTATTCATTGGTGATATCTTCTTTGAATGTTGTTTGCTGAGTTTGGTGATGGTTTTTATTCCACCTATAAAAATTATAAGAGTTTTCTTCAGAAAAATAGGTTGAGACATTGAATAGAACATTGAAGGCACTGATTTCTATAAATCTTACAAAGTAATTTCAAGAATACAAGAACTTCTACTAAATTTGATCCTTTCCTTCCAGGAATCATCAAAACTTCAAAATCAGTTAATGGCAAACTAAAAAATAAATCAGAAGAAAAGAATTAAAATATATGCTACTCAAAGCCATTTTAATTCATTGTGCTTCTGTTTCATTATATTTTCTCCTAATCACCAATTTTTACATAATAGTAAAGAGATAAATTTTGCCATTAAATTTTATTTTAATATTTTCTAGTTAATTGCATTAATTGTAATCAATTACAGTAATCACTATCCAGCCTTTATTTCTCACAAGTATTTGTTTTTACAACAATCTATGAAAATCCCAAGGTATGATACAATGTTGGAATTTTATCACCATATTCCTTTCTTGGTCTCTAGTCAGTAGGAAAAAAATCCACAGAATGGAGCTGAATGGAACAAATTATCAGCTTTACTTAGGAATCTCTGGAAACAGCTAGACTGAACACTACATCGGTGCTGCCACTTTCCACTCAAGGTTTGGAATTCAGGATCCACACTGTCTGGACTCAAACATTGAGTCACAAGTGAGGAAGTTACAACTGGGACAATATAAATCTGACTTGGTTTACTCATTTCATGACATAAAAATACAGAAATGTTTTGAGGGCAGGTATTTCCAAGAGATTGACAGAAAGCTAAGAAAGAACTAGCAAAGTTACCCTGCTTTGGCCCCACCCTCTGATTAATGCAGTTGATATGCAAGTCAAACTTCTCTCACTCTTAAACAGATAAGACCCTTCTATGGGGAGGAAGAAGGGAGAGTTAGAGAGAGAAATCTCAACCCTCCTAACTTGTCCTCTTCCTCCACTTCCCTAGCTGCATGATGGAATGTATTTCGTCTAATGAAAAACATTTGGTCAGTTAAATAATTCACATATGCTTCCATACACACAAAGACACACATACACACTATTATCCTTAATTTCAAAAGGTGGTTCCTAGGTGTAAATAAGTGGAGGCTTGATTTGAAAGATTAACAAGTAAATATCACTTTTATTAACTCAAGCATATACTAAGAATTCCAAGACAAAGTTCTCAGTACTCCAGAGCAGGGAAAAGCAGAGAGGGAGAAAATGATGCACAGTTAAATAACACACAAATGACTTCAAAAAGATTATAGTGTTTCAAGTACAGCAACACTGATGAATTAGTCTTTTGTGCCTAGGGCTTGTTGAGGTAAATTCTTAATTATGAATAGCATCACAGGAAGAAGTAAATAATCGTGAGCAAGTCAAATGTACATCTAATAAAAATTTTTGAAGGAAAGAAAATAAGAAGGAGGCAATATTTGAAAAAAACATACTGCTAAAAAGTAATGAAAGTCACCGATTCAACAGATTTAATAATACACTGAATCCTGTGCAGGCAAAATAAAAAGAATTCCTATTTACTCATATTATAATGAAACTTTAGAACACCACAAAAGTGGGAAGGGGTAAAAGCAACCATGAGAAAAGAATGCAAATCAGACTGCCAATTACTCGTCAAAAAGAACAGCAGAATGTGGAAGATGTAATGATAGCATTTTCAGTGTTGAGAGAAAATAATTGGCAATCTATTATATACAACAAAAATGCCTATAAATAACAAGAATAAAATAAAAAATATTTTCTTCTCTTTTCTTTCTTCTTTTTTCTTTTTTTAGACGGAATCTTATTCTGTTGCTCAGACTGGAGTACAATGGTGTGATCTCGGCTCACTGCAACCTTTGCCTCCCGGTTCAAGTGATTCTCCTGCCTCAGCCTCCTGAGTAGCTGGGATTACATGTGTGTATCAACATGCCCGGCTAATTTTTGTATTTTTAGTACAGACAGGGTTTCACCACATTGGCCAGGCTGGTCTCAAACTCCTGACCTGAAGTGACCTGCCCACCTTGGCCACCCAAACCGCTGGGATTATGGGCATGAGCCACCACACCCAGCCTAAAAAATATTTTCTAATAAGTAAAACTAAAAATTTACCTTAAGCAAGGTAATTAGACCTTCACTAAGAACATTCTATTAGGAGTTCTTCAGGCAGCTGGACATCCTTATAAAAAGGAAAGTCTGAAAACCAAAAAGATAGAAAGAAAACCCTAATTTATAATAATAAAAGCTTTAATTCTCCAGGAAAATATTAAAATTCTAAACTTGTATGCATAACATATCTTAAAAATACATAAAGCAAAATTTGACAGAATGGCAAAGGAAAAAAAACCTACCACTGTGAGGGCAATTTTAGTACAACTTACCCTGTAACTGATAAATCAAACAATGATAGATTTCAAAATTGGCCACAGACTCCTCCCATTCCAGGATGCATATCCCTTTGCAATGTGTAACTTTTCCCATGAAAATGTGAAGTTTATTTCTCCATCATTTCAATAGGAGTTTGGGCATATAATTTACTTTAGTCAAGGAATCATTAGCAAATTGAATATGTACGCTTACAGTTTTGGGCTTGCTATCTTGCTGGCCTTGGGAACCTTGAAACAACCACCAGATGAATCAGCCTGGGCTACCCTGCTGGATAAAGAATGCCTTTGGGCTTAAGGTGGCCGTCACTCCTGCTGCTTACAATATATGGTCACTATTAGTGACCATTAAAGTAGCTAACCATTAACGCATGAGTGCATTTAGATAACCCCTTGGAGCAGAGATGAGCCTTTCTAGCTGAAGTCAGGCCAAACCGTTGACCTAAAAAAATTATGAGCAAATAATTATTATTTTAAATCAGTATATTTTTAGAGTGGTTTGTTTTGTAGCATGAGCCAACTGATAAAGAGTTTCCAGTTATAGAAAGTTCAAGGGTAAAATTAAATAATATATTGCTAATAGACATATAATATAAAATTAGTAAAACTATTTCAAAAAGCAAGAGAATTATTAAAACAAAAATCAAAGCAATGCCTAGGATGAAGATAAAATCGGGAAAGGGCATATAGAGAATTCCTAAAGTTGCTGTGATACTCTATTTTTGACTTGGGTCATTAGTATACATTATCTGGCTTTTTAAATTATTATCCTTTAAAAGGTACATATCTGTATGTTTATAGGGACTTCTAGAAATATATTTCTTGTTTTTACAAAAACGAAGAGTAAAAAAGGACAAACAGCAAAACCAAAAGCATGTACAGGGGAGAGGCTATAGGGAATAAATAGGATGGAAAAAAAACGCCTCTATAAGAGGCTGGAAATTATATTCAATCTACCAGTAAAGAAACAGAGCCAAAGACATCTGACTGAGTGGGAAAAGTTGGTATCTGAAGGTAAGGAAAAAGAATTTCCCTGGTCTTTGAAATATTTATGAATTGCACCCAATTGGAGAATCACAGGCTATGGAGAAAGTGATGCAGACCAGTTAAACAATTCCAAAAATTCCTGGTATTACCAAAAGATCCTACAGGTAAAGAGCAGAACATTACAGAAAATCAAACTACAAGCGTTAGGAAGGCTAAAGTGGAAAAATGCAAGGAAACAAAAATGTAAAGTTTCCCCATATGTTTAGCTATCTTACATATAAACTGAACAAAGAAATAATTTATTACCAGTTGGAACTTCAAGCTCAAATCTCAGTGCAGGACCTTGGTAAACTAAACTAACCCATATGGAAAGTTATTTTGCACAGGCTTACTTACATCAGTCCAGAAGAAAGAATAGGGTATTTGGACTAAACCCCTGAGCTCACGACTCCCGCTTGGACCTTTACTCTAGAGTAAAGCCCTGTCTAGAACACACGTGTCAGCAAAAAAAGAGAATAGTTTGCCGAGAGAGCTCTCAGCCCAAGACTGGCAGAGCTACTCCTTTAAATTACCACACTAATCCAGAGCATTTACAGAGGCAGAAGGAGACAAAGAAAACAAAAGAAAAGGAGACGGTTGGGGTTTCTCTTAAAAGGGAGCAGCTCTGGCCAGCCTCTTAGCAAGAGGGAGCAGCTCTGGCCAGCCTCTCACTAGCTTCTGTGCTGCGAGAAAAACAATAGAAACAAAGATGGGATATTTACCCTCTGGGGAGCAAGTGCAGGACTGAGAATACTGATCAGATTCTAATGGTATCTGCAAGAGACAATGGAAATGCTAATCACAGGAGGTTGTGCTCACAGCTACAGGGGCCTAGAGGTAGAGTGGGGCCATTCATTCATGTTTCCCAAGGAAAGTTGGATTGATACCATTGTTCTGGCATGATTATTCATAGCACTCACTCTCACTTTTTTTTTTTTTTTTTTAGACAGAGTTTTGCTCTTGTCGCCCAGGCTAGAGTCCAATGACACAATCTCAGCTCACTGCAACCTCCACCTCCTGGTTTCAGGCAATTCTCCCGACTCAGCCTCCAGAGCAGCTAGGATTACAGGCACCCGCCACCATGCCCAGCTAATTTTTTGCATTTTTAGTAGAGACAGGGTTTCACCATTTTGGGCAGGTTGGTCTCGAACTCTCGACCTTATGTGATCCACCTGTCTCGGCCTCTTAAAGTGCCGGGATTACAGGCATGAGCCACTGCATCCTCCCACCCTTAAAAGTGTTTCTGTGTCAACAGTAAATTACACAGTCATCCTAATTATAAGGAAAATCTTTTGAGGGAAGTTCAGGGCAATAAAGCAGAAAGCAAGTACCTGTTTTTTGGTACCATCCCTTGCTAATACTCATTGTTGAGAAGCACGTCTTTTCCAGGACATGAAATCCAATCCCTGGATCCTGCACAGTCAGTTCTCATTTCCTTCCCTTCTCTCTGTTTCTCTAACAATAGAAATCATGCCATCACTATCTTTATTTCAAATGAATGAAAATCTCTAAACATTTTTGGTAGAGTGATTCAATGAGTCACAGGAATTATAGGAAGCCCTAAATTATAAGATTCAAACTGGGGAGAAAGATGGAACTATGGAATAAAAGAGAATTTGAAAATGGGCATGTCTTGATTTTCATTTTAGTCCTCTCTTTTATTATAAAATGCCAGCTCCAAAATCAATAGATGCTATTTTCAATAGTGTTAGACATTTACATTTTTCCTCAGGGGAGTATATTAAACCACATTTTCAGCTCAGTGACTTTCATATCATTTGCTTATACTTACTTTCATTCATCCTTGTGTGCTAGGTATATTTTCAGCAACTAGATGTTTTTTCTTTTCTTTCTGAATTTAGAGATTATATGGCTCTCCATTTACAAAATTTATAGACTTGCCAGTGAAGATGACTGACAAGTTTAGTTGTCGTTGTGCAGAATTGTAAAATATCTACAATGCATCTCCTACATCCCAGCTTTGCTTCCTTAATTTCCATTCTTATGTGATTTTACCAGCAGGCTTCTAAAAGCTCCTGTTTGCATTTTTTTTTTTTTTAAAAAAAGGTGCAAACTCTACCATCTGTGTCTACAATGATCAAATTTTTCCATAAAATAAATATAGTACCAAACTGATTTTCTAATTTAAAATTTTAGTCTTATTAAGTTAGTTGGTATTTTATAATTCAAGCAGAGACCAATTATTTGAGAGAGATGCTTTAGAAGGAAGACAAATTATTTGAGAGATGCTTTAGAAGGCTGTGAGCTAGACAGGAGGTATTGATTGATTCAACAGACATTTATAGAGTGAATACAATGGTCCATAATAGATACTGAGCCAAATTTTATTGCTGTTTAAAGGAAATAAAGGCAATGATAGTGGAATGTCCCAATAATTCTGTGCTACTCACCTCTCCTCCCTAAAGGATTTCATATCAATGACCCTCAACCCAAGGAATAGCAGAACAAGTCGAAATATCAATGTACTAATTATTTAATGTATTTTAGTCAAAAGTGATCAAGTCTCAAGCATAGCCTAAGCTGGGGCATTTTACTTTTTATTCCCGCCCCTATTTCTAATCTAAATTTAGGGTTCATCATGTGTTAGTTGCCTTCAGGGAAAAAGAGATGGCCAGGTTACGAGAGGGGCCTTGAATCCACTCAGCCATCTAGATATAAAGAATAGGAGAATGAATGAGGAACTTTCATCTATGACCATGACCACCCTAGGAAAGAGACAGGAAGGCAATTTTTTTTTTTTTAAAGAGAGAAGTAATCTGAGTGCTCGGTTTTCATGTTTTTTAACTCAAGCATGTAATAAGAGGTGGCTCTGACCAATTGAGTTACCATTGGTTCCTCAATTTTTGAAGCAAAATGAGACTGAACTGAAGAAGTTCTCTCCCAGAAAGGTATCAGCCACTGTGCTGGGCATTGGTGATACAGAGATCACCATTACAACCCCCAAAGAGTTCATATTGTTGCAGAGAATAGCAAATGAATCAACTATTAGGCTCAACCAAAGACTAGGACTCCATGGTTCTACTAAATATTTTTAATCTAATTAATAGCTAGAGAAATCATTTTAAAATTTTGAACAATATAATTACAGGGCTCTGTGAGGCAACTCTATCAATTCACTAAAATTAAACATCCTGTTCAACTTCTTTGATTCTAATAGTTTCAGAGCACATCTAATCTCCAGGTAAGGATAGATTTAGGCTTCTGATCAATGAAAAGCAACACATAAAGGAACCGTGGCTTCAAAAAGATGTGAATAACTTAGACTTTTATTCATTCAATAAATACTCATTGAACACCTAATATACGCAGGCAGTAGGATACAGCAGTGAACGAGAAGACCAAAGACCTTCAAGGGATTTTATAATGCACACACACGTGCATAAAAAATATATACAACTCACAAAATTAGTTTTGAAATAAGGATGAATCTCATATAAATTTCCTAGACTTGGATAAATGTATGCCATAAATTAAAAAGCACTAGAAAGAGAAACTGCTTTTAAAAATCAGATAAGGGATTCAAAAGCAAAAAATGAATTGTACACGATTATTCTCTGTTAGCATAAACATGTGGCCTTCCCGTGCCTAAATGCAAATGTCGCATATTTTCCAATTAAGCCCAGATGCAACCTAAGAATCATTCTCATAGTCCTCTGGGCAGCCATTACCAATCAATTGTGGTGATCACTCAAGGTTAAACCTTTGTCCTCACTGACGTGTGGCATCTATCACAAAGCGTTTAGCGAGGAGCCACCAGGTACTTCCAATTCTTGCTAAATGCTAAAAGGAAACAATACAGCCAGAAGACATGTACATTAACTAGGAGTCTTGTACACATAAACAATTACTTAACAAGACTTTAATTGGTGTGGGAAGAGTTCCAAAGTTGCAGTTGATGTTCTTTTTCTGGTCTAAGCACTCGCTAGCTGTGTAATCTCAGGCTTGCTTCTTATGCTTCTGTATCTCAACTTCTTCATCAATGAAATGAGAAAAATGAACGCCTGTTCTGCCTATTTCTCAGAGTTGTTGTAAGAATAAAACAAGACACTACAAAAGCAAGCACTGCAAAAAATGTAAAATGCCACACAGTATTATTACACTGCTAAAAGAATGAGCTAAAGTTATAAGACTTGGACTAATTTTGTGAGTTATATATACTTTTCATGCACTTGTGTGTGTGCATCAAACAGTATCTAATATGGCATTAAACCACAAAATGTATGAAGAATAGATTGAGTATAGCAAATTTTAAAACTTTAATTTGAAATTGTATGTATATGAAATAAGAGCCAAAAGAAAAACTTGGTGGGATGAGGGGATATTTATAACTTATTAAAGTCAAAGGTTGATACGTTTTCTATGTAAAACACTCATAGTAATGCAAACAAATCAGAAAAATCACCACCACAATGGAAATATGAGCAATACTCTAAAGTGGCCAAGGAATATATTCTAATTTACCACCATCAACTGAAAAATAATATGTAAAGAAATAAATGTAAACATATTTTTCACTGATTACATGAGCAACTACCATAAAATAAAATGCTCGCAAGAATTTAGAGAAATGGGCACTCTTATAATTCTACCAATATGAATATAGATTGGTACGTTTCTGAAGGATAATTTGTCACTTGAAATCACAATTTTTATTGTATAGAATATCCTTTAATATGGTTGTCCACAACACTGATTATAATGGGAAAAATAGGAAATAGTTAAAACATCCATCAATAGGAGATTTGCTAAATAAATGATTTTCCTACCAGTGTAATCCTCTGCAGCTAATATAATAAATAAAATGATCTTACTTATTAGCTTGGGGAAATGTCCATAATCCATTATGGCTTTGTCATTCTGCTGTATTTCCATCTTTGTTAAAAAAAAAATTGAGTAAGTGTGTATGTATATGTGCATGTACATGCACAGAAAAAAAATCTTGACTACCCCACCCAGCCCACTACCCTTCCTGTCCTATTATCTATGTCCATTATTTCAATTGTTTTGATTTTTAGATAACACAAATAAGTGAGAACATATGATGTTTATCTTTCTGTGCCTGGCTTATTTCACTTAATATAATGATCTCAAGTTCCATCCATGTTGTTGCAAATGACTGAATCTCATTTTTTATGGCTGAATAGTACTCCATTTTGTATATGTACCAAATTTTCTTTATCCATTCATCTGCTGATGAACACTTAGCTTGCTTCCAAATCTTGGCTACTGTGAACAGTGCTGCAACAAACAAGGGAACGCAGGTATCTCTTTGATAAACTGATATTCTGTCTTTTTAGTACACATACAGCAGTGGGATTTGATTTTTGCATATGGCAAGAAATAAGAGTCTAAGTTCATTCTTCTGCATATGACTATCCAGTTTTCCCAGCACCATTTATTGAAGAAACTATCTTTCCTCAGTGTACGTTCTTGGCACCTTTGTTGAAAATGAGTTCCCTGTAGGTGTGCAGATTTGTTTCTGGGTTCTCTATTCTGTTCCACCGGTCTATGTGTCTGTTTTTACGCCAGTATCACGATGTTTTGCTTAGGATAGCTCAGTAGCATAATTTGAAGGCAAGTAATGTGATTCCTCCAGTTCTGTTCTTTTTGCTTAGGATAGCTTTGGCTTTTCTAAGTCTTTCATGGTTCCAAACAAATATTAAGATTGTTTTTTCTATTTCTGTGAAGAAAGAGATTAGTATTTTGATAGGGATTGAATCTGTAGATTGCTTTAGGTAGTATGGATATTTTAACCATATTGATTCTTCCAATCCATGAATGTAAAACATCTTTTCATTTTTGTGGTGTCCTCTTCAATTTCTTTCTTCATTGTTTTACAATTTTCATTATAGAGATCTTTTACCTCTTTGGTTAATTCCTAGGTATTTAATTTCATGTGTGGCTATTATAAATGGGGTTATGTTTTTATGTCTTTTTCAGATTGTGCAGTGTTGGCATATAGAAATACTACTGATTTTTGTATGTTGATTTTGTATCCTGTAACTTTACTGAATTTGTTTATCAGTTCTAATAGTTTGTTGGTGGAGTCTTTAGTTTTTTCCCCTCCTTATATTTTTACATTAAGTAAGTTTTACAGTGGGGGTTGTGTTTCATTTTAGAATCAGGAAAATCAATCAAACTTTTAAAATATACAATCCAAAAAAAGTACAGTTATATGGTACAGAATGTTATGTGAAAAAGAATATTGACTTTTAAAACAATGGAATTGAATTCTATATACCTTGCTGATTTAAAAATAAGTTTTATACATTTTCTCCAAAAAACAAATGAGAAGAGAAGGGATCACATTCTCTTTATTTCCTGAACACAGTAACTGCCATGGGTGTGGTATGACATAAAAACATGGACCCTGAATAAGAAAGACCTGGCTTCGAATTCAGATTTCACCATTCACTGCTTTACACCCTTTGCAAATCACAAATGCTTTTCAGGTTGCTTTCGCATTCTTGGGAAAGGGTACACTTTCATTTTCATTTTTTAAATCAAACTAATTTTAAGAGTTTCTACTTCCAATTCTTAAAGTAAAAAAGATGAGCCTTATTTTGAAGTCTAATTGCATCTAAAATATCTGAAACCCTTTAAATAATTATCTTACATATACTAAATTTTCAAAAGGATCCTTAGCTCTTGGAATAAAATTAGCTCCTGACATACATCCTTCTCATCACTTGAAATTTTCCTGTGCGATATTAGACTGCCTCATTGGAAATTGAAGAACATATTATTTAATGCTTACCAGAATAAAAACAGTGACTAAAAAAAGAAAATCCTGCGATGTCTTCCAATCTCCTGGCTTTAAACACCAGCTAATCATGATGGCTGCTAAATTCCCATCTCCAGCCCTGATACGCATGCAACTATCTTACTGACATGTCCATTTTTTGTCTAATAGGCATCTCATGTTAACATATCCAAAACCAGACCTTCTATCTTTCCTCCCCAAAACCTGTGCTATCCATTTCAGTAAATGACTCCTTTCATCCAGCTATTGAGGCCAATTATATTGGACTCACGTTTGACTTCTCTGTCTTGTACTTCTAGTCCAATCCCTCAGCAAATTTTGATGGCTGCCACTAAAATACATCCAGATGTTATAGTGAACCCCAAGTTTCCCTTAAAAGAATCTATATGTCAGTATGTTCAGCTCTCTTATTCTTTAAATCTCTATTTTAAAGTTTAACTTCCTTGTAATTCCAGAAAATAACCTTCTCCACCAGTTCATCAGTAGTTCACATCTGCTCCCCTCCCCCATCCTGACTCATTCTTGTCACGTGGTTACCCCTGGCTACCTGCTCTGACAGGCCCATAACCATCCTTCTTGCCAAAACACCCACCCTGCCACTCCAGCTCAGACCCCTGCTCTTTTTAAAATAGCCAATTGGGATTAGTCTAGTTTGTGCTATCTAACCCTAGCCAATAGGGAACGACACAGCAGCAGGGATGACCCCCGTCAGGCATAAGTATCGCTTCCCCCCTTGTCCAAGCATGCGGCCACCATCATTGCTCCAACTGGGCGCCCCACACCCTTCTATAGAAGTAAACTGCCTTGCTGAGAAGACACATCTTCGAGTGCTATTTCTTTTGCGGCATCAAAATTTTACTTATAACACAGACTTGTAGACATGGCTCCAGAGACTTCCTACCATGCCCACCTTCTCAGGTCATGCCATCATCGTTTCTTACCTGAAATATTTTAATAGCTTCCCACTTGTCTTCCTGCTTGCTCTCTCACCCCCCTCCTCCCCACTCTGTTGGTGCCACGCAACACCTACAGCAATCTTTCTAAAATGTGCACCTTATTCCATTCTGACCGTGCTCAAAACCATCTAGGTGCTTCCTACAACCCCCTTTAAAGTATAATTCAAAGTTCTCACCATGAATGACAAGGCCTGACATGATCTGGACCCTGAATACTCTACAAAATATTTTACCTACTACTCTTCCCCTCACTTACTCAACTCAGCTACACTAATCTCTTAGCTCTTCTTTTAATATATTGGCCTACTCAGCTCAGGGCCTTATACTTGCTCTGCCCTCTGCAGAGTTAAGCCTCAGCTCAAACGTCTTCTCATCAAAGAAGTACTCCCTGACCAACCTATCTGTAATAACACCTTCACTGCTCGCCCATCATTCTTTATCCATTTACATGATAGAGTTTTTTGCAAAGCACATTTCACTATATTATGTTTTATAATGCGTTTGTCTAAATATTGTTTTCTATCTGTTTCAAACCAATTCCCATTCCATGCAAGATCTATGACTTCATGCACTTTGGTGATTACTATACCTCCAGAACCCAGAACAATGCCCAGGACATGTTGACATTTTGTTAAAAATGTATTAAGTGAAAACATGGTAAATGAGTAAAGTGCTCCTGGGCTCCATTCTGTTCCATGTGTCTGTGATTTTTTTCCTACAATCTTTCATAGAGAGACTTCCATTTTTAATCCAATTTATGTTTTCCTTCAGTAATAAATGATAGTATAAGGACCATAAAATAGTAGGCTGCAGTGTCATGATATTCAAAAGAATATTTCTCTTCAATAAAAGAGAAATGGGTTACATTCTGTATCTTCTGCATATAGACCACAGATATTGTACTGTGTTTTAAAAAAACTTCACATGAGCAAGTTACAATAAAACTGAATTTATGACTTGAAATATTATACACAGCTTTCCAGGGATATTCAAATTTATAAACAGGTTCCATCAACATAGTCTAATTTTTCATTAGCTCTGAAGAAGTTTTGTAAATCATCTTTTGATCAAAAAAGAAAACATTATTATTTTTTACCAAAGTGATTTTTCCACTGTCATATTCTTTTGTAAATGGCAGATATCTGTATATGCTGTTAGGTTGGTGCAAAAGTAATTGAGGTTTTTGCCATTACTTTTAACCGTAATTACTTTTGCAACAACCTAATAATAGAATACAGTCCTGTGAGTATTTTCATACCTTTGTGTGTATGAAATGTATACATTGTAGTTTATTTTTGCAGTTTATATCAAAAGAAATAAAATAAATCTTATGTCAAAATAACATTATTATTCCAATTACCTTTTTATAACAGAATTTTGTTAATAAAAATGATATAATTCAATACATGATTTAATATTTCAATAATTGAAAAAGAGAGCAGCAGTGTATATGTATATGTTATATCAGGAATATGTTAAGAATATCTTAAAATGTAGTAATAATTCATCAGAAGGAATATTTTAATTCAAATAACATTTAATACCTAATAGATGAGCAGTGTGCTACTAGATATCTTTGCATACGATACCTTCTTTAATTATTGCAAAACCACAAATAGCAGCTATTATTTCCATTTTACACCTACCACGCTTGAGGCCTGGAGTTTATGACCCAAGTCACTGCTTCTGAATTGTGTTTAGAGCCCAGGTTGTGTTGATGCTCTTAAATCTATATAAAAGATTTCTGAAGTATGTGTTGAAGATGAAGTGTGAAGAAAAAATGGTAACTTCTATTTAAATTTATTTTGATAATTCATCTTATTTTGTATTCTTTATTGTAGCTTATATTGAATGCATATTTGTATTCAAATGTTTGGGTTTTTATATACACATACATATACAAATATATGTACTCAAAATCTTTTTACAAATGAAATAACACAATCAAAAATGTTCAAGGACTTTTTCTTCTTAAGAATTTGATGCCACTCACACTACCCGACTTCAGACTATACTACACAGCTACAGTAATCAATACAGCATAGAACTGGTATAAAAACAGACTCACAGACCAATGGAACAGAATAGAAAACTCAGAAATAAGATCGCACATCTACAACCATCTGATCTTCGACAAACCTGCTGACAAAAACAAGCAATGGGGAAAGCATTCCCTATTTAATAAATGGTGCTGGGAGAACTGGCTAGCCATATGCAGAAAACAGAAACTGTACTCCTTTCTTGCACCTTATATAAAAATTAACTCAAGATGGATTGAAGACTTATATGTAAAACCCAAAACTATTAAAACAAACAAACAAACAAACAAAAACCCCTAGAAGAAAATCTAGGCAATACCATTGAGGACATAAGCACAGGCAAAGATTTCATGACAAAAATGTCAAAAGTAATTGCAACAAAAGCAAAAAAATTGACAAATGGGGTCTAATTAAACTAAAGAGCTTCTGGACAGCCAAATAAACTATCAGCAGAGTACACAGACAACCTACAGAATGGGAGAAAATTTTTGCAATCTATCCATCTGACAAAGGTCTAATATCCAGAATCTATAGGGAACTTAAACAAATTTACAAGAAAAAAACAACCCCATTAAAAACTGAGCAAAGAACACAACAGACACTTGTCAAAAGAAGACATTCATGCATTCAACAAACATGAAAGAAAAGGTCAACATCACTGATCATTAGAGAAATGCACATCAAAACCACAATGAGATATCACCTCACACCAGTTAGAAGGGTGATTATTAAAAAGTCAAGAAACAACAGATGTTGGTGAGGCTGTGGAAAAATAGGAGTGCTTTTATACTGTTGGTGGAAATGTAAATTAGCTGAACCATTGGGAAGACAGTGTGGTGATTCCTCAAAGACCTAGAACCAGAAATATAATCTGATCTAGCAATCTCATTACTGAGTATGTACCCAAGGAATATAAAAATCATTCTATTATAAAGATACATGCACATGTATGTTCATTGCAGTACTATTCACAATAATAAAGACATGGAATCAACCCAAATGCCCAACAATGATAGACTGGATAAAGAAAATGTGGTACATATACACCATGAAATACTAGGCAACCATAAAAAGGAATGAGATTATGTCCTTTGCAGGGGCATGGATGGAGCTCAACTCCATTATCCTTAGCAAACTAATACAGGAACAGAAAATCAAGCACTGCATGTTCTCACTTATAAGTGGGAGCTGAACAATGTGAACACATAGACACAGATAGGGGAACAACACACACCGGGGCCTTTTGGGAAGGACAAGGGGAGGTAAAGCATCAGGATAAGTAACTAATGCATGTGGAGCTTAATACCTAGATGATGAGCTGATAGGTGCAGCAAACCACCATGGCACATGTTTACGTATGTAACAAACCTACACATCCTGCATATGTATCTTGAAACTTGAAATAAAATAAAATAATAACAAATGAAATAAAATAATTTGATCTCTCACACTCTGAATGGAAAAGCAGGCCGATTACGCAACTGAATTATTTGACTTTCAATTCATTTTAAGTTTTGTTTCTCCAAGAACCCAGAAGACAAAAAATAGATACTTTGAGGCCACTATTTGTTAAGTGTTTTCCACAAGTTGTTCATCAGAACACTGGGTCACTCATTTATTCATTCCAGAAAAATTGAAGGTGCACAAACTGTGTGAGTCTGTGAGAACAGGGAAGACATATTTCAACAAACATTGATGGAACATGGGGGTAGTGCTACAGGGCCAGGAATGTAGTGCCCAAATGAACAGTAGGTAGATGAGGAGAGAGGCTTCCCAGAGGAAGGTGGTTGTAAGCTGACATCTGAAGGATGAGCCAGGCTGACAGCGATGAAGAGGAAGAAGAGAGTTGCTCTCAGGGAACAGCATGTACCAGGCCTGGGAGAGAGACATCACATGGCATGATCGAGGAACTGAAATATGTTCCGATTGGGAGAGCAAGGTGAGGTGGGAAGAAATGAGGTTGAAGGAAAAGATCATGGATGACTTATTCCTCCAGTCTCTTCATGCATTTGGAAATTTTGAGCACCTGCATCATGGCAGGCTCTGCACACATGCTAGGGTTTCACAAAGTAGACATGGCCCCTGCTCGCACTGAGCTTACTCAGTACTGCTGGAGGAGAAATACTGAGTTTACTGTGGGGAAATAAGAAGCAGAGGCACCTCAATTTTACTTAGTAAACCAGGATTCAGGGAAGGCATCCTGGAGAATGGAGCCTTTAAGAGAAAATCTATAGAATGAATAAGAATTAAAAAGACAAATACGATCTAGGCCAAAGCAGGGGGAAAAACAATTTAGCTAAAGAAGATGCCAAATGCTCTAATGATAGGTACAAAATAGGGGAAATACAGAGTTGAGTTTGTATTTTGTGGATCATTTGAAGTTCATGTACTCCATGAACTCCAGGTTGTTTTCTGCTGTACCAAAACTTTTCTGAGTCAGGCTGATCTCCACTTTCAACTGATACATGTTAAGGGCAAGCAAACCAATTCCAATAACCTAAGAAAAAAATATTTTTAAAAAAAGTTTTGTAAAATAAATTATTTAATACAGTTCAGTGCCAAATATAAATTCTTCTAAACTGAATGGAATCTCCTATATCTCCTTGGAGAGGATAATGAGAGCGGCCAGTTTTGTATGTGTGTGTTTGTGTTTTGTGTGTGTTACTATTTCAAAAGTCAAAACATTTCTTAATGTAGACACAAACTGGATAATATGAAATCTACATACATTAGAACTAATAGAAAATGTATGTAGATTAAATTGACTCATGTATCATTTATAAGAGTTATATCTTCTGATACTTATCAGCACACCAAGCACTCTAGCTTCCATTAAAATATAACATATTAATAATTGTAAGAGCTTGATATTAGTCTTAGTTGAAACAAATATAGGCCGGGCGCGGTGGCTCAAGCCTGTAATCCCAGCACTTTGGGAGGCCGAGGCGGGTGGATCATGAGGTCAAGAGATCGAGACCATCCTGGTCAACACGGTGAAACCCCGTCTCT
>NW_016107726.1:441659-444159 GCF_001604975.1 Cebus imitator | reverse complement strand
AAGAATTAGTGAAAATAGACTTTTAATGTGGAGACACAAAAAAAAAAAAAAAAAAAAAAAAAGAGAAAGCCTATTTTTAATAATGTTAGAAAATAGACATTATAATGTTATCAAATACTAATTGGGTATTGTACTAGATGCTGAGAATATCATGGTAATCAAGAGATGCAAATTGTTTACTCCCATGGTACTTATAGTCTGGTGGGGAAAGAGTTCTTATGTTAAATGACCCTTACACTTTCTTCTTAATTCTTCACTTATAAGAGATCAACACATATCGTTAAATTCATGACCTTGAGAGCCAAATGCTAAAGGATGTGGGACACGTTTATTTGTTCACCTGAAGTTCATTGAGATCCTGCCCACATCCCCTGGTACTTACTTAGTGTCTTAATTCAGGCCAGCGGTGCCCAACTGTAAGAAACTGCAACTCTCCTCCTGATGGCATTTTTTTGGAGTAAACTGAGATGGCCAGAGCTAGGAAGTCAACACTCTCAGCAGCAGAATTCAGACAGTGACAGTCAGCAGTTGGAGGACAGGCCTCAGCCACCTTGCTCCTTGGGTGAGATCATTCTGAAGGGTTCCATATGCATATCATCTCCTGGAGATCCCCAGAAGGGTTAGGTGCCAATTGGCCACAGTGGCAACTACTCATGAATATACTCTGAGTCCGTGTCTTCTTTCCTGTCTCACTTCTCCATTGCCCCACTAGTGCTACCTAGGAACACAGGTCCCAAACAAATCACTTGATTCCTCCTGCCAGGGTCTCCTGGGGGAACTCCGGTGAATACATTCTCAAATTGGTATCTTTCCTTTCATCCTTTGCTAGATCAACAGGAATATAATCACTGGATAAATTTCCACTAAAGGACTACACAAAGTAATTTTATTAATTTGTTTTTTAAGTATATTCTTTCACCAAACAGTAACTATCTATTCAATTTTCAGGAATTTAAGGAACTATCTGTTCCTTAAATTACTATTTAAGGATAAGGTATGTTTTGTGATAACTTTTCTACAGTTATCATTGCAAAAAAAATTCTTGAAGACCAGAAGTATATATCAGAAACATTACCAAGTTGATATTTTTACAATGTGACATAAAATACAAGCATGCTGTAAATTTATATTAATAGGTGAGCTTTTTATTAAGAAATAAGCAAAACAGCATGACAGCAACAATTTGTCTCATTTGTCACAAAACTTGTTCATTCCTCTTTGTCCCTTAGCTAAAAGCTGAGTCAGGTCTTATCATAGTCTGATTGGAGAAGTATAAGTTTTAAGGAAAGTATCCTACAACTGAAGGAATAGCAGAACCTGGCAAATATTCTAGCAGAAGCTGAAGAAACTTGTGGGAGTGGATTTTAACAATGTAGAGTAGAATCAGGGAACTCAGAATACATGGCTGGATGGGGAGAATTTACTAAGGAACACTAACCCTTCATTCAGGATTTAATAGTTTGTCAAGCAGGCATAGAAAGGTTCTTAATGGTTTGGTGGGGCAGCTCTTTAAAGTCCAGACTTGATTTTGGCCTACTGCAAATGAAATGAAATTGATAGAAAATCTTTGGCATAATTGAAGAAAATATTAGAAGGCATAGGGAGGTAGAAATGTTAGAATAAATTTACTGCATATGGTTCAAGAACCTCCACCTCTTTTCCACAAGAAAGCCTGTGGGAGAGCCTGTATCTACTGTGATTCTTTGAAAAGGGCAGAAGTATCTTTGAGAAATTTCATTCTAGACTTCTTTTGTTACTCAAGGGTTATGGTGGGGGTTGCTACATGTATTTGGACTCCTCAATATCAATGGGGTTGGTGGGATCTTGGAATGCAGAGACAATAGTGGTACTTAACTGCCAGAGGCAAGATGGGCTGACTTACTGCATGGGGAACAAGAAGGGAATGCCAATAAGAATGTTTTGATGTACAATCTATGATGGTGACTAAGAGATCATGATACTCCCAGATGGAGAGCAAACTACATTATTAAAATAACTGCTTTATCGAGATAAAAATTAACATTTCAAGGGGTGGATCCAAGATGGCCGTTTAGGAACAGCTCAGGATTGCAGCTCCCAGTGAAAGCACAGAGGCTGCTGCAGGTGATCCTGAGGCAAGCAGGGCCTGGAGTGGACCTCAGCAGACCTATAGCAGAGGGGCCAGACGGTTAGAAGGAAAACTAAGAAACAGAAATAACCTCATCATCAACAAACAGAACTTCCACTCAGAGAACCAATCTGAAACCCAGCAACTACAAAGACGACAGGTGGATAAACCCATAAAGACGGGAAGAAACCAGCGCAAAAAGGATGAAAACACCAGAAACCAGAATACCTCTCCTCCTACAAGGGATCACAACTCCTCATCAGCAAGGGAACAAGGTTGGATGGAGAACGAGTGTGATGAAACGACAGAATCAGACTTCAGAAGGTGGGTAGTAAGAAGCTTCTGTGAACTAAAAGAACATATTCTAACCCAGTGCAAAGAAACTAAGAACCT
>NW_016107726.1:437994-439759 GCF_001604975.1 Cebus imitator | reverse complement strand
TAGAGGAGCAAGATCAAAAAAACTCAAAGTCTAGCAGAAGACAAGAAATAGCTAAGATCAGAGCAGAACTGAAGGAGATAGAGACACAAAAAACCCTTCAAAAAATCAATAAATCCAGGAGCTGGTTTTTTGAAAAGATCAACAAAATAGACAGATCACTAGCCAGATTAATAAAAAAGAAAAGAGAAAATAACCAAACTGATACAATAAAAAACGATAAAGGGGATATCACCACAGATTCCACAGAAATTCAAACCATGATCAGAGATTATTACAAACAACTCTATGCACATAAACTAGTAAACGTGGAAGAAATGGATAAATTCCTGGACACTTGCCTCCTCCCAAGCCTAAACCAGGAAGAAGCCGAAACCCTGAACAGAACCATAAAAAGGTCTGAAGTTGAGGCAGCAATTAAGAGCTTACCACCCAAAAAAAGCCCAGGTCCAGACGGGTTCACAGCCAAATTCTACCAGATATACAAAGAGGAACTGGTACCATTCCTTCTGAAACTATTCAAAACAATACAAAAACAGGGAATTCTCCCCAAATCATTTTATGAGACCAACATCATCCTGATTCCAAAACCCGACAGAGACTCAACAAGAAAAGAAAACTTCAGGCCAATATCCATGATGAACATAGATGTAAAAATCTTCAATAAAATACTGACAAGTCGATTGCAACAGCACATCAAAAAGCTTATCCACCATGATCAAGTAGGCTTCATCCCGGGGATGCAAGGGTGGTTCAACATACGCAAGTCTATAAACGTAATTCATCACATAAACAGAACCAAAGACAAAAACCACATGATTATCTCAATTGATGTAGAGAAGGCCTTTGACAAAACTCAACAGCCCTTTATGCTAAAAACGCTCAATAAGCTAGGTATTGACAGAACGTATCTCAAAATAATAAAAGCTATTTACGACAAACCAACAGCCAATATCACACTGAATGGGCAAAAACTGGAAGCATTCCCCTTGAAGTCTGGCACTAGACAAGGAAGCCCTCTCTCACCACTCCTATTCAATATAGTACTGGAAGTTCTAGCCAGAGCAATCAGGCAAGAAAAAGAAATAAAGAGTATTCAAATAGGAAAGGCGGAAGTCAAATTGTCTCTATTGGCAGACGACATGATTGTATACCTAGAAGACCCCATCGTCTCAGCCCAAAAGCTCCTGAAACTGATAAGCAACTTCAGCAAAGTCTCAGTATACAAAATCAATGTGCAAAAATCATATGCATTCCTATACACCAATAACAGACTTAAAGAGAGCCAAATCAAGAACAAACTTCCATTCACAATTGCCACAAAGAGAATAAAATACCTAGGAATACAACTAACAAGGAACGTAAAGGACCTCTTCAAGGAGAACTACAAGCCACTGCTCAACGAAATAAGAGAGGACACAAACAAATGGAGGAACATTCCATGTTCATGGTTAGGAAGAATCAATATCGTGAAAACGGCCACACTGCCCAAAGTAATTTACAGATTCAACACTATCCCCATCAAGCTACCAATGACATTCTTCACAGAAATGGAAAAAAACACCTTAAACTTCATATGGAACCAAAAGAGAGCCCGCATAGCCAAGTCAATTCTAAGCAAAAAGAACAAAGCGGGAGGCATCACACTACCGGACTTCAAACTATACTCCAAGGCTACAGTAATCAAAACAGCATGGTACTGGTACCAAAACAGAGATATAGACCAATGGAACAGAACAGAGGTCTCGGAGGCAACACAACAAATCTA
>NW_016107726.1:410435-436844 GCF_001604975.1 Cebus imitator | reverse complement strand
GCAGAAGATCAAACACCGCATGTTCTCACTCATAGGCGGGTGTTGAACAATGAGAACACATGGACACAGGGAGGGGAGTACTACACACTGGGGTCAGTTGGGGGAAAATAGGGGAGGGACGGTGTGGGGTGGGGAGCTGGGGAGAGATAGCAAGGGAAGAGATGCCAGATGTAGGTGATGGGGAGGAAGACAGCAAATCACACTGCCACGTGTGTACCTATGCAACAATCTTGCATGTTCTTCACATGTACCCCAAAACCTAAAATGCAATAAAATAAATGGAAAAAAAATTAACATATCTTGAAATTCATCCTTTAAGGTGTACAATTCAGCATTTTTTTGGCATATTCACAGAGTTGTACAAACATCACTACCATGTGATTTTAGAACATTTCATCTACCCCCCCAAAAAACCCCATACCAATTAGCAGTTGCTCCCCATTTCCTCTTTTCTAAAATGTCCTGGCAATCATTAATCTACCTTTTATCTCTGTGAATATTCTGTGAATAAATGGAATCACACAATACGTGACCTTTTGTGACTGACTTCTTTCACTTAGTGTAATGTTTTCTATCTATCAGTAGCTTCTACTTTTGGCCGCAATAAACATTTCTGTACAAGTTTTTGAGTGTTGTATGCCTTCAATTATCTTGCGAATAAAGTTAGAAGTAGAATTGGGGGGACATAATGTTACTCTATGTTTAACATTTTGAGGAAGTGCCAAAGTGTTTTACAAAGTAGCCATACCATTTTACAATCTCCCAGCAACTACAAGGGTTCTAGTTTCTCCACAACTCCACCGAGACTTGATAATGTCTTCTTTGTTATTTCAGCTGTTCTAGTGCATGTGAAGTTGTATCTCATTGTGGTTTTGATCTGTACTTCTTGATGATTAATGAGGCTAATTATCTTTCCAGGTGCATGTAAATTATTCACACACTTTCTTTAAAGAAATGTATATTCAAATCCTTTGCCTATTTTTAAAGTTAATCTGTCTTTTGGTTATTGAGTTGTAAAGAGCTCCTATATATTGTAAGTGTAAGTCTCCTGTCAGATATGATTAGCAAATTTTTCTTCCATTATGTAAGTTAACTTTTTAGTTTTTTGGTGGTGTCATAGCAGCACAAAATGTTTTACTTTAAGTCCAATTTATCTAATTTTTCTTTTGTTGTTTATACTTTTGGTGTCATATCTATGAAACCATTTCCTAATTCAAGATCATAAAGATTTCCTCCTGCATTTCCTTCCAAGAGTTTAACAGTTTTAACACTTACATTTAAATATATGATACATTAATTTTTATATATAGTGTGAGTTAGGAATTCAGTTTCATTCTTTTAACGTGAATATTTAGTTTTTCCAGCATTGTTTGTTGAAAATACTTTCTTTCTCCTCACTGATTATCTTGGCACTCTTATGGAAAAAACTAACTAATTTTTCACTTGATTTATAAAATCAAAAATATCAACCAAATCAGCCACCACAATAGAAAAGAGTGACCTACACACTGTTTCAAGATCTAAGTGTTTCCAAGAATCAAGTCTATTCATTGAAGTAGAAGCTGAATCCCTTAAGGAAGGACCTTGAAATATCTCCACAAAGATACACAGTGTATATTATTTCCACCTTTTCTCATTGAGATCTGTAATTATTCCTTAGCATGAACTAGGTCAAGGGAAATTCACAGATTTTTTTTATAACGATTAGATATAAGATATAAGAGAACATGATATCAAGAGATTTCAAATGCAATGCCATCCTTGTTTAAATAAGAGTTTATGGAATCCAAATGACAAGTTGTATTTTAACCAAAATCTGTTGCACATCATTCAAAGGTCCAGAAACCACCACCATACACTCCCAATGTTATTTCCCCAGTTTCCTTTGTATAATTGAGATGTATATACTTAGCACTTGACAGAACCCTCAGCTGGTTTCCTAATCTGTGAAATAACGGCAGAAAGAAATGACAACAGAAGTTCCTTAACTGCCGCATCCTCCACACTAAGAAGCAATACACCTAAAAGAATCACAAATTTTAGAGCCACCATGAAAGATTTGAAAGATATAATCCTGATAATCTTTGTCATATCTCCATTGAATGCAATCCCCAGATGGGTTACATAGGATGGCAGATCAGCCAACACTAAAGCAGGTGATATCCATAAAGAAAGCTGCTGTGCCAGGTGGGTATCTTTACTGAAATCAATCAACACAGACTCTGGCAGATGATATGTGTTTATCACGTTGGCAAATGATTTCTTCATGATTACCATCCATAGGGAAGATCAAAGTAATTCACTTTTACAGAGCAAGGACAGCAGTATACCATCATCTTAACTCAAGAGTAGGTCAACAGTCTTGCTGTAAGTTACAATGTAGCCCACAAGAACCTTAATTATCCTGACCTCATACCAGTCTACTATATTAATGGCAACATATTAATTTGTATCTGGTGACAAGTCCAGAAATGACAAGGACCCATAATATATCTAATAAGACACATACATACAAAACAATTGGAGTAAAATCCCACAAGGTTCAGGGGCCTGACACTTCTGTGAAATTTCTAGGAATACAATGATTAGGGGCATGCCAGAATAACTCCTCAAAAAAAGACAAAAAGATAAGCACAACATTTGGTAGACTCTTTTGGACTCTGGAGAAAGCAGATGCCGTACTTGAGGATAACTCATTTATCAGATGAACTAGAAGGATGCCAGTTTTAAGTAGTCCCCAAAAAGATTTGGTTCCTCAGTTTGTACAAGAGGCTTAACTTTGAAGCAGAGAGGGACCAAGGCTATTTTATCTTTAGACTTACTATGAGAAAGCCCTCCTGAAAACTATTCATTAATGCTACCAAGATTAAATCTATAAATCTAAAACTATATGTATGATCAATAAATAATCTTTCATTAAATTAAATCATCAATATTTTGGTTTTCCCTAAGCCCAACAATGCCTGATTTTTAAGGATTCCTTGCTAGCTCAGAAGAGAACCCAAAAAATTTTTAAATATTTATACTAAATCAAGTTAGATTTGACATATTCAACAATATGAATGTCAATTGGCATTTTAAAAATTGTATTTAAAGAAAGTTACTTAGGAAATATTCCACTATAAAATAGATTGTTATTCTGACAACTAGGCTCTTTTCCAAGAATAAAGCAATGTAGAGTGGATCTTTTGCCATTAGAAGGAAATATGTCACATCATTATGTCATTATGACATGACAGCAGTAATACAACAGGATTCATTTTTTATTTTTTATTTTTTTCCAAATACCTAAAATTTATTAAGCATTTATATAGAATATTTATTTTTTTTTATAAATGATTAACTTATAAGGTTTTACCACCTTCAAGTAACTTTAAAATTCAGCTCATTTGGTTCTCACCATCATTCTGTAAAGTTATACAACTATTACTATCCTAAGTTTATATAATAGAAATCAAAAGTTTAAACTATTTAAGCAATTGTACAGAAAAAAAAAATCACTGTGTTTCAATGATAAGATTAGAATCCAGACCATCTGGCTTCAGATTTTGTTCTCTGATCACCTACTTTAAAGGCATTAATGACAAAGCCATTTCTAATCTTCCAACTGACATGATATCTTCCTCCTGTACATTTTTAATAGCTACCAAGTATATAATATCCATTTACTTAATATTATTTCCCTTATATTCAGTCTTTGTTGGTCTATAGTGCTTTGATTACATACTTCTTTTGAAAATTGTAATGGGCTATCCTTTTTAATACTGTCTTATTTACTCTACTAGACTCCTAAGTACTGGAAATGTGACTTGAGATCCCCTTGTTTCCTCAGAAATTGATATACTTCCATCTGATGGGTCATTTAATCTTTTGGACTAAAACTTCTCCCAGAGGGTGAACACTTGTCTGACCTTGGTCATTATCTTTGATCTTTCATTTCTCAGTCCTCTAAATGTCATGAGGAATACTTTTCTTGATAGTGGAGTCCTGAGATTACCATTCCTTACCTGCTTAATATCTGAGTGACTCCCAAACACCAAGTAATTGTCCTTCAGATCTGGGAACACCACTATTCTTATCTTAGACCAGATCCAGACTCCACCTCTGTTTTAATCCTCATTCATACATTTCTCTTTCACCACCGCCATCCTGATGTCTAATGGTGGGGCTCAGAACACAATACCCCAGAATATACCACCTTGGCATATTGAGTATTTTAAGCTAAAGGAAATTGAGAAAACAATGAAAGCAGAAAAGTCACTCTCTGACCTTCTCCCACCTTTCTCCCGTGAAGAAGGCCATGAAAGAACTCTCTGACCTATCTCCCTGAGAGAAGGTCATAAGACCTTCATTCCAGAGAGATTCTGTCACCCTATAGCTAGAAGGCCAAGAACAATCTGAAAGAACAGGCCTTACTAACACCAAAAGGTTATTACCATTAAATTTTCCTTTTGGTTTTACCATTACATTTCTGCATGACTGTCTACAAAAATACGATTTTCCCTGGATCACTGGGTCTTCATTTCTGAAGGCGTCTGTGCCAAGTAAAATATTAAATGTGTGTGTAAAAGGTATTGTTAGCGTAGGTGAGAAAAAGTAATATCTTTTCCTTGCCCATTGCAAGGTTCAAGGATGATACCCCTAAACAAAATATACCTAGCAAAAAGAGAGTACTTCTACAATGTACACATGAACTGATTTATAAATAATGTGGAGACCCCAATTTCATTGTTCCAGTGACTTAGTTGCTGTTCTACACCAATCAATCAAACATCAACTGTTTGTGAAACACTAGCGGATTGGATCACACTATGCCAGTCACTCTGATAGTTATCTATATGCCAATTGATACTAGAACTTAATAACTTTTTATTCTTTTTAAATTTCTTTAAGGTTGTTATCTCCTTTGTGGAGTTATACACTACGGTGATGTATGGTGGGGTCATCTCAAAAGTTTAGTTCTATCATACCACCTTGTTAAAATCCTGCTTATTTTTATGTGGGTTGTTACTGCTACCTGACACAACAGGGAAGTAGCAAAGTATGAGATAACATCATACTTCTCTGCAGACACACATCATATATTTGAAGAGGCAAGATGAACTACAACTTATATAATTAGATTAATTCCAGTCTATATGTTCTTCTATTAGGAAGTAAGCTCTTGAAGATCAACTACTAGGCCTTATGCATTTGTGTCTCCTCTATATAACCATTTGTTGAATCGAGTAGACAATAATATAAAACTAAAGCACTAAAGTAGGTAGTATAAAACAATCCTTATGGAATTTGGACGAGGGATACATTCTAACTTTTACCACTGATTATAGGAAACTTGCCATTTTCCTTTTGTCATGACATTAAGGTAATATGGAATAGGACTCAAAAATAGTAAAAAGGAACAACACACAAAACCTCTCATTGCTTTAAAGTGACTCCATGTCCTTTAGAGTTGTTAAACACTGGTTTAAGTTCAGTATTTCTTATTGTACCCCAAACTTATATTGTGTCTATTTTGGAAGATATTTCATGGAGGTATACCTCAAGGAAATTACTTGCCTTTCTTTCATATATCAACATGGATTATGTCCACATGGCTCTGTTCTAAATAACTTAGTAATATTATTTGAAATACAGGAATCTTTAGTCTCTTTTCTATCTGAAGCTCCAATTATTCAGTTCACCTTACATTACATTTCAAAAAAACAAAAAGCATTATAATCAGCTTGGTAGCAAAATGATAAATATTTCTTCAGTTGGTAGGGATCTAGGCTTACTCTGCTTCTTATATCTTCTTCATATTGGTTATTTTTATACTCCCTAAAAGTCCAAATGCAAAAAAAAGTTTAAAAAAAGTTTTATTTCTGTTAGTAAGAGCCTCAGACAAATGTATTTGTAATACCCTTCCTTCTCAGAAAGGATTTGAAATGTCTTACTAAAAAATGAAAGAAAGGCATAAAATACAATTAACATAATAGAAATAAAAATTGGAAGTTAGAATTGAAAACAGAAAGGAAAGCATGGAGCCAACACAGTACGTGAGGTTATACTGTGCATGAAGTTACAATACGTGAAGTTATACTACTTCATTATAACTTTCCTAGCAACCAAGCCTAAAAGGAATACCCAGTGTGATATATGATTTTAAAATTCAGAGAAGAGGAAATAAACAAATTCTTCAAGAGACAACTCTAATAACTGGTCCAAAAACCTAATCATTTTCCAAAGTACATTAAGGGAGAAGTCATGTTTGGCCATTGCTTTAGCTCAACAATTACTTATGAAGCATTATTAAGAATTTGATTTGTTCAAGGATTTACACTAAGCATTATATTGAATATCAAGATGTCAAAAACTCTAGTTCCAACTGCAGAATAAGATTAATCCAACTGGGCAGACAAGACATGAGCTTTTAAGGGTAACTGATGACACAAGTCTAAGTATGATAAATGTGAAATGAATTGTGCAGACATTCAGAGTTGGAGAAATTGAGGGGAACAAGAGACTTTTGTGTCAGACTCAAGATAACCATAAGACAAGAAATTCTGGAGAAATTAGGCCTGGGATGTGGACAGGCAGGGAAGAATGGCATTGGGAGTCCTGTGGACAAAAATAAGGTCAGAATCCAGCGTATCAGGGAAAACTGGTTGTCACGAATGAGTGTCAGTATCGAAGAAACCTAACAAAGTATGGCATTCAAAGATCCAAGTCAGGCAGAAAGACACAGTGAAAGTAAAATCCAAAAATACATGCCCCTGTCAGGTTTCAGTCTTTCAGCCTGGTATCTAGAAAGAAGTGAAGAATGAAGTTTCATCCAAAAGGCTTGAAGCCTTGCCCGGTTTTGAACAGACCACTTGGAGTGAGTGGGTTAAGAGGGAGTAAGAATGGGCGCCTCCCAAAGTGAGGCAGTTCTTGCCAGGAGCTGGAGACTGCTCAGAAAATCAGCTCTGGGGCCACTTTTTGGGAACTAGTAACTTTCAAACTAATTCCAGAATATCCAGAGAATAACAAATCAGTAAGCAAAGGAGCTGGAAGTCACTGCATGTGAAAACTTATTTAAAGAATTGAACAAGTTTCTCTTAAAGGTTAAGAGACCAAGGGGAGCATGATAGTTGCCTTCAGATTTTCTAAGGGTCACCATGTAATATAAAGGTAAATCATTTTATTACACATTTGTATATAATGTATTGGGTGTCAGGTATCAAATACATGGTTTCAGTTAAAATTTTTCTTACTGAAGATAATCTGTTTAAAAACAAGTGAATTTTCCATCCCAAGAGGTAGAAATTGGATGACCACCTTTCCGGAATATTGTCGGTGATAATCTGGCATTGATATGATGCCTTATGCAGGAACTTCACTTTCTGATAGCTTCAGTTCTATCTTCTTTGAAGTTTCAAAGTTCAATACTACAGAACCAATCAAGCAGTATCTTGATACCTCTTAAGTGCACCAATTTATAGTATATCTGACAATACTTTACACATGGGTCACAGAAAAGATGTGTAAAGATGTGCCTGATCCTTCTGGCTTGAAACCCTTCTATTTCCAGAAAAAGAAGTTTAAAAGAGATCAATTAACTTGTAAAAACTCACAAGGGCACAAAATCAGTTAGTGACAGAGCTGCAATTGCAACACTACAAAGCTTCGGCAATTTTCTCCATTCTATCATTCTGCCCCCTTTTTCTGGAGTAGAAATCCATCAGAGAGGTATATGGTAAGATGAGTGCAAGGCTATAAGGCATATTCTTGTTAAATAAGAGCCTGCCCAGGACACAAATTAGTCCTTTTTGAAACTATGGTACTTCCTCAGAGAACACACAGACATCTGATTTCCTGTTTGCCCTGTTCATACATAGATGAATGGAGTTGTCACCAATGCTGGATACCTAAACCTTAAGTGACACTCAAGACAGTCCATCAGGGAGGATGAAAATACTAGAATTTCTTTATATTAATTTTAATGTGATCTGTGTCTAATCATGTGTATATGTTTCTATATATACTCAATGCACGATTAGAGAATCATAGGTATATAGTCTGTAAATTAATATACATACATTGAAGATACATGCTCTAGAAGAAATCAGAAGTGTTTGGAGAGCACCATGTTTTTTTCTGTATACATTTTGTATCACAAGCATATTTCAAAGCAAAAACTGTTTCTATTACAGATTACGAGAAAGATTCTATTTTAGTGGTAAAAAACACTGGTTTTAAAATAAGCTATAAATAAGACATAAATAGGCATCTGTAATAGTGACTATATCCCTGTGTTGTTGCATTCACATAATTTTTGTCTGGGTTACACAAAACAGAAGCAGCAAAGAGAAAAAAAACTACGCATCTCTGATCATCAGGTCTGATTGGCCAATTCGAAAGAGTTCCAAGGAAGAAAACACATGAGGGATTTTCCCCAAGGCTCCAAACTGCAGAGCAAAAGGAGAAAATCATAAGTGATGGCTCAATTTCCACCACAGAGGCGAGGGTCCTGGACCTATAGGGACTGTCCTTGGGAGACACTGTTTGTATGGAATCAAGTCAACTCTTAAGTAACTCCACAGCCAGCTGGAATGACAAGCCTCAGTCATGGCTCTGCATACTCTTGGTAGCTGGGCTTTGCTGTTGATTGACCAAATGTGTCTGAGTAAAAGCGAAGTATCTAGGATGTCTCCCAGATCTCCAGTTTGTGCAGCGAGGGAGATGGTGATACCATTCAGTAAGAGAAGAACCAGAGGAGAATGGGTTCATTTTTAGCAAGTTGAGTTGGAGGTATAAGTAGACCATTTGTGCCAGTTCTCTGAGCCCCCAAATCTACCCTTCTTGCTCTGAGATACTGAAGCCAGACCCCGTAAACATTTCTCCTTTGCTAGCTGGCTCAGTGTTAGGTTTTGTCAACAGAGAGCCCTGGAAGGATACTGCAAAGCCATAACAGCAGGAGAGCCCCCCCACCTTCCTATTTCAGTGTGGCTTTTCTTTGGATATGACAGCCAGTAAATCAGCATGTGGAAAGCCAGGGACACTCACCTCAGAAACCCTCTCAGACCACCTCCAGCCTTGTGCCTTCTGGCAAGTTTTCCAGCACTGCATGTTCCTCTGGCAGCCACATCTTCTCCCAAGAGATGTGGACTTCAGTTTCAGAGAGAGGCGGAAAGGACAGCTCTTTTAAATTCTTATTATTCAGTTTTTCACGCTTATACAGCCCTAGAGGTTGTAGCTTTCAGCATTTACTATTTCTCTACCCCTACAGCCCTCTTTTCCCTCATTTTAGCACTTAATCATCTTTTGCTAGTTAATTCTGCACATTAAAAGTTTTCTATCTAAATTACTCGTGTGGTTTTTAACTTTTAACGGGATCATGACTGATACACTACCCAAGTGGAGATGCCTTTAAAAAGCTAGAGATGTAGTTTTAAAGAGACAGAACTTTGAAAGGAAATTCTTATTTGGGCGTCTCCAGAATATTGCTGGTATTTGTTTTTATGTATTTATGCATTTATTTATCCATTATTTATTTAATATTTTTGGCTGAGTACAGGAGACTTTATTGCTGGCACATGACAAAGTGGGGATCCCTGGGCTCCTCCCTCTTCAGGGGGTCTGCATGGAAACTGTGAGGAGGGAAGATTCTCAGTGTGGTGGGGAACTGAGCATAGCAGGAGATCCATAGCAGCTCAAGGCCTCTCTCTTCCTCTCGTGCTCTTGCTGGTGCTGGTGGTCTGGGCGTCTGATTCCTCAGAGGCCAGGTGGACCACGAAGTCCACCACTCTGTTGCTGTAGCTAATTGCATTGTAATACCAGGACATGAGCTTGATGAAGTGGTCATTGAGGGCAATGGCAGCCTTAGCATCAAAGGTGGAGGAGCAGGTGTCACTGTTAAAGTAGAAGGAGACATCCTGGTGCTCAGTGCAGCCCAGGATGTCCTTGAGGAGGCCCTCTGATGCCTGCTTCACCACATTCTTTGTGTCATCATATTTCACAGATTTCTCCAGATGGCAGGTCAGGTCTTGTACCAACATGTTGGCAGTGGGGACATGGAAGGCCATGCCAGTGAACTTCTTGTTTGACTCAGGGACGACCTTTCCCACAGCCTCAGCAGCATGAGCAGATGTAGGGATGATGCTCTGGAGAGCCCCATGGCCATCACACCACAGTTTCCCAGAGGGGGCATCCATGGTCTTCTGGGTGAGGTGACAGTGATGGCATGGACTGTGGTCATGAGTCCCTCCATAATTTCCAAAGCTGTCCTGGATGACTTTGGCTGGGGAACCACTCGGTGGTAAAGGTGACATTGCTGATTATCTTTTATACTTCTCATACTTTATGACCATCATGAACTGGGAGAATCAGCAAAGGGAGCAGAGATAATGATGCTTTTGGCTCCCCACGCTATGAGCCCCATCTTTCCCCATTGTAGTGAAAATGCTGGTGGACTCCACAGCATAATCACCACCAGTATCTCCCCATTTGATTTTGATGGATCTCACTCCTGGAAGATAATGATGGGATTTCCATTGATGACAAACTTCCTGTTCTCAGCCCTGACAGTGCCACGAAACTTGCCATGGGTGAAATTATACTGGAACATGTAGACCATGTAGTTAAGGTCAATGAAGGAATCATTGATGGTGACAATACCTACTTTGCCAGAATTAAAAGCAGCCCTGGTGGCCAGGTGCCCAATATGGCCAAAACCATTTACTCCATCCTTCACTTTAACCATGATGTCTCAGGGATGCAGCTGGCACTGCACAAGCAAATGTGGCTGTCTGCCAAATGGGAGGAGCAGAGAACCACTGATGGTATTTAAAACTAAACAGTGGATGGTTACTATGAAGAATGTAAATAGTGAAACCATAAGGGAGCTAAGGAGAGAGCCCTGGGACACCATCATTTGTGGGACAGGTAGAAAAAGAACAAAATGGGAAATTGAGGGAATGGAGGAACAGGCACAGTGAAATGAGGAAAAGAAGCTGAGAAAGATTTGTCTTAGAAGTTAAAAAGGAAATCAGGGGAAGCCAGAGGCAGAGAGAATTTTAAAGAGTGATCAATAATGCAAATATGACAGGGTTGTAACTCAATTCAGTTAACTGAAAACTCAAAATGAAGTTAGGAGTAATCTTTTCAAGAACAATTTTAGTACAGTGGTTTGAGAAGTCAATAAGAAGAGAGCAAGTAGGCACGACAAATTAAACCACTTTTTTTGCTAAACTTGAAACAGAGAGAGTAGCATCTGGCACAAGGACTTCACAAAATCAGTGCCTCATCTCTCTTCTAGTTTATGTTCATTGTAAATTGGGCTGATTTGAGTTAAATGAATTATCTGTAGGTTCTTCTACCCTTACATGCCTCTTCAGGTATTTGGTTTTGATCTGATCACTGCTCACTTAAATTATCATTAGAAAATGAACAACAAAAAAGAAAAAACATAGGAAGCTAAAGGCAAGTTTTGTTTTAATCTACCAGCTCTAGAAGCCAGCACTAGCTAAACTTAATTGTGTTGCATTAAACCATCTCAAAACTTTTTGGTTCATTCATTACAAAACTTAGATTTATCTACAGGTTTTATTTAGCTCTTCTACACACATCTAATATCCTTAATATCATGCCATTGACTTCATTGACCACTACACCATGGTTAATGCAGTGGTGCCAGTGCAGACATTTAATAAATTCTGTGGACCAGTGAGAGTTTTCTATATCTGTTGCTTAAAATAGTAAAACATTATTTTCAGCATGAATTTGATGGTGAAGTATACCAAATGGTTTCAATTATGATTCCATGTTCACATGTTCATAACTTGATTGAAAAAAATGCCTTTGGACTGAAACTTTCCATTCCATGTTCTAACTCCACCCAAATATAGTTATTTTTTCTCCTCTGGAAAATCTGAGGGAATCCATATGATCACTTATGAATGTGGAAAAAATGCACTCTTTCAAATGTTTAACTAAATAAAAGGATTGACAATTACACAATATTTAATATAAACTTCCCATACATATTTATAAAGACCAAAATATAAATCTAGTAGGCCTCAGAAAAGAGAGGTGTTTACCCATTTAGAGAAAACTCTATTTTGAATGTTTGCTAATTTGAAACTGAAAACTGTTTTATGCAAACACAATAGTAATTTTCACATCAAAAGTGATACATTGAAGTGGCACTGTTGTCTGGGGTAAATACCCGGAGTTCATTGTCTCATGCCAAGATGATTAAGGACATGGACACACACACATATGGAGTGGGAAGGAACAGTAAGTTTAATAGGCAGAAGAAAGGAGAGAAGAGAGCAGCTCTTTCTCTCTCTTGTGAGAAGGAGGCATCCAAAAGGGAAAAGGTGGCCCGTGGTGGACCACAGCAGATTTTATAGGCAGGCTTCAGGAGGCAGTTTCTGATTTGCATAGGGCTTACAGATTCATTTGACCAGGTGTGATGTTTACATAGAGCTCAGGGAAGGCAGTTCACCCCACCCTAATCTTATTATGCAAATGGACTTTTCACTTGACCAGCACCATCTTGTCTGCTCCTTACGGTACACATAGCTGGCAACGGGAGGGAACCCATTTTGAAGATGTCTAGTCCCAGGTAGCTTTTTTTTTTTTTTGCCAGCATTCATGGGTGCAAGCTTCCAGCTTGCTTGTCTAAGTTTGTAGCTCAATTTTACAGGCTGTTCTTTGTTAGAAAATGATTTTGGGTCTACTTTTCATTAAAAAGGAAAACCTCACTAAGGACTCTGATACCCTCATTATTTGCCCTAGTAGTTTCCTTTTAACGCCTATATCATATTCAATTGCCTTTATAATATAACTACAGACTATTAATTTTTGCTAAATAATACAAGATATACTTTGGATATTTGTCCCTGCACAGATATCATTTTGAATTGTTATCCTCAGTGCTAGAGATGGGGCCTGGTGGAAGGTGTTTGAATCATGGGAGCAGATCCCTAATGTCTTGGTGCAGTCTTCACTATAGCAAGTGAGTTCTTGAGAGATGTGGTCATTGAAAATTATATGGCATCTCCTCTCTCTCTCTCTCTCTCTCTCTCTCTCTCTCTCTCTCTCTCTGTGCATTCTCTGTCTGGCTCCTGCTTACACTATGTGATATACCTGTTTCCTCTTCGCCTTCCACCATGACTGAAAATATTCTAAGGCTTCACCAAAAGCCCAGCAGTTGTCAGCACCATGCTTCCTGTAAAGCCTACAGAGCCATGAGCCAATTAAACCTCTTCTCTTTATAAATTATCCAGTCTCAGGAATTTCTTTATAGCAATGCAACAACATCCTAATACCACACATGATGAACCAAAGACCAGATCTGAGAATGGAGATTGTTTTCTGAATTTGCCATGCTCTGTATATAGTGTGTGCTCAGTAACTATTCGCTACCCAAATGCAATTTGTGAAATATGGGAAATAATTTTTTTTAGGGCTTAAAGTTAATCTAAGCTTCAGAAGTGACTTTTTATCTCTTTTTTCTTTAAATGCAGAGAAGAAACAGGAGTGTGGCTTTCCAGAGACACCAATAGAAGAGAATGTTATAAAAAAGGGTGATTTCTCATTAAAGTGAAATATATTTTCATCTATGGATTAGAAAGTTATTGGTTATTCCAGAGGCAACAGTTTCAGGAAAATAGTGGGAATCATGAGCCAGAATGTGATGCTTTGCAAAATGAATTGGAGGGACAAGGAGTAAAAGCAGTGAAAAGATAATCTTCTTTAACCTCTACTTCTACATTGTGTAACACATCATTCAGAGGAGGGTGTTTAACATATGTGAATTGTTAAAAGCAAACACACTGTATCTGCTTCCAAGCCCAAAACTTACAGCATGACTAATGTCTCTGAATCCCTCTATGCACCTCCTTGAGCACGTGCACTCCATTCTCCAAACGTAACCAATAACTGAATCATGAGTTAATCAACCCCTTGCTTTTCTTTCTACCTTTGCCATGCATGCATACACATCTCTAAATAAAAATGTTATTTGTTTTGCCTAATTTGAAAGTTTATACAGGCAGGATCATAAATCACATATTCTTTTGAAAATTTCTTTTAATATAGTAATGACTTTGCAATTCAGTCAGGCTGATTTTTAAAGTGATAACTCATTTTTTACTGATTTTTGTATTCCTTTCAATTGAGGCACTAAAATTGATTTATCCATTCTCCTGTTAATGAATGCTTGAGTTGTTCTCTATTTTTTGTTATTGGGAAAATGCTGATATTCATGATATTATGCAAGTCCCTGGCACATGTGCAAGACTTTCTCTTTAAACATACCCAAGGGTGGAATGACTTTGTCATAAGATATGTGAACATTCAAATTTATTGGGAATTTTTCTTTTTTTAACCAAACTGATGACCAAATTAATAATCTTACCATTTGCCCAAAGCTTCTCCAATACTTAGCATTATCCAATCTAGTGCACTTTCAGTTTTCATTCTCTTGAATACACATTTGTTTAATATATTTTCTCTTGTTTTCACCATTCAAGATGGCCCCTTTGGTTCAATCCTAATTTCCTCTTTTCTATTTTTTGTTCAATACTGTTTACTCTTTTTTGTTCAATCCTAATTCATGTTTATTTTGCCCTCTGGCGGCAGTTGCATTTATTCAATAAATTTGTAACCATTTTTATGTATTTGTTATACTAACTTTTTATTAATACTACCTGTTTCAAATATTTTCTACAAGGTTGCAATCTCTCTTTTTATTCTCTTCATGGCCTCTTTTGAGTAACAGAAATTTAAGGTTGATGTCAAATTTATTAATCTTTTGTTTTATGGTTTGTGCTTTTTCTCTTTTTAAGGACCACTCCACTAACCAATTGTTGGCCCATGTTTTCTTCTGAAAGTTTTGATTTTTTTTTAATCAAGATCTTAATCCATTTCAGATTAAGGTTTTAGTATGTAGTATAAAGTAGGGATTTATTTTCGTGTTTCTTTTCTCTCCATACAGAAAACCAATTGTTCTAGTAATATACTGTATTCTGAGTAAACGTATCCTTTCTGCATAATCTACAATTCCAGCTTCATTATAAATCAGAGTTTCAGCTATATCTGTGATTTTTTCTAGGCTCTCTGTTCTATTTTGCCGGTATCTTATTTTACCCCTATGCTACACTTTCTGTAACTTTATATGAAAAATTTTGATACATTGTTAGGAAACTCTATTAATATTGTTTCTCAAGAGTGTTTTAGTTATTCTTGGTCTTTTTCACTTCCATATATTGTCTTTTAAAGTTCCACTAGAAAATCCTACCACAATTTTTACTGCAATTGCATTGAATATAAATACGTATAGATGTGTGTATATATACACACACATATATAAATATACATATATCCACATGTAAATATATAAACTAGGAGAGAATTGACTTTTATTATTACTTCTTCCTATCCATGAGAATGATCTGTATCATTTTATTTAGCTTATAATTAATATATTTCAATTATGTTTTATTATTTTATTATTTTATATATACAGTTCTCATATTTGGTAATTTGTATTCTCAAATATCTTTTTTGTTTATAATTATAAATACTTTTTATAATTATATTTTCTAGCTCTAGTTTGCTTAATATTTGTATATTACTTGTGTACCCCATAAACTTAATTAACTTTTATTAATTCTAATATTTTTTCTTTACATTGTTTTGAGTACCTGATAAAGGTAGTGACATAATCCATAAAACTCAGCTTTTTTTGGTCTTTCTAGTTGCTATACAACTTATTTTTTGTTTTGCCTTATTTCCTTAAGACTCTCAGTTAAATGTTAAATAGATGTGATTATGGTGGTTACTACTGATCTTAAAGAAAATAATTTAAAACTTTATCATTGAATATGATGTTTTTGTACAACTTTTTAAAATATACTATACTGAGTATATTTTACTTCTAGTTTTTCTTAACTAGAAGTAAAAAACTAGCAGAAATGAAAAAGGCAAATGTATAGGCAATGGTTTCAGAAGGAAATTTCAGAATACTAATTGTTGGGAGGTGGCAATGTACTGAGTGAAATCCAACTTATAGTGAGCATAAGGGGCTTTTCTTAACTAGAAAAACTAGAAGTAAAAAAATATCTTCTCCTTAACTAGATACTTCTAGTTAAGGAGATTCTCACCTATTATTAGTTAAAGTTTTGCCTGCTGTAACAGAGATCCAACTTTTAAAATGCCTTATATAAGACAGGAGTTCATTTCTCTGTCACATTAAAGTCTACGCTATTAAGGAAGTCACTTTGTATAAAGCCATTAGGAATCTAGCTTCTTTCTTTTCTCCCACCATCCTATGATGTTTCCTCCTCCACAGAGTATGAGATGGCTCAATATCAGGTTCCTTCTCCAATCAGATGAAGAGAGAGAGATGCTCCCTCCCGTTAAAGATACAACTCTGCAATTCCACAGGTAACTCCAAATTATGTCCCATTATAAAGGCCTTCATCATAGTAACAGCTAGCTTCAAGGGAAGCTCAGTTCTTACCTTGAGCAACTAAATGCCCAGCATCTAATAAGGTGTTGTGTTATTACAAAGAGAAAGAATATAATGATGCAAAAGAAAAAACAACAGACCATGCCACATCCTCTTTTTCTATTTGCTAGATATTTTTAATAATAAATGTGCATTAAATTGTATCAGATCACTTTTATGCATCCAAAGTGAACACGTTTTTTTTTCTTTAAATTCACTAATGAGAAAATTTACACTAACAAGAGTTTTACGTTTTTGAGCCACAGTTGTATTTCTGGGAAAACAAAAATAATTTGGCCATGATTTTTTATACTTATACATTATTTAATTTGGATTGCTAGTATTTTGTTTATCATATTTGCAGCAATATTTATAAGTCATATTGATCTGTAAATTTTCTTATAAATCATCCTTGTCTGGGTTTTGTCTCAAGGTTATATTAGCCACATTAGTTAGTCATTATTCTGACTTGTTTGGTTCTCTGAAAGATTTAGTATAAGATTGTAGTTCTGTTTTTTGAATGTCTGGCAGGATTCACTGGGTAAAAAATTTCTGGGACTGATGTTTTCTTTGTAGGAAGATCTTTTAAATGATGATCCTATTTCTTAAATGGTTAAAACTATTTATTTTTTAAGGAATGTATCCATTTCACCTACATGTCCCCACTTTCTGAAATAACTTATTTACCCACTTTGAGGATTGGCAAAACATGGGATAAGAAACTCACTGCAAAAAGATATAGAAATCTAACTTTTAAGAAAGAATAATGTTGATAGGATAAGTTCTGGAATCCACACTGGATAGAGAAGCAAATGACACTTGCTAAAAGATCAAACAGCTAGAAGAATGAAGCTATTTTTGCAACAGGATATCATACTGAATACAGAGAAAACATTCTAGGAGAAATGAAAAAGGCAAATGCATAGGTAATGGTTTCAAAAGGAAATTTCAGAATATTAATTGTTGGAGGTGGCAATGTATGGAGTGAAGGCAATGTATGGAGGAAGTCCAACTTATAGTGAGCATAAGGGGCTTGGAAATAGAATAGATAGAAGTAAAGACTGTTAAAAGGGGTTGAGACACCAAAACTGAGGGGCCAGTTGTCACAGTCCCATATGCTAAATATGTGCTGATTCAAAGAGGGTCCCTACTCTGATGGAGCTTAAATCCAGGAAGGAAGACAGAATTTAATTATAAATTGAAATATGAGTATAGAAATATGAGACAGTTTCTGAGGGCAGAAACCTGATATATACTTGAGAGTGTGAGATGAGATGGCTTCTATAAAGAAGCGATAGTTGTGTTAAGAGCCAAAGGATGAGTTAACCAAAGATAGAAAGGAAAGCATTCCAGACATAGACAACAGCACAAGCAAAGACCCTTTGGTACAGACTCTTGCAGTAAACCAGGTGAGATCCTATATAAATATGGCTTAAGCTGAAAAGTATAGTGGAGAAAAGTGAATATTAAAGACATTTTTCTGATGTAAAATCAACAGCATTTGGTGGCACACTGGATACATGGAGTAGAACTTGTGTCTGGGGCAATTAGGTAAATAGTAACAACTAATCACTGAATTAGGAAATGCTGGGAAAAGCTTTTCGGGAAAGAATTAGAGCTAGAGAATCAGGATTTCATTCTTGCCCATGTTACATTTGAGATTGGTTTAGCTAACTCCAATGGGAAATTTCCAGTAGGCAGTATGTCTGAAGATCAGATATGAAAACCATCATGAAAGATATTAAATTATGTAGTGGATGGTATATTAAGCAGTGAAAATTAGCAAATTTTAGGGATGGGAAGAATTTCAATTCAATATAGAAAAACTGCATATTTACGAAGTTTTCAAATTATTTAAGAATGGAAAGTGGTCTCAGATTGGACTGGTAGTCAAAAGTGCTTTACTCTTATCTATAATGTTTGAAATTTATAAACATATAATGCAATAATGTGTTATATGTGCAATTTAAACATTATTTTTAAATTAAGGACCAGAAAGACTCTTTGGATTAAATGCAGTGGCTGAGAGTATGGAAAAACAAGAGCATATAATGCAAGGAGAAAATAAAGGCAAATTAAAGTCTTTAGGAAACACAAACAAATACCATACAAGATTGTCATAGGCCAAATATGAAGAAAATAGAACATGGCATAATTTTAAGAAAGGATAGTGTTAACAAGAGAGACTCCATTTATACTTGAAGATCACAACATTCTCCTCTGAGTGGCCGTAAGACCATGGCAACAGACTCTTACTTGGCCCAGAAGGGAACCTTTTTATGTAATCAGAGTAATGTAAGCTCTGTTTATTGGTTTTCAAGTTTTACACTAAACTGCAAAGTATAGAAATCTTAGTTATAGATGTAGCACGTAGTATTACTGTTAACGCTATCTCCATATAAAAGTTAAAAAAGTATTCAACGAAGGTATGATGGGTAACAGGAAAATTCAGGGAAATATATAGGAGCAAGTATTTTCATCTTATAACAAGAAGTTATTGAACAAATAATGAAGATTTATAACACTATTTTCAGAGTTACAAAAGCAACCAACAGAAGAATTCAAAATGATGATACTTTAGAAGAAACATATGAGAGAAAGGAAAAGAAGTATAATTATTTAATTCTTGTTTTTCATACTAAGGAGTCAGAAATAGATAAAGGCAAATTATCTAGATATATGAAAATTACCAGCAGAAGAAAAAAGGTAAGAAAAATGTAAAAGGTTGTCTCTGACAACTGAAATAGGGTATTGGAGAAGATGCAGCAGGAGACTTTTTGATAAAACGAGCATGCACCATCACTTGCATGATTTTTAATGAATAGGCTGCTTCAGTTGCAGGTGTTTGGGGATGGAAGTGAGAACAGGTTACAGAATCTCTGATGTTCAACCCAACCAGGGCTCTATGGCCCCAGAAGATCACCTAGTTGATGTTAAACTTAGTTTGGGCAAAACTCATCAGAGTCAGAGGTTGTGGAGGAAAAGTTAAATATTAAATTTGAACTCAATCGAACATGGACACATAAAATGGTCACCAAGTCATGGAATGGGTTGTGTGAGCCCCTTGAGGCATTCATCCAGTACCGTTTCAGAGAAATTTATATTTCAATCTATTCCTATATGTTAGTTATTGAAAAATAACAGACAATCACAAAAACAAGTTGACCTTTTTGTGTTCCTTGAGCAGAGTTATGAAGGAACCTCATGCCTGGGCCTCCTGCCAAATAACTAGTTACAAAAAGAGCTAGGGGCCCAGACCACTCCAAAGCTTCACAAGACCTCTCCTCATCTATGAATGGATGAGTGGCCGACTCTGGAGCCCAGGCTGTTGCTTCCCAGAACGGTGATGAATCCTCCTTAGTCTGGTGAGTGTGTGTATGTATGTGTGTGTGTGTGTGTGTGTATATACCTAGATCCCTCACATGCATAGGTCACAATACAGTTCCCACTCCTATGAGAATCTAATGGAACTGCTGATCTGACAGGAGATGGAGCTCAGAATAATGCTGACTCTCTGGCTACTCACTTACAATAACCAAATTGCAATGGGAGGGGGAGAAGAGAAAAGATATATATATATATTATTATATATTATTATATATTGATATAAGAAAAGATATGTATATATATCTTTTCTCTTCTCCCCCTCCCATTGCAATTTGTTTATTATATCAATTTTCTTAATATATCAATTTGCTTACTATCTCATTTGCTTATTTATTTTATTGGCATTGCCATTTACCTGGGATAAAGGTTGTTTATCCTTAAAGGTATTGTATGTGTGTGTGTGTGTTTTCTTCTCCCCTTGCGCATTTCCTGCACAGAAAGGAGGTTCACAATCATCATCCTAGAGCTTAATTTCTCTAGTACCTTAAATTCTGGTGCACACTCCACCCAGCAAATAACACAGAGATAAAAAGACCTGGAGGCCAATGTAAAAGAATACAAAATAATTTTATACCTTTTTTATCTTTAATAAGACCAATAATATTATAACTGCTTTGGCTTTTTGACTTCTTATACTGGGCCAGGTATTTGGCTAAGTGCTTTGTGAAAATTGTCTTCACAACAATCCTATTTAAAAGGTATTTTTCCATTTCATAAGTGAGGAAAATGAGGTCTAGAGAGTCACATAACTAGTAAGAGTCACGGATGAGATTTTTGACATGACTCTGTTCCATCCTCCAGCTGATGCTCTTAACCAAACACTGGGTTCCACAGTCCTCCTCTGCAATCCTGAAACCTCCATTGTACTTCAAAGCCAAAGTCCTTCAGGCATTGAAAAATTTTCACCAGATAGTCAAGTCTGACCTAAACTGAGGTGAGGCGCCTTAGAATCTTTAATTATCCCACTTAATGTGGATATTTATACTTTTATCGTATAAAACTGTACAAATAGTCACCAAGTCCTGGAACAGGTTGTGTGAGCCCCTTGAGGCATTCATCCAGCACTGTTTGGGAGAAATTTCTATTTCAATCTATTCAATCTATTCCTATATGTTAGTTATTGAAAAACAACAAACAACAGTACTACATGAAAATTACCTAGTTGATGTAAAACTTATTTTAGCAAAACCTGCTTTCCTACATGACACTGAGGACATTATGTGGTATAGAACAGGCGTCCTCAGCCCCCAGGCCACAGCCCATATGGTCTGTGGGCAGTTAGGAACCTGGCCACACAGCAGCAGGTGAGTAGCCAGGGTGAGCTTTATTCTGAGCTCCGCCTCCTGTCAATCAGCAGCTGCATTAGATTGTCATAGGAGTGGGAACTGTATTGTGAACTACGCATGTGAGGGATCTAAGTTGTGCACTCCTATGAGAATCTAATGGCTAATGATCTGAGGTGGAACAGTTTCATCCCAAAACGATAGCCCCTGCTCCACCCCCACCCCTCACAATAGCCTAATGTCCATGGAAAAATTGTCCTCTATAAAACCAGTTTCTGGTGCCAAAAAATAGGAAACCACCGTTATAGACTATATAAATAGTAATACTGTCCTAAAACCTGAAATATTCACAATTCCAAGAAACACCTGACTGCAAGGATTTCAGAGAAGAGATCATAGGCCTGTAGATACAGCCTATTTTAATCTTTTAAAAATATTTTAGAAGTCACTGGATCAAACTTCAAAAGACAAACATTTGGCCATGTGCAGGGGCTCACGCCAGCACTTTGGGAGGCCAAGGTGGACAGATCATGAGGTCAGGAGATCAACACCATCCTGGCCAACATGGTGAAATCCTGTCTCTACTAAAATACAAAAAATTAGCCAGGCATGGTGGTGCATGCCTGTAGTCCCAGCTACTCAGGAGACTAAGGCAGGGGAATCACTTGAGAGCAAGAGGCGGAGATTTCAGTGAGCCAAGATCATGCCATTGCACTCCAGCCTGATGACAGAACAAGAAGACTCCATCAAAAAATAAAAAAAGGAAAGAAAAAAAAGCAAGACAAACATTTACAGGTAAAGAAAATAAAAAGGACTGGCCAAAATATCGATTAATCTATGTGATATAGCTAGAAATACACCACTCAATATAGAAAGAGCTTTTATCAAATGTCTGGTTTTCATTTATCTCTTTCTCATAAAACTTGATCTATGAGTGTGGGAGAAAAATATATTTTTTTAAAGTTTGGACCAAAATTAAATGGGGAAATCTTTGCAAATATATTTGCCTCCTACTTGAAAAGTGAAAATTTGTCTTCTCACAAAGTTCAAATGAGCAAAACAAGTGATTATGACTTTCCTCTGATGTGGAAGTGAAATGGTGATTTTGCTCAAGCCAGGAAGTGTTTATGTTTTGAATTAGCCAATAAAGCAAATAATGCTAAAAATAAATGTTGAGCTACAACACATTAAAACAATTACACAAGCGTTATTTCTAGTAAACAAACAGACTTAGATGATGTTATTGCCTTTCTACATTTTTTTTTCCCCAGAAAGCACTAACACATGAAAAGTAAACGGCAATTTTGTGGGTTGAAATGGCACGTCCATGTAAATTGCTCAGTGCTATTACCGTTCCTCTGTACTTACCACATTCATTTGTTACATATGGATATTGGCATTGCCATTGGGCTTCTGGGAACTTAAGAGCTGTTTCTTTTTTTGAATTTTCATTATGAAAATAGTTTAACTATACACCAAGTAAAGGAGACAGTACAAAAAACCAACATACGTCCATCTCCCAGACTAGACAACCATCAGCATTTTCCAAACTTCTTTTTATGCTTTGTCTCTTTTCCCCTCTTTCACGCTTTCACTTTCTTGCTTTTTTTCTCCTCATAAAGTATTTCAAAGCAAATCCAAGATATCATGACATGTTACTCCCAAACACTTCTCGATTAATTTCTTTTGAAAAGATGTATTTTTACCTAATATTAAAACACCAAAAATAACTATAATCCTTTAATGTCAACTAGTACCTAGTCAGCATTCTAATTGTATTCATAATCTCAAAATGCTTTAATAGTTTTCCTGTCCTTACTGACTTGCCAAATGATTGTTTTATTATTTTGAATTGAAATAATCTGCCTGAACACATTAAAATGAAATAATATATTCCTTATCACATGAGACCAATGCAATCTCTATCTTGATTAAGTACCTGGTCAGTGGATTGCACTTCCAGCTTCTCAACTTACTCTCTGTGTGATCTTAGATAGATTATGTATTTCCCAAGTGCCTAACTTTTCTCTTCCATAAAATGGCAAACTATAGGCACGACCTCATAGGATTGTTGTGAGGAGTGAATGAATCTTTGCATATAAAGCACTTACTACAACGCCTGCCACACAGGAAGCCCTGAATGAATTGAGTTTATTATTTTTCTACATTGTGCTTTTTTTTTTTTTTGCATACACTATGTGCCTACTTTCTGGAGTTCTGCAATTTGTACGGTATTTCTAACAGTTTGAGTCTCTGTTTATATACTTAAAGAGAGATGCCTAGAACATAGACACTAAAGTGCAGCCAGAGATTCCTGTACCAAACATGAAATTGTACTTAGCTCTTTCTTGAGCCGAACCAGCCCCTCTGAACAACTATCAGAATCTGCAAAGATCCTTGTCCAATTGTAAAAGCTATCATATATAGACAGAGGGTATCAAATTTGTCCTATACTTGCATCCTTGTTGAGCTAGTACAGTATGGAGAAGTGGAAATGAACTCAGGGGCCTTCAGACAACACATGCTTTCCCTCTGTACCCCAGCTCCCACTTATCTTACTCTCTTCTTCAATGGATTTCTATTTTTCATTTTCTTTACCTGGCCTCTAGTAGACAGTTATATGATGATTTTGACCTCTGTGGTCATCAGTTTCTTCACTTGCAAAATTGTTCTAATAAAACGTACCTCATGAAATAGTTGTGAATCCTCAGTGAAACATCACACTTAAGCACCTTTTTCCTTGCAAGTGCTTCTTAAATGTTAGTCTGTTTCCACTTTGAATAAATTAGGATTGCTCTATTTGTTGTAGAAATGCTATCTTATCCCTTTTGTTGATTTTTTTCAATTCTCTCACTCTGCCTCAGATACATTATTTCTTCCCCACTCACTTTCTTCTTTTTTTCGTTTCTTTGCTCTGCTCTGACCTTGCCTTTAGGCCTTCAGCCAGTCCAATGTGCGTATGACTTAAGAAGGACAAGGTATGAACATGACCACCATTACTGCAACCTACAAAACTATTGCCACCATTCTACATCAACCAAAAACAATAACAGCAACAACAATGACTGCTTATACTCATATAGTACTTTACAATCTTTTTTCTTAATTTTTAATTTTTTTAAGACAGGGTTTCGCCATGTTGGTCAGGCTGGTCTTGAACTCCTGACCTCAGGTGATTCACCTGCCTTGGCCTCCAAAGTGCTTGGATTACAGGCGTGAGCCATCATGCCTGGCCACTTTACAACCTTAAATGGGTTTTCATGTCTCATTACAGTTAATCCTGCTCACAACCCTGTGAACATGACATTATCTCCCTTTTTATAGTCAAGGTAGCCAAGGAGCAGAGATTCATTTTAAGGGTCAAAAGAAGACATTTTTATCAGTATTCTCAACCAGTTTTTAGCCACATCTCAATTAACAATGCAAGATGATGAATTTTTAGTCAGTTGTTTCTTCCAGCTTGAAACTGATATTGAACATCAGGAAGAACCTATTTGTGGCTCTATTTAGTTTCTTTCTAATTGTTGGTTAAAATTACTTAACCTTGAAAGAATATTGCATTCTTTAGAAAATCATTTCTGATTTGAGCAAATATCGCCTCTCCAAATTCCGTCATGGCAGCAGATTTTAAAAGAAGCTATTGCTGAAGTCATTTGAGCATTCTACTTTGGTTCATACAAGGCCCACTCATGGAATGAAAGTTGGGGACAGAAGAAAAAAAACATAGTTTGTATGTGTTAACTTCTCTGTTTCTGTGACAGAGGGCGAAAATGAAGAGGACTGTGAAAGCAAAAGAAATTTCTTCCACTGATGATTAGTAAGCAGTTGTCCAAGTATCCATCTTCACTCAAGGAGGGAGTCAGTTGAGAAAAGCTACCTACAAGGACTTGACTATGGCAACCCTGAGTCTATAATACGTCCCTATAATGGGCTTTTAAGCTGGTAGCTAATAGCATCCAGGAGAACTCCTCAAAAATAACAATAGTAAAGTTATCCTTTATGTAATTTCAAAGATTTATGAGAGATGAATGAATGTACACTGCTACAGGATGATGAGAAAGATATCTAATTAGGATAATTTGCTTTTTGTACTGTACTCTCTCTAATGTATAACTGTGACACTAGTTATTCTTAAAAGAATTTGCTTAAATTACATAAATCCCCAAAATTATACCTTTTCCAGCCTTACTTTTTTATTAAAAAAACAAAACAAAACAAAACACCCTCAGTTGGAAATTTTGACTATAAGTCATTGTTTAAAATGCCCTTGTCAGAAAGGTGATTAGGATGAAATCGACTAGCCAAATATTTATATGATTAATACATATTGATTATCAAATTCAACTGTTTTTTTCCATTCTCTTCCCAAAGGCAACATAGGCCAGGGCATTGTAAAGGTGCATGAAGAATAATAGTGTTTGTAATGGCAAAAACTCTGATGGTGCCATGTTTAAAAAAATTGATTGAGGAAAATATACAAAGGAAAAGGATATGAGAAAGGAAACAATTAAAACTTTAGCCAAAAGAGAGCAGTTGTGGGAGAAATGTGGAAATGGAAGTGATATTTTAAAAGGAAACAAATACCATTTGTTAGAGGTATCAAAGTTCTCTATAAACCATAGAAGTAGACAAAATTCTTGACTAGAAAAACACAATTAAAAACCCAAGAGTGCTAATATGTAGAAACTCATTACTTTGACTATATTAGTTCATAAAATAGGGATAGCTCAAGAGTTGAAGTTCGTTTTTTATCCTCTCTCCGTATTATAACTACTGTTACAATTCAATTGTGCTTTGTATTTTAGCTCTCATCATACTTTATTGAAGTAGTTCGCTGACATCTTGCCACTTCCACTGGATTATGCCTTGAAGGCGGGGACTATACTTACATTCATTTTGGCATCCTTAGCCCCTGGTAATGCATCCACATCTGTGTCACAAACTCAGAGTGGGCTCAGCCTGGAACAGTCTCAAATGCTGTTTACCACCAGCCCCTCCCTGTCTGCTCCTTTTCCTGTCTTCTCTCCCTAAATTAATAGAGTCACTCTCCAGCGTCTCTCAGTATAGAAATATGGTAGCTATCCTTAATTTTTTCCTTTTTGCACCATATATCAAACTAGTCAACAAACAAATCAATTACTTTTTCCGAAAAAAATGTCTCTAACCTGACTTTCCGTCTCCATCCTCACTGCCATCCCTGATTTTGCTGTCTCACTTGAAGAGTTTCAACACAATCTTTTTTTTTTTTTTTTTTTTTTT
>NW_016107726.1:408033-410265 GCF_001604975.1 Cebus imitator | reverse complement strand
AGACAGGGTTTCACCATGTTGACCAGGATGGTCTCGATCTCTTGACCTCGTGATCCACCCGCCTCGGCCTCCCAAAGTGCTGGGATTACAGGCTTGAGCCACCGCGCCCGGCCTCAACACAATCTTAACTGGCTTCCAAGCCACACATTTCTGCCCACTCCTATGTAATCCTTCACTGGAAAGATGAACTGGAAAAGTTCAGATTATGATATTGAACAAACAAATAATTCTTTCATTTGTTCATTCGAAGGTTTCCCATCACTCATGAGAAGGTTCAGTTGTTTCTCCATGACACCTGGCTGCTCCATGACCCAGTGCCAGCATCTTCCCGCAAACTCATTTCCCACCCCTCCTCTTCCTACCCACACTCTCCAAACCTGAATTTCTTCCTGTCCCTCAAATACTTAACACATTCATTACCTTATGCATGCCATTTCTCCTTCATAGAATGCATACTGTTTTATTCAGGGAAAAGATCTATTCATCAAGACTGGGCAGCAATATTTTCTTCTCTGAAAAAAATTTCCGGAGTTTGCTGCTCCAACTCCACCTTCTCACAGCACACTCTATTACAGTATTAATCATGTGGTATCATCATTGCTTGCTCATAGCCTGATCTTCCCATCAATGGGTTCTGAGCGTCCTTGAAGGCCAGGACTTTGCTATATCCTTCAACACAACTGTCCTCAACATATGTTCTATAAATGCTTGAATTAAAAAATAATTGAATAATTAAGAAATGAATACAGCATGAGAAAGAATGTTTAAATAACAAGAGAAAAAAGTGTTCTCAATCAGTTTTAAGCACATTTACATAAAGAGAACTATAAACTGTTTTGATCAATATAGCTAAGGTAGATCTCTACACACCAGTAATTTAAGAGCATTAGGTTACGGCATTACTTGATGTGGGAGCCACTACTATTAAGGCAGTAACTACTTTTTGTTGTTATCATCATTATTTTATTTCACCACACTGGGCCTTATCTTCTAGAATATGGTTAGCACATGTTTTCTTAAAGGCCAGGTAGTAAATTTCTTTCTTTTTGGGGGGTGGGTGGAGACAGAGTTTTACTCTGTAACCCAAGCTGGAATGCAGTGGCACCATTATAGCCCACAGCTGCTTCAACCTCCTGGGCTCAAGTAATCCTCCTACCTTAGCTTCCAAAGTAGCGGAGACCACAGGCATGCACTACCACGTCTAGCTAAGTTTGTTATTTTTAGTAGAAAAGAGATCTCACTATGTCACCCAGGCTGGTCTCAAACTCCAGGTCTCAAATGATTCTCCTGCTTCGGCCTCCCAAAGTGCTGAGATTTCACAGGTGTGAGCCAACATGCCCAGACAGATAGTGAATATTTTAGGCCCTGTGAACTCACAGGGAACATTACATCTATTATGTAGTTATTTATATAAAATGTAACCATTTTAAAAAGGTGAAAAACATTCTTCTTAGTTAACAGGCATTAAAAACAAAACAACAGTAACAAAAAGGGTGGCGGGCCAGGCATGGCCCACATGCCTTAGTTTGCTGACCCTATTCTAGAACAACACTCTCCAACAGCAAACTAAAACAAGCCTCCAATATGAACCACATATGTAATTTAAAAATTTCTAGTGGTCGTACATTTGAAACTAGGTGAAGTTAATTTTAATAATATATTTCCTTTAATCAAACATACTTAAAATATTTTCATTATGAAGTGTAATCAACATAAAAATATACATTTTGGAAATACTAAGTCTTTGAAATCTGGTGTGAGTTTTATACCTACAGTATGTCTTAATTCAGAAGAGCCACATTTCAAGGGTTCAGTAGATACATGTGACTGGGGACTGCCAATTTGAACAGTATAGTTCTACAACTATAAAATAAAAAATTAAGGTGAAATAATACATAAGTTTCCCTTTGTTCAAAATAGTATTCAATTGTGAAGCTTATCTAACTTTCTTATATCTCACCAACACTCATTTACTTTTTCATTTATTTATGCAAGAATTTGAGATTGCATGTTTCGTAAGTGTCAGGTACCGTATTAAGCTCCAAAAAAAGGTGGACAGCTTAGGAATGGTTCTGTCTCCAAGAGTTTGCCCCCTAACACAAGAATAACAATTTATAAGCCTGTAAGAACATAACAGAATAAAAAAGCAAGTAACACAGAGACATATACATGTGAGATTGGGGGCAAGGTGTAGGCACCAAAAAGAAAATGGCCAGTTCCATCTGAGAAGGG
>NW_016107726.1:385533-405533 GCF_001604975.1 Cebus imitator | reverse complement strand
GAACAATAAATGATTCCCCTGACAGCAAATCACTTACTGTCTTATCATTTGTCAAGCCCTGAACTGGGGCACTTTACATGGTTATCCAATGAAAGATTAACACTAAAATTGTGGAAGAGGTAGTCTGCCTGTTTTACAGACGAAGAGAAAGATATCCAGAGTGTCTTTGTTCATGGAGCCAGTAATCAGCCTCAGTTCAAACCCAGGTCCACCTATCTTCTTAGCCCATCTCTCTGGTGCTCTTTTCTGCTTGGAAAAATCCACTGGAAACCAAGGGAGGGCGATATTTTGAATACCCAAAGTTTAGTGATTTCTTCAAGTGCACACCTTATCAGTGGCAAATACATATCTAGACCCTATTTTCCTGAATTCCCAGTGAAATGCACAATGTTGCATTTTTTTTAAAGAAAGCTAACAATTTAATTTTAATTTACTTCTGAGGACTTATTCCCTACAGGAGTAGTCAACCCATATCCCTTATTTCCATTTTCTGCCTATGCCTTCCAAGGTTATTAAAGCAAAGATTTTTAGAAAATAAACATCTTAACATAGTGTTAGCCATAATAAGTGGGTTTATTGTTTCATTACCCTTTTGTTTTAAGGTTCCACAACAATCTTTAGTTGCATTTAAATAATTATAATAGGTTATCTCTCTGGGAAGAATTCTATCCACTCAAGGTGGACACACAATAAAAAATAAAAATAATTAATATATGTGGTAAACAAAGTGTTAAAATGAGTTTTTAGTTTTTGAAAGTTGACAAGATTCACACATAGGTTTTAATACATATATTAAGGGGCAAAGACATGTTCCACCCTAACAGCACACACTTGCTGAAAGGCAGAAGGAAGATGGGGCAGAGAGACTATCTTTGATTTTCATATGTAATGAATTCCTAAGAAGACACGCTAACACCAAACAGAAAAGTTGAACAATATCTTACCTATTACAAGGAAGCTACCTTTTCCAAGAAAGCTCAAATGTAAAGCAAAATCCCAAATTATCCTTGGCCTTTGGGGCCATCTTCAGCAGCAAATTCCCAACTTATTCTTCATTGCTTTTCTCTTTCTTTACAATTGAACACTACAGTCAGCTCTTAGGACTGATGTGTGTCCCACTCAAGTTTTAAAATTAAACACTCCGAGGGCCTCAATCATTGTCTCAGTAGTTCCATCACGAGTATCAACACTTTGGTTTTTCTGTTTTCCATTCACATTTAAGTATTAAGAATGAAATACAAAGGAATATTTATATAAATAGCTACAGAAGCAAATACTACTTGCTATTCAGCCAACACTGAGCTGCTGGCTCACAAGAAATAGCAATAGCCAGTGAACCATCACTCTAAATTTAGCATAAGAAAGGCAGTTTGGGTGTATTATTGTATAGTATNCCAAAAAAAAAAAAAAATTAAAATATCAGACAAAAGAGAAGGAATGCCCATAGCCCTGTTGTCAAATGCTAAGTTTCCAATCTCATCTGGTTCATACAATGGTTTTATGTGTGTGTGGTGGGGCAGGGAGGGTATGTGGAATCCGGGAGAATTTGTCTGTCTATCTTTCTGTCTCTCTGGAAAACAAGTTTGGTTTTTTTGTGCCAAGTTCAGATAATTCTCCAATTAAAATGCTCCCAGCACAATGCAGGTCCAACAATCATTCATCCCTTTTCAGTTTCTCCATCTGTCCATGTCTCCCTTTCTCCCACCAGAGTCAGACCTGAGGACCCAGCCAGCTTCAGGTGCAATGGCTATGTGGCACCCAGCACAAGCCTTCCCTGAAGCCATCAGCGCCACTGTTTTCCAGATGTGCACTCATTTACTGCATGCCAGTGTTGCTGGTGCAAATTTGGAAGTCTACACGTGAGTCATGAAGTAAAAATGACTAGGAAACTCCAGCACCAGCCACTACATAAAAGCTAAAATTTGGAGTATTCACTGATTTCTCCTTCAAAAGTATTGATGAAGAGGATTCCCTTACAACCAGGGCCACATTCAACATTGGAAAGAAACTTGTGGATGATGCTTCTCAGGCATTTGGGAAAGTCAGAAGGTTCTTATTAAAATAAACACTGAGTAATAAACTTTAGTGGTCTCCAGAGGTTCGTAATGCCAAAGAATAATACATAAAAAATGCTGATTTAATAAGAGTACTTATAAACTCCTCATAAATCATTTATTGCAAGGCATAATTTTGAATTATTCAAAAGACACTAAAACCATGATGAATTATAACTTATGCTGAACTAAGCCTTATGTTTCCAGTATCAAACAAATAGATAAATTATTGTCCTTAATTAGCAGCTGATGAGGAGAATCACGCATAGATTTAAAAGAATCCTATAATGTCTGTGAACTTTCCAAGTCTGCTGGCTAAAATAAGCTTTTCCCTTTCACATCTTTTTTTTTTCCTGGATTTCCCCTGTAAGCTGTCAACCCCATATATTACGCAGCACTGTATGGCTGCCCATCACAGGAAATTGCTGTCTGACAAAGGTATTTTCAATCAGTAATAATTACTGTGTCTGTCAAGCAGATAGTTAAAGTAATATAATAAAACCAAGAAAACCTGACACTTCCCCATATGTCCGGGTAACCAGTATTCTTCCTCTCACACATGCACTAAACAGATGCACTCTATTTGTTAGTAGAATACAAAGTAAAACATAACAAAGCCCATTTTCTCCAATTTGCATAAGCAGCACCCATGTAGGAGGGGGAAGCTGGAATTAAAGACTCCGGGCTTCTTCCAATTGTATCTTCTAGTTGTCAAAAATCTGAAAAGGTATAATCACTCTGACAAGAAAGAGTCAGCGGTTTCTATGGCAATATTGAGAAGTGAATGCCAAAGATAGGCCAAAGGAGGCTAGGAAAGGGGTCAAGATTATTACTACAATTCCCGTTTCTGCTACATCTTGTTATTTTTGACAGTTGGTTTGAAAAAAATCCAATTTTAGTACTTTTCTTGATATTTATGGGTGAGTGTTAAACTGCAACTTATGTTAGAGAATGTCTGAGAGGAAGGGAGTAGGAAGGAAATTCTCCTGATGGAATCAGGCCACTGAGATCTAAATTGACAGGCAAGCTTCAGGACTTTCACTGATGTCCCTCAAGTAAGGCAAACCTCAGACTTGAAATCAAAGCCCTCCAGAGAAAATGAGTGGGATGAGGTGGGAGAGCATTTTGATTGTCTTTTGAAACACATTTTCCAAGCATGGGCAAGATACAGCAGCAATCTATCAACTCCCTGAAGATCATACCTTATCCCAGATATTTCATTGTCTGCCATTTAGTTTGTTCTGGAGTTACAGCATTTGGAAACTGTGAATCTGGAAAAGTTCCTGACATGTGGGCTACCCATGGTTTAAGGCCTCTTGTGGAAGAAATGGCTGCCAAAGGCCAGTCTTTCACTTTTGTTTACCTTTCCTTATACTCAACAATGAGTATTCAGAAGGCCTTTTTTCCTGACTATTGCCATTATCTAATGGAAGAACTGGGCAGGAGTTGCTGGAACAGGTCATGCTGACAGGAGCTGACCCAAAACTGAACCTGGCTGTTGAGGTGAAACAGACACCAGAGAAGCCAAAGTCTGGGTGTGTTTGGGTTGAGGGGGAGGCTGCCCAGGTGACAATACTACAGGACACAGTCAAACATGATGAAGGCAAAAGTGTGTATTAGGATGGAACAGTGCAAAGTAACAGGGTCTTCAAAACAACCACCATTGAGGATACTGGGGAACAGTACAGGAATATTAGTCAACATGCATTTATTTTTTTCTTTTTTGACATGGAGTCTTGCTTTGTTGCCCAGGCTGGAGTACAGTGATGCAATCTCGGCTCACTGTAATTTCTGCCTCCCAGATTCAAGTGATCCTCCCGCCTCAGCCTCCCAAGTTGCTGGGATTACAAGCATATGCCACCACACCAAGCTAATTTTTGTATTTTTAGTATAGATGGGGCTTCACCATGTTGGCCAGTCTGGTCTCGAATTCCTGACCTCAAGTCATCCACCCGCCTTGTACTCCCAAAATGCTGGGATTACAGGCATAAGCCACCGTGCCTGGCCTGGTCAATACACTTTTATTAAGAACCTGTTATGTGCCAGGCATTAGGAATCATGAGCTAACTAGAAAGTGTCTCTTCCCTAGGGGACTTCACATCTAGTAGGGATGGGAGTTGTGATAGAGAAAGTACCATCTATCTGAGGAGGATCTAGTAAAAGTCCGTAATCTAGGCTGGGAGAATGGGAAAGACTTTCTAGAAGCAATGCCACTCCAGTCAACCTAACAGATGAATAGGAGCCAGCAAAGTGAGGAGGGGGAAAATGAGGACTGCAGGCTGAGGGATTTTCCAAGTTCTTAAGAAAAGAGGGTCCATGCTAGTTGATGAACTGAAAGAAGTCCACTGTCTTACAATTTAGAATACTTGGATTGGAAGAAATGGGAAGTGGTTCAAAAGGAGTAAATGGTAAGGGTAAACTCCTGAAGGTTCTCTAAGTCAGGTAAAGACTTTATCTAAGAGCAAAGACAAATTATTTAGGGATATGAGCAGAGGAAAAGCATGACTTCATTGGCACCTTTGAGCATCACTGGCTATAGGGTAGAAGATCCATTTAAGGATAACTTAAAGCTTCAGGATGCTGCTGAAGTTGTCAAGGCAAATGAAGCTGCTGATGTGGACTAGGGCAGTGATGGTGGAGGTAGAGAGAAATGGAAGAGTCCAGAGCCATTTAGGAAGTAAGTTTAACACATTAGGGAGGCTGATTACATTGGGAATGTGGGAGAGGAAAGAAAAAACTCAGGATGAAGTCTAAGTTTCCTACTTCAGCTACAGGATAGGGAACAGGGATGTTTTAATAGTTGTTAAGCAGCCTTCATTACAGGTTCACTCTGTATGAAGGCAGTGGGACCCATTAGATTCAGAACTTCAGATCTGGAATGGGCATGGTAGAAGGAAGATGAGCCCTAAACCACCCTCTGTCCTTTCCTTTGGGTTATAACTTTTGCATTTGCTCTCCAACTGCTCACCATCCAAGTTTCATCAGCAGAAGGGATTGACAGCCTGTGCCTCAGTTCTGTAAACAGATCCTTGCTTTCCCCCTGACCACTAACCCATGAATCTGTCTTGTAGTCTGACACATTGGGCAGTTGAAAGTTATGTGATAACCCCACTGTAAGCTGAAAATACAGTAAGTCCAAAATGCATTTAACACCCTAATAAACTCATCATAAAGTCAAAAAACATAAAAGTTGGGGACTGTGTGTGTGTGTGTGTGTGTGTGTATTTCACATTTTCTTTATCTATCAGTCTATCAACAGACATGCTGTTTCCACATCTTGGTTATTGTACATAATTCTGCAATAAACATAAATATGCAGACATGGATTTCCATTCCTTTGGATATATACCCAAAACCGGGATTGCTGGATCATATAATAGTTCTATTTTCAGTTTTAAGGAACCTGCATACTGTTTTTCATAATGGCTGCACAAATTTACAGTTTCACCAAAAGTATACAAGGGTTCCCTTTTCTTCACATCCTGGCCAACGCTTGTTATCATTTGACTTTATGTTAATAGCCACCTCAAGGTGTTACTTAAATGTTCTCACCACAAAAAAATAAAAGGTAACAATATGAGATAGTGCATATATTAATAGCTTCATTGTGGTAATCACTTCACAATGTATATGTATATCAAAGCACCACATTGTACATCTTAAGTACATATAATTTGCATTTGTCAATTATACCTCAATAAAGCTGTGGGATTTGGAGGTGTGGAAGTTAATCAGTTAACATTTGTGAAAAAATTTTACCTCCCTGGAGAGATATTCTCCACTACTTAAAATTGTTACCATTATCTGATCCAAGACACTCCAGCTTTTTCAATTTCATACACAATTCTGAAAAATCAGACATTTCTCTGTAGTGACCCAAAAAACTACCTGAGGATTATAGCTAAACAATCATAAAACAACTTACTGAGATGACAAACCAAAGACTAGGAAAGTGCAGCTTCTTTTAGTCACTCATTCATTCATTTGTTCGTTCCACTCATATTTGTTGTCATTCAACAAATATTTTATAAACTCCTTTGAATGTTCTATGCTGTGTTCGACACAGCTATGAATAAGGCAAGTTATCTGCCCTCATAGTGTGTATATTATTGCGGGAAAAACAATAAATAAATAAGTACTAATTATAGGAAGCGCTACAAAGAAAATAAATGGGGTGAGGAACAGAGTACCTGAGGAGGGCTCTTTTAGATGGAATGGTCAGGGAAGACCTGCCTTCTGTCTGAGAATGGGAGCAGCCACTCAATGAACCAGAGAAAGGGCATTCCAGACAGATGCAACAGCAAAGGCAAAGGCTGGGAGTGAGGAAGGGCTTTGCATGTGGAGAAACAGAAAGCTTGCTCATGAATGTTATAGGAAAATAGGCAAATGTTTTAGATTGAAGGTGGATAAATGGGCAGAGCCCTGTGACTCAAGACCTCATAAGCCATGATAAAATGTTAGGTTTCATGAAAATCAAAACCACAGTGAGATGTCATCTCACATCTATAGAATGGCTACTATTTAAAAAAAAAAAAGGTAACAATTGTTGGAAAGGAGGTGAAATGATGAGAACCCTTGTATACTGTTGGTGGAAATGCAAATTGGTGCAGCTACTATATAGAGATTCTCAAAAATTAAAAATAAAATCACCATTTCATCCAACAATGTCACGCCTGGGTATATATCCATAGGAGATGAAATCAATACATGGAAGAGATATCCACACCCCCATGTTCATTGCACCATTATTTATAAAAGTCAAGACATGGAGCAGCCTAAGTGTCCTTCAACAAATGAATAAAGAAAATGTGATACATACAGACAATGGAATATTATTCAGCCTTTAAAAAAAGAATCCTGCCATTGCAACAATATGGATGAAACTGGAAGACATTGTATTAAGTGAAATAAGCCAGCCACTGAAGGACAAATACTACATAATGCCACTTCAATAAAAACTCTAAAAGAGCCAAACTCATAGAGGCAAAGTAGGATGGTGGTTGCCAGGGGCTGGAGGGAAGGGAAAACAGGGAGGTATTAGTCAAAGGGTATGAAGTTTTAGTCACACAAGATGAGTAAGTTCTGGAGATCTACTGTATGGCATAGTGCCCACAGATAGTAATATTCTATTGTATACTTAAAATTTTGCTCAGGGGTAGATCTTGTGTTCTTATCATAAAATAATAAGAGCAATGAATAATGAGGGCAGGAGAAAACCTCTGGAGTAATGGACAGGTTTATGGCAAGGATCATGGTGATGGTTTCACAGATGTATACTTATCTCCAAAGTCATCAAGTTGTGGACAGCTTTTGGATGTCAGTAACACCTCAATAAAGTGGTTTTTGTAAAAGGAATGTTGGGTTTTATTCTAAGTACAAAGGAAATCACTGGATGCGCCTTAACCAGAGAGTGACAAAATCTGGCATATGAGTTACAAGAAAATTACTCTGGCCACCCTGTGGGAAACATACTAGAGAAGAAGCAAGAAACTACAGTTGAGAAGTGGCTGCTGGAGCCCTAGTGAGAAATGGAGAAATGAGTTGTGTCTCAGTAGAGATGGAATAAAGTTCAACAGCCTTGAGAAAAATTGTGGGGAAAGGTTAAGAATTAGGCACAAAGGAGATTCTCTCCTCTGTGCAAGGCACACATTTCATCTTGTCTTTTTGACAAACACTTCCCATTTCATCTCAACAGAGGGCTTATGGAAACTATTTTTATGTGGAATCACAATTTTGCAAGTATTGTTGGATTTAATTTTACTTAAGCCTATTTCCATTATTCTGGCCTGAATATCAGGTGTATTTCAGGTCACAAAAGAAGGATTCTGTACCCAGTCATAACACTGGTACACTGCTTGGCCCCGCTTACCTTCTTTTTCCTCAACCTAACCCTCCTGGAAAGCTCTGAACTTGCAAAGCTGGAAAAGATGACTGTTAGGGGCCAGAGTACCATTACTGCCCAGCAGGCCAGGAAACTGCTTTAAAAATAGAGTATTAAACCATTTAGCAGCTTAGTAAAAAGTTCAGATGCCACCATTAGACGTGGGCTTTGCCTGGTTTGAGAACAATCAAGAAGGGCTTTGGGACCCTTCTAATCCTTTACTTCCCCTGTTCCTTCTTAATCTCTACTTCTGATTAAGCTAATAAAGACAACTAGTTTAGCACTGCCTTCTATACACTAACTTTATCATTTGTACTCAAGAGCATCATCACAAATGTTATAGGCTCACCTACACAGATAACACAGCATCTATCTTAGCCTCTGACTAACAAAGCCCCTGCAGGAAAAACATATTAACTGACCTCCACTTCACATGCCTTCCCAAATGAAACTACTCTTTTTTCCATTTAAAATTTGAACCCTGATGTTGGCATAATTGGCTAGTCACATGTAGAAAAATAAAACTGAATCCCTACCCTACCCTTTATCATACACTTTAAGACCTCAAACTATAAAAATCCTAGAAGAAAGCCTAGTAAATACCTTTCTGGATATTTGGCCTTCACAAAGAACTTACAATTAAGTCCTCAAAAGCAATTGCAACAGAAACAAAAATTGACAAATGAGACCTAATTCAACTAAGAGCTTCTGCACAGCAAAAGAAACTGCCAACGGAATAAGCAGACACCCTACAGAATGGAAAATATGCACAAACTATTCATCTGACACAGGTCTAATATCCAGAATCTACAAGGAATTTAGGCAATTTAACAAGCAAAAAACAAACAATCACATTAAAAAGTGAGCAAAGGACATGAACAAACAATCTCAAAGGAAGACATACATGCAGCCAGCAAACATGAAAAAATGTTCCACATCACTAATCATTAAAGAAGTGCAAATCAAAACCACAATGAGATCACCATCTCTCACCAGTCAGAATTGCTATTAATTAAAAGTCACAGTTCCTGGTGAGGCTGTAGGGAAAAGGGAACACTTAAACACTGTTGGTGGAAATGTAAATTGTTTCAGCCACTGTGGAAAGCAGTTTAAAGAACTTACGCTAACATTCTCCCCAGCAATGTCACTACTAGGCATATAGCTAAAGGAAAATAAATCATTCTACCAAAAGATACATACACTTGTTTTATCATCACGGCACTATTAAGAATAGCAAAGACAAGGAATCAACCAAGACACCCATCAATGATGAACTGGATTAAAGAAAAGATGGTACATATACATCATAGAATATTACACATTTACAAAAAGGAATAAAATCATGTCCTTTGCAGCAACATGGATGCAGGTGGAGGAGGAGGAGGACATTATCCTAAGCGACTTAATGCTGAAACAGAAATCCAAATGCCACATGTTCTCACTTATAAGTAGGAGCTAAACATTGAGTACCTATGGACATAATGATGGGAAAAATAGGCACTGGCGTCTACTAGATGGGTGAAGGAGGGAGTGAGAAATAGTTGAAAAACTACCTATTGGGTACTATGCTCACTATCTGGGTGACAGGATCATTTCTATCCCAGACCTCAGCATTATGCCATATACTCATGTGACAAAACTGCACGTCTCCCTGAACCGAAAATAAAAGTTGAAATTTTAAAAAGAAGTTTACACCCCATAAGGGCACAAAGTCTGCTGCATGTGGTTCACATTTTTGGTGTTGCTTTCTGTTGAACCAGAGCTCTCACCTCTGTCCTAGAGAGAGAGCCAGAGCAGCTTAGGGCAAGGAAGGGATTTAATGGATGATTATTTTCTGTGTGAATTCAAGAGTAGGACTTTCTTAGCATGTCCCTAAAAAGAAAATTCATGGGCAGTAATTGGTGACAGGGAAAGAGACTCCGCAGAGCTGGCCATCTGGTGACCTGAGCCGGCTGCAGCTTTATTTCATTCAGATGCCACTGCTCTTCCTCCTTTTGTAGGATTTCAGCTGTCTCATTAGATTGCTCCTCGCCACTAAATATTCCTTCCAAATCATTTTCATTTCTAATAATAAAACTAATCTAGGATTTCAAAACTATTTTTACATTAAAACTTTTAAAATCATGTTTCTCGGTTTAAAGAGATTTCGGGGGCGGGGAGGGGAACTTCCTGATATTTCATCCCTATGTTATCCCCATAACAACTGTTATGGTGAAATTCATCTGGCATATTAACATTTATATACCAGAAAGAAAAAAAGCTAAACATATGGCTTATCTCTCCATCAGTTCTGACCCTCTTCAAATGTCTTCAGTAGGAGATATTAAGATTGGAAAAAAATACACCAAAATCCAATTTCTCAGACTAACCTGTTCCCTACCTACATTGCCCTCCTAACGTAAGTACTTCCTTTAAAAATGGGGCCAGGCACAGTGGTTCATACCTGTAATCCCAGCACTTGGCATTGTCATTTTTCTTAAATTTTAGCCATTCTGACAGGTGTAAGGAGGTACATCACTATGCTTTTAAATTGTATTTTCCGCGTAATGTCTCCTTCAATTCTAGCCATCATTCCCATCCTTCAGGCAGGAAAGAGGAAAACATTTTGGGAGGTTGAGGTGGGAGGATCGCTAGAGTTTGGGATTTTGAGGCCAGCCCAGGCAACATAGCAAGACCCTATCTCTACAAAAAATAAAAAGTAAAAAATTAGCCAAGCATGGTGGCACATACCTGTAGTCTCAACTATTGACGAGGATGAGGTGGACTGATTGCTTGAGTCCAGGAGGCTGAAGCTGCAATAAGAGGTGACTGTGTCACTGTGCTGCACCCCCAGCCTGAGAGACAGAGTAAGAGCCTGTCTCAAAACTTAAAAAATTAAAAATAAATGGAAACTAGGCTATTAATAAAGGAGAATTAAGTTATATTTCTTCTGAACCATACCACTGAACTTCAGGAATCAAGATGTTTTTATTTTCTCACTTTGGATTGTTTTTCCAACAGAAGGGACGACAGCTTTATATGGATTATTTTCCTAGTCTTTTTTTTTTTTTTTTTCAGATTTTAAATTTTTTACATACTTTAAAATTTACTCCTGTGAACATACAGTTCTATGGGTTTTAAGAAATGCTCAGAGATGTACATCCACCACAATCATGGTACAGAAGTTTTACTGCCCCTCCAAAATGCTCTAATGCTGTCCCTTTGGGATCAAACCATCTCTCTCCCTTGCCCCCATACTTTTCTGTTCTGTCACTATTGCTTGCCTTTTTTAGAAAGTCATAGAAATAAAATGATGTAGTATATAGCCTTTTAGGCCTGGCTTTTCGGTTAGCAAAATGCATTTGGGGTTCATGCAAGTTGTTGACCATATCAATAGTTTGTTCTTTTGTATTGTTGAGCACTATTGCATGGTATGGACACACCACAGTTTGTCAATCTGTTCATCCAAAGACATTTGGGTTGTTTGGTCTTTGGAGATTACATATAAGCCTTCTATAAACATTCGTATACAGATTTTTAAATGATCATAGGTTTCTAATTCTCTTAGACAAATAGAGAGTGGTATAGTTAAATCATACAGTTAGATTAGGATAAACTTTATAAGAAAACTTTAAAAGTTCTCAAGGGAGTTGTAATATTTGTAATATTTTGCATTCTCACTTGCAATGCATGAGAGTTCCTGTTGCCTCCCATCCTCCTCAGCACTTAACACTGTCATTTTTCTTACATTTTAGCCATTTTGATAGGTGTGCGGAGGTGTATCATTGTGCTTTTAAACTGCATTTTCCTAATAATGTCTCCTTCAGTTCTAGCCATCATTCCCATCCTTAAGGCAGGAGAGAGGGAAAGACAATGGGCATATGGCATACTCTAGCAGAGGCAGCACTCTTTTTAAGTAGCATTCCTGGAAACCCCTCACAACAACTTCTGATTGCATGTCATTGGCCAGAATTATTATACTCACAAGGCCTCCCTGAATGCAGGGAAGATTGAGAAATGGAGGCATTTTTTAACTGAGTAAATCAGCACCTCATTAAAATCAAGAATCTCTAAGTAAAAAAGGAGAAGGGGTATGGAGTTGGCACCTCGCAGACTCTCTTGTCACACTCGTGTCCCTGCTTCCCTCCCATGCCTCTGTACAATTTATTCTTCACTTGCAGCCAGAGTGATCCCTATTAAAATTCATCACATCATGTCACTTTTGTGCTCAAAATAATTCAATGCTTCCCAACTCCCCTGGAGTAAACTCAAAGTCCTTGCAATTGTCAGTAAGGCCTTTCCTGATCTGTGTCCACACCCACATTTTGCAATGTACCTCCTACCAACCTTCCCCTTGATCACTAAGTTGCAGCCACACTGCTGTCCTTCCTCTTCTGTGAATAAGCCAAGCATACTCTGACTTCTGGATCCTCTGAGTCTTACCATTCACTTTGCCTGGATAGTTCTTCTTTCAAAGAGACTCACTACTTTACTTTCAACTCCCATAAGCTTGCACACATATGCCCCTGCAGCAAGTCAGAAAGACTTTCCCTCCACTATAAAAATTATCTTATATAAAATAGAACTACCAACCCCTGCCATATGCTGTTTATATTGTACTTAGCACTTAACATATCACATATTTTGTTTATTTGTTAATATTTTGTGGCCTTTAGAATATAAGAGAGCAAGAACTTTGTTTTGTTCATGGTTGTATCTAGGAATATGGCCTGATAGTCAACAGATATTTGCCAACTAAATGAATGAAGAAAGGAGGGTCTTTACAGAGAACTCATAGAAAGAAAGAGTGCTGTGATATTCTTTCTCCCCTTTCTGTAGGTTCTTGTGTCTCCATTTCTCAGCTCAGTGAGGAAGACTCCAAGAGAACCAATCATAGAGCTTTGGGTTTTGCAAAAGGAGGATATGACAACACATCCTTGGTACACACACATATGAATATATATAATATATATATACAAGCAAAGAGTCAGTCCAAGTCCCAAATATATAAATTTACATATATATTTATATATATACATATATATACAATATATGTATATATATACATATATATACATATATATAAAAATATATACCCTCTTTAAATATATATACATATATATGCCCCCTTTATATATACATATATACATATATTTTAATAACCCCCCTTCTTCTATATATATATATACATATACATAATATATATAAACCCCCTTTATATATATATGTATATATACATATACATATATATACATACATATACATATGTGTATATATACATATACATACATACATATATATAAACCCCCTCTTTGTATACATACATATATATAAAGGGGGGGCTTATATATATTATGTATTATGTATTATTATGTATTATGTTTTATTATGTATTATGTATTATATGTATTATGCATTATTTTTATACATATATGTATATGTATCATGATACATATACATGTATTGTGTATTATGTTTATATACATATGTATGTATTATACATACATATATATAAAGGGGGGGTTTATACATATACATATATATACATATGTATATATATACATAAAGGGGGGTTTATATATATTTTATATATATATATATGAGGGGTTATTAAAATATATGTGTATATGTATATATATTTAAAGGGGGTATCTATTATATCTATTATATATATATGTTATATATATTTATGTATATACATAATATATATACATGTTATGTTATATATACACATATATGTATACACATAAATATAAATGTATATTTAAGTATATATATTTATATATATACACATATATGTATATAGATATCCTATTGTATATATGTGTATATACATGTATATGTGTATATATATACACATTTACACATATATATATCCCATTAGTTCTGTACCTCTAGAGAATGCTGAATAATACAGCATCCCACACTATCCATGGCTATAATAAAAGAACATGTGAAAACCTGGCAGGAAGCTTCATTCAGGCCAATAATACACAGCTTCAGCAACTAAATAATCAACTCGTATAGAGTAAGATTGAACATCAGTAACAAGATGCTCCTCTTACCCTAGTCAAATGATGATCTAATAATAATACCAAGTGGTAAAATTAAGAGCTTATTTTAAAAAGTGAAAAGCACCATTTAATATTCAAAAATCAATGACACCAACTTCTGCTAATTAAATAATGTATTTTCCATTAGTTGAGAGAAAAATACATGTTTTGGAGTTACATTCTTTGAATGGGAAAGGTTCATATTGAGATAGGAGGCTACATATTTCATCTGTTAACTTAGCTGCTGTTGACTCATCTGCTCCCAAGAGTGTACACACGGGTATTAAATGTGAGTACAGCTTTGCTTTAACATCAAAAGTATGTTGGGGGCTTTTATTTGCTTTGTTTGGAAATATTTTTCTTGGACTGTCTTATTTGATTTTCTAGTATCCAGGGAATTTAGAGAAGGCAGAAACACATCAAAAGTTTTAAAGTGCCCTCTATTATCAAATGACATTGGAGAAGGCTTAAAAGAACAGTTTCTTTATGGATATAAGGCTTTTATCCAGGGAGCTCAGAGTCTTTTGTGGCAGATATCACTTACTTTTACAGAGTTTCAAAGGTACTTACAGGCTAGTCCAAAGCCTGTGAGTACATCTGGGGAGAAAGGTCAAAGAATAAAATATTATGGTTGGATTTTTAGTCCTCAGCCTATACTTCTTAGAAAAATGGTCTCCCTTTATAACATGGTAGTCATCATCTGAAATATTATCTGAGCATCTGCCATCTAAATAAAATATAGCCTGATAAACTACAGGGATTATTTACTGAAGCATTATTAAATCCTACTAAGTGTTGCAGACTAATGCTACACAAGGGATGCAGTAATGAGCAAAGTTCTAATGAATTTATACTTTGGAGACAGAGATAGACAATAAATAAAATTAATAATTTGTGTTTTAAGTTGAATAGTTCCCTCAAAATTTCACATCTACTGGAACCTGTGAAGGTGACATTATTTGGAAATATTATCTTTGCATATTTCATCAAGTTAAAAACAGATCATGCTGAATGATGGTGGGCCTCAATCCAATATGATTAGCTTCTTATAAGAAGGAAGAAATGTGGACATAAAGATACAGAAACACAGGAAGAAGACCACACGATCATGGAGGCAAAAATTGGAGTGGTGCAGCTCCAAATCAAGGAACACCAAGGATTGCTGCTGCCACCAGAAGGCAGGGTAGAAGCATGGAATGGGTTCTGGCTGAGAGCCTCCAGAAGGACCCAATCCTATAGACACCTTGATTTCAGAGTTCTGGCCTCCTGAGCTATGAAAGAATCAATCTCTGTTGTTTTCAACTACCTAGTTTGTGGTACATTTTTATGACAGTCTGAGGAATTAACACAATTTGTGAGTGATGGTAAGGGCTAAGGAGAGAAAAATAGAAGAAAAAAATAAAGTGAAGTGAAATAGAGGGACCTGGGGAGGATTGCAATGTTAGACTGGCCAGAACAATTTTCCATGAGAAGATGATATGGACAAGAGACTGAAGAAGTGAGGGAGTGACACATGATGATACCCAGATAAAGTAACTATTCAGACAAATGGAAGGAAGAGCTTGTGCAAAGGCCCTGAGGTGTGAGCACGCCTGCATGGTCAGAGAATGGCAAGGAGGAGAGTATGGCTGGAGTAGTGATACACAGGGAGGGTAGAAGAAGGTCAGGGAGGGAATGGGCAGCCAAATTATGGAAATGCCATGGGCTGTTGCAAAGTCTCTTGCTGTTACTTTGAGTCAGACAGAAAGGAGGCTCTTGATGAGGTTGGAGCAGAGGGCTGACAAGGTCTGACCTATATCTTAATAATAAATTTGACTTGTTAGGAATATACTGAATAGAACAGGTCAGGCAGGTAGAACAGTTAGAAAACTGTTACAATAATCCAGGTGGGAAATGACAGTGACTTGGACCAGGGTGGTACTGGTAAAGCTGCTTACACGGGGTCAGATTTAGGATTTTCTTTTTGTAGACATGGCCAACAAGACTTATTATGAATCAGATGTAGAATATGAGTAAAAAAGAAGAATTAAATATAGTTTTAAGATGCTTTGTCAGAGGAATTAGAATAATGAACTGGCTATTTACTGAGAGAAACACATGAGAAGATTAGGTATGGTGAGGAAGTTCAGGAATTATCTTGGAACATGTTAATTTTCAGATGCCATTTTATTTATTTATTTATTTATTTATTTATTTATTTATTTATTTTTGAGACAGAGTCTCATTCTGTTGCCCAGGCTGGAGTGCAGTCATGCAATCTCTACCTCCCAGGTTCAAGTGATTCTTGTGCCTCAGCCTCCCAAGAAGCTGGGATTCCCATCACACCTGGCTAATTTTTGTATTTTAGCAGAGACAGGGTTTCACCATGTTGGCCAGGCTGATCTTGAACTTTGGACCTCAGGTGATCTGTCCACCTCAGCCTCCCAAAGTGCTGGGATTACAGGCATGAGCCACCATGCCTGGCTCAAATGACAATTAGATATGTAAGTGAGAACACTGTGTAAGCAGTTGAGTATACAAGATGGTGTTAGTTAGGGAGAAGTGTTGGCAGGAGATTCTAATTTTGAAGTTGTTGGACTAGAGATGGTATCACACGTCTGTGTATGTATTACATCCCTCCACAATGCTTCTTGTTCCTCTGTAGAAAGACTATATGATTTGGCAATGTTGGGAGAATGACCTTGCTTCTGCCTTGTGACAGCTCCACACCCTTCTTATGGAAAGAATTATAAAAATGGCTTACCACAATCTGTTCAATGTTTCAGATTGCTATGTATTTATTTTTGTATAGCCCTCCTATTTTAAAGGAAAATGTGTTAGGCAATTTACAATGTTCAACACATAATAAGAAAATCATAATTTAAAAAGCAAAATTAGTAATTAGAAAGAGAAGTTAAATAAGTAAACCAAGTACCTGTGAGTGGACAATTTTTTTAAGTTCTGTTTATGATGATCACCTTTAGCAAGAGGAAAAAAAAGAAGCAGGTATCAGACTCCACGGGAAATTTCTAAATAACATTTTCATTATTATCTAACTTTTGGAAAATTTTGAATGCATTACTTTGAATCAATGAATGAAAGGTTTATACTGATCATGAGATATAACCACACAATTGTTTTTGATTGCTGGTATTAACTAAGTATTGTATCCTAAGAAGATTTAGTAACTAAGCCATGACTACTTTGCAAAGATCCTTGGCCAATAATGCTAAAGTAAATATATCAATAAGAAGAAAGCGCCGGGCGCGGTGGCTCAAGCCTGTAATCCCAGCACTTTGGGAGGCCGAGGCGGGTGGATCACAAGGTCAAGAGATCGAGACCATCCTGGTCAGCACGGTGAAACCCCGTCTCTACTAAAACTACAAAAAATTAGCTGGGCATGGTGGCGCGTGCCTGTAATCCCAGCTACTCAGGAGGCTGAGGCAGGAGAATTGCCTAAACCCAGGAGGCGGAGGTTGCAGTGAGCCGAGATCGCGCCATTGCACTCCAGCCTGGGTAACAAGAGCGAAACTCCGTCTCAAAAAAAAAAAAAAAAAAAAAAAAAAAAGAAGAAGAAAGCTCCTTTTCTGATTTGAGAGCATAGACGGTGGTGGAGGAATGATAAACTCAGATGGATCTATGATGATAACCAGAACTCAGTTGGGAGCAAGAACTCACTGAATACCAAACCCTCCAGGGGACTGAGACTACTGTGACTTTCTTATCTGTATTCAAATGATGCTTTGAGGTCTGTCATTTCATCTATAGTTCCCACTTTTAACAAGAAACTGAGTCAAGCCATGATCCTGGAGGGTTTCCTTCCTGCCCATCCCCAAAGAAGAATCCTGAGCTTAGAATATTCCATTTTGGATCCAAGGGCATAGAGTAGGTAAATTACATCACTCCCCTCTAATTTAAGAATTTAGTGTTGTTTGTTCAGTTAAATCGGGCCTCATATGGGCATCCATGAAAATGTTTTGATTAGTTATTTTCCTAATTATTCTAACCAATTCAGAGAAATTACCTAAAACAAATTTTATGATATTATAACTAAATGCTAAATTTAGCTTTGAGCTTCATAGTAACAAAGTTAAAACAATCATTGGTTGATTCTCCCAGAAGATAAGGTTTTTTAAAGACCCATTAACATGGTGCCATTGACTGAAAAATTGTATCGCCTCCAGCTCCAGTATATATATATTGAAATCCTAACCTCCACGGCGATGCTACTAGGAGGTATAGCCTTTGAAAGGTGATTAGATCATGAGCATCATCCCTTACAAATGAGATTAGTGCCCTTATAAAAGAGATTGAGGAGGGCTCCCTCACCCCTTTCCCAATGTGAGGTTACACAAAAGACAGCCATCTATGAACTAGGAGACAGGCCTTCAGCATACACCAAATCTGCAGATTCCTTGATCTTGAACTTCCCAGCCTCCAGAACTGTGAGAAATAAATGTTTTTATTTAGGCTACCTAGTTTATGATGTTTTGTTATAGTAGCCCAAACAAACAAAGACACGTGGAAAAGCATATTTTTTCTAGTGTAAATCTAGAAAATATTTATTAACTGTATTTCAAATTCCAGAAATACTGAATGATAATAGAAAAATGCTTAGTATTGTGCTTTTACAAATGATACACACTGCCAATGATCACACAAAATACGTAGCACTGTGTAGAAATCAAAAGATATCTTCAAAGAATTAAAGTTCACAAAAACCGAGTTCTGATTATATAACTTGAAAATAGAGAGGACTTAGGAAATGTAAGGGAATTAATAATTACTTTTACACATTCCCTTTAAAGAAGCAGATATTTCAAAAATAAAAGGTTGGAAAGTGCTAAACTGGTATCGATTTATCATGGCTAAAGTGCGGCTATTTTGTAATACTGATTAAAGAGATAATCATAAGACTTAAGCAGGGATTCCAATTTGCATTGCCTACAGAGTCCAGGCAGAAAGATGTTTGACTCAGGTAGTGAATAAATACAAAGTGATGGGGATTGTGCAAGCTAAGAGTACATAATTTGTCATATAAGAGAATCACTACCTAGTTTCAGCCCATTTTTTTTAAAAGAAACACAGACCCTTTATTCTAAGATTTATCTGGATTTTCAGAGAAAACCAGAAATCTGGAGTTTATGTGAAATTTTGTTGTCGTTGATTAAGTTTTTTTAGATCTTAGATGGAAAAGTTGACATGTAAAGGGACTTCCTCTTCTTGGCAGAATGTAGACAGTGAGAAGAGAATATCTCCCCCATCTAAGAGGTTAAATGGGCTGGATAAACACACAAATTTTTCCTCATGTGCAAGGCAGCAGCCAGCAAAGGCAGAGGCCAGCAAAGGCAGAGGCCAGCAAAGGCAGAGGACAGAGCAAGCATTGAGAAAAATATTTCCAAAGCTCACCAGGCTTTTATTAAGTATACTACAACAGCTCTCCAAAGCCTAGGGACATCAGCAGAGCAAAAGGGAAGTATCATCAGCACAGAAACCTGGAAGTAACTTGTGGAGCAAAGATTCCTCCTCCACTCACATACAAACCCAAAAATCTGGTAGCAAAGCTATAAAGCATACAAGGAGGTTCAGGAGTACACAGATCCCAAACCCCACTGAAGACAAAGGGTTGTAAGATTCCATTCAAGTGTTGTAAGATCCTTATTGTAAGAGTCAATATTACTTTAGCATAGAACTATAATAAGTTCAAAGCTCATGTAGTTACCTCTATAGCAAACACTAAAATATACGTTAAATAACATTTTAAAAGTCAATAGAAGAAACAAAGTGGAATATTACAACATTTTTTATTCAGCCAAAAGAAGGCAGAAACAGGGTGGATCCAAGATGGCCGTTTAGGAACAGCTCAGGATTGCAGCTCCCAGTGAAAGCGCAGAGGGTGAGTGGACGCCGCGTTTTTATTGCCCACAGACTAGGAAATTCCCGGGCAGAGGTGCTCCACGGTCACCAGCGCGGCTGTTTCGGCCAGCGCGGCTGTGCCGGCCAGCGCCGCTGCTTTGCCCCGCGTGGCTGCTTTGTCGGCGCCCCGGAGCCGCG
>NW_016107726.1:345391-381074 GCF_001604975.1 Cebus imitator | reverse complement strand
AAAATACAATAAAATAAATAAATGGGAAAAAAAATAAAAATAAAAAAATAAAAAAAAGAAGGCAGAAACAAAGAAATAGAGGAAAAAGAGATGAGAAAACTAGAAAATCAATACCAAGATGTTATACTTAAAACCAAGTATCAATAATATATTAAATCTAAATGGATTACACATGTCATGTAAAAAGCAGATTGTGAAACTAGACAAAAAAAGCCTCAATCATTTATTACTTATAAAACTACTGTTTACAAGTAATACACTCAAAATAGAAATATATAGCTTGATTGAAAGTAAAAGGGTGACAAAACATATACCATGCAAGCACTAAAGCATAGAAAACTAGTATTAGTGTATTAGTATAAAACAAAGTCCTCTAAGATAAACAGTATAATCTGAGCTAAAGACAGATATTTGATAATGATAATATGGTCAATTTATCAAGAATCCAAATCAGTCATAAATAAGTATGTATCTAATTATGCAGCAAAAACTGTCAGAAATCAGAGAAGAAATTGCAGTATCTATAATCACAACTGGAGAAGTTAATATCCATCCCTTCCTTAGTAATTGATAGAAAAGATAAACCAAAAAATCAGAGTATGAAAGATTTAGAACACCATCATCAGCTAACATGACCTAATTTATACTTACAGAAAATACAATACCCCAAAAGGAAGAATGCACATTCTTTTAAAATATACAGGCTGGTCATGGTGGCTCATGCCTGTAATCCCAGCACTTTGGGAAGCCTATGCAGGCAGATCACTTGAGCTCAGCAGTTCAAGGCCAGCTTGAGCAAAATGGTGAAACCCTGTCTCTACAAATAAAAAAATAAATAAATAAAAATAAAAAATCAGAGAATAAATAGATAAAATGAAATTTTATCTATTTATTATTCATTTATTTATTTTAAATAGATAATATTTTAAATAGATAAAATAAAATTTTATCTATTTTAGTTTACTTTTCAGGAGATCATTTAGGGCTACTGTGAGGACCTTTATGCACATAAACTAGAACCTGGAAAAGTGGCTCACGCCTGTAATCCCAGCACACTGGGAGGCCAAGGAGGGGAGATCAACCGAAGTTGAGAGTTCAAGATCAGCCTGGCCAACATTGCAAGTCCCTGTCTCTACTAAACATACAAAAATTAGCCAGGTGTGGTGATGCACACCTGTAATCCCAGCTACTCCAGAGGCTGAGACAGGAGAATAGCTTGAACTCGGGCGCCAGAGATTACGCCACTGCACTCCAGCCTGGAAAACGGCGAGACTTCATCTCAAAAAAATAAAAATACAACCCTCCTAGCTTAAATCAGGAAGAATTAGATACCCTGAACAGATCAATAACAAGCAGTGAGATTGAGATGGTAATTTAAAAATTACCAACAGAAAAAAGTCCAGGACCAGAGGGATTCACACCAGAATTCTTCCAGACATTCAAAGAAGAATTGGTACCAATTCTTTTGACACTATTCCATAAGATGGAGAAAGAAGGAACCCTTCTTAACTCATTCTATGAAGCCAGTACCACCCTAACACCAAAACCAGGAAAGGATATAACCAAAAAAGAAAACTACAGATTGATATTCTTGATGACCACAGATGCTAAAATTCTTAACAAAATACTTGCTAGCCAAATCCAACAACATATCAAAAAGATAATCCCCTATTATCAAGTGAGTTTCATACAAGGGATCCAGGAATGGTTTAACATCTGCAAATCAATAAATGTCACACACTATATAAACAGAATTAAAAACAAAAATCACCTGATCATTTCAACAAATGCAGAAAAGGCATTTGACAAAATCGAGCATCCCTTTATAACTCTCAGCAAAATCGGCATAAAAGGGACATACCTTAATGTAATAAAAGCCATCTATGGAAAATCCACCACCAACATAATACTGAATGGGAAAAAGTTGAAAGCATTCCCTCTGAGAACTGGAACAAAACAAGGATGCCCACTCTCACCACATCTCTTCCACATAGTACTGGAAGTCCTAGCCAGAACAATCAGACAAGAGAAAGAAATAAAGGGCAACCAAATCGGAAAACAGGAAGTCAAACTGTCATTATTTGCTTATGATTGTTTACCTTGAAAACCCTCAGGACTCCTCCAGAAAGCTCCTAGAACTGATAAAAATAATTCAGCAAAGTTTTTGGTACACAAATCAGTATCTCTTCTATACAAGATTAATATACACAAATCAGTAGCTCTTCTACACACCAACAGCAACCAAGCGCAGAATCAAATCAAGAACTCAACAACTTTTACAACATCTGCAAAAAAGATAAAATACTTAGGAGTTTACTTAACAAAGGAGTTGAAAGACTTTTATGAAGAAAACTATAAAACACTTCTGAAAGAAATCACAGATGACACAAGCAAATGGAAACACATCCCATGCTATTAGATGGGTAGAATCAATATTGTGAAAAATGACCATACTGACAAAAGCAATCTACAAATTCAATGCAATCCCTATCAAATACCATCATCATTCTTTACAGAATTAGAAAAAACAATTCTAAAATTCATATAGAACCAAAAAGAAGCCCACATAGCCAAAGCATGACTGAGCAAAAAGAACAAATCTGAAGCCATCACACTACCTGATTTCAAACTAAGGTACAAGGCCATAGTCACCAAAACAGCATGGCACTGATATAAAAATAGGCACATAGACCAATGGAACAGAGTAGAGAACCCAGAAATAAATGCAAATACTTACAGCCAACTGATCTTCAACAAAGCAAACAAAAACATAAAGTGGTGAAAGCACCTTTTCAACAAATGGTGCTGGGATAATTGGCTAGCCACATGTAGGAGGATGAAACTGAATCTTCATCTCTCACCTTACACAAAAATCAACTCAAGATGAATTAAGGACTTAAACCTAAGACCTGAAACCATAAAAATTCTAGAAGATAACACTAGAGAAACCCTTCTAGGCATTGGCTTAGGCAAGGATTTCATGACGAACAACTCAAAAGCAAATGCAATAAAAACAAAGATAAGTAGCTGGCGCCTAATTAAACTAAAGAGCTTTTGCAGGGCAAAAGGAACAGTCAGCTGAGTAAACAGACAACCCACAGATAGGAAAAATGTTCACAATCTATATATCTGACAAAGGAATATCCAGAATCTACAATGAACTCAAACAAATCAGTACGAAAAAACAATTTCATCAAAAAGTGGGCTAAGGACACGAATAGACAATTCACAAAAGAAGATATACGAATGGCCAACGAACATATAAAAAATGTTTAACATCACTAGTGATCAAAAAAATGCAAGTCAAAACCACAATGCAATACCATCTCATTCCCGCAAGAATGGCCATATTCAAAAAATCAAAAAACTGTAGATGCAGGCATGGATGCATGAACAAGGAATACTTCAACATTGCTAGTATGAATATAAACTAATACAGCCACTATGGAAAACAGTGTCGATTCCTTAAAGAACTAAAAGAACTATCATTTGATCCAGCAATCCCACTACTGGGTATCCACCCAGAGGAAAAGAAGTCATTGTTCAAAAAAGATACTTGCACACACATTTATAGCAGCACGATTTACAACTGCAAAATTATGGAGCGAACCCAAATGCCCACCAATTAACAAGTGGATAAAGAAACTGTGATATATATATCTACACCACATTATATATGCATTAGTAGAAAAAGCATACATGTACGTATTAGTGGAATAATATATACAAACATGATACATACATATAATATATACATTAATACACACATATATAATTATATATCACCAATATATATTAATATATGTATATATGTATTTATATAATACATTATATATTAATATATACCTAATATATACATTAGTGAAATAAGCATATATACATACATATTTATATATATATATATATATATATATATACACACACACACACACACATATACATGTACACATGATGGAATACTATGCAGCCATAAAAAGGAATGAATTAACAGCATTTGCATTGACCTAGATGAGACTGGAGACTTTTATTCTAAGTGAAGTAACTCAGGGATGGAAAACAAAACATCATATGTTCTCACTGATACGTGGGAGCTGAGCTATGAGGACGCAAAGGCATAAGAATGATGCAATGGACTTTGGGGGCTTGGAAGGAAAAATGAGAATTGGGTGAAGGATAGAAGACTACAAATATGGTGCCATGTATACTGCCCAGGTGATGGGTGCACCAAAATCTCACAAGTCACCACTAAAGAACTTACTGATGTAATGAAATACCATTTGTACCCCAATAACTTATGGAACAAAAAACACATAAGATATCACCACACATCTGTTAGAATGGCTATTATAAAACAAAAATGAAAGATAACAAGCATTGGTGAGACTGTAAAAAAAAAATGGAACCACTGCACACTGTTGGTGGGAATGTCAAATGGTGCAGCCATGGAAGACAGTATGGCAGTTCCTCAAGAAATTAAAAATAGAACTACCACATGGTCCAGCAATGTCACTTCTGGGTATATATCCAAGAAAATGGGAAGTAAAATCTCGAAGAGATACCTGTACTCCCATGTTCACTGCAGCATTATTCGCAATAGCCGAAGTATAGAAAAGCCCCAAGTGTCCACTGACAGATAAATGGATAAAGAAAATGTGACGCATACATTCAATGGAATATTACTCAGCCTTAAAACTGAAGGGAATCCTACCATTTGTGACAACATGGATGGGCCTGGGCGACATCAATGGAAGAAGTCAGTCACAGAAGAACAAATACTGCATGATTTCTCTTACACGAGGCATCTAAAATAGTCAAAGGTATAGAAGTAAACAATAGAATACTGGTTACCAGGGGGTGGGAAGAGAGAAATATGTCAAGTTGTTGTTCAATAGCTGTAAAGTTACAGTTATACAAGATGAGTAAGTTCCAGGGAACTGCCGGTACAACATAGTTACAGTTATACAAGATGAGTAAGTTCCAGGGAACTGCCGGTACAACATAGTTACAGTTATATGAGATGAGTAAGTTCCAGGGAACTGCTGGTACGATAAGATGTGGTGGCTCATGCCTGTAATCCCAGCATTTAGGGAGGTCTAGCCGGGTGGATCACCTGAGGTCAGGAGTTCAAGACCAGCCTGACCAACATGGAGAAACCCCGTCTCTGCTAAAAATACAAAATTACCCAGACATGGTGGTGCATGCCTGTAATCCTAGCTACTTGGAAGGCTGAGGCAGGAGAATCACTTGGACCCAGGAGGCAAAGGTTGCAGTGAACCGAGATTGTGCCATTGGACTCCAGCCTGGGTAACAAGATTGAAACTCTGTCTCAAATATATATATATATATATATTGTGTACCTAAAAATTCATCAAGAGAATAAATCTCATGTTAAGTGTTCTTACCAAAAACAAACAAACAAAAAAAGTGGAGGGGTTACAAGGAAACTTTTGGAGGTGATAAATTTATTACCTGGATTACCGTAATGGTAACATGAGTGTATGCACATATGTAAATTGTATACATTAAGTATGCACAGTTTTCAGTACACCAATTATACCTCATTAAAACTGAGAGGAAAATGAATAGGAGAGTAACTTTGGGATGGCATTGCTAAGTAAGCTACAACTTCATGACAAACTCACCAGTTTTTCACTAATGTCCTTTATCTGCTCCAGGGTCCATATTGCATTCAGGAGTGATTTCTCTTCAGTTGCCTCCAATCCTTTCATACTTTCTTAATCTTGCCTTGTCTTTCATGACCTTGATGGATGTTTATTTTGTATAAGTCTTATGAGAAGGAAAAGTATTTGGATTAAAGAATGTCTCGCTTACAAACACACATATACACAAAAAATGCCATTAAGGAGCAGAAAACAAAATTACTTGAGAACCAATATTTGCAAAGGAAAATAAACAAGCAGTTTCGATCGACCCCCTCGTGGTCTCCTAAGGCTGGTAGCTCCTGCAGCTTCATTAAGAAATCCTGTTGATCTTCAGAAGAGTTCAAGGGTCTCCAGCAAAGAGCAAATAATGAACAATGTATGAGTTTAAAATTCAGTGTGTCCAATCTCTTGGCTTGCCTGGGCCACATTGGAAGAAGAAGAATTGTCTTGGGCCACACATAAAATACACCAGCACTAAAAAAAAAAAAAAAAAAAAAAAAAAAAAAATTGCAAAAAAAATCTCATAATGTTTTAAGAAAGTTTATGATTTTGTGTTGGGCAGCATTCAAAGCTATCCTGGACTGCATGTGGCCCATGGGCTGCAGGTTGGACCAGCTTGATTTAAATGTTTTTAGAGAAGATTTGTTAGTCTCCCAATTAATGTGCTATACTGCCAAATGGATATTTTTTCTCTAGTTATTTTGCTAAATTCTGTTAAAGGATGGCTGTAGGGGTGCATTCATTTAAATTTGGAGAAATTTCTAACCAAGATTATAAATTTAGCTTTAATATAGCTGATGTTAAGCCAATCTTATTGACAATAATGAACTTACAGGCTCAGATATCTTAAGACTATCCTTGGTCCATAACAACAAACAATGTCATCAACACAGAAGAGGTCACTTTAGGTATGCAAGACAGCATGCATCCAATTAATTAAATGGCCTTGTCAGATTATTTAAATTTATGTTAGTAGGAAGGGAGGCAATTTTGCAACATTTAGAAATGAAATTCCTTTTGTAAGATAATTCTATTGCCAGTAGCATTATATACCAGAAGTTTTGAAAATGTGTTACAAGCAACACTTTGAAAACGTGTTACAAATGTTAAAACATGTTCTAGATAATATTCCTTTCTACTTCATTGACGTTTGTCAAGAAATAAAAGCAAAAATCATCTTTTTCCTCTATATTACTCTTGTGGTTTTGCTTGGGCAATAAAGTAGCATATAGCAGTTATTAACAGTGAAATGGTTGTACCAAAACATTGATCAAGGAACTCTTCCACAGTGTTCATTTTGCTTCTTTCTTTTTTAGAAAACCTGTCCAAAGTTTTGAAGAATATACAAGATATCAGTAGGTCTGTAAATTGGGACAATAGAGAGTTTCTACTTTATTGAAACTCAATAGACATCACTTCAAATCCACTCTGAAAAACTTCTGCAAAGAATTATGCAAGGTAAAGTCTGTAAGAAAAAGTGATACTGCCTCCTGCTTCCAGTTCTGGTACTTAAGAAAAGGAAAAAAAAAATGTATTTTGCTATTATTTACAGCTGATTGACACTGATATTTTAATATGGCAAATGAAACTATCAATAAATTAATAATAACAAAATTAAAATTCTATACAGTAAAATCCACCATAATCAAAGTCAAAATACAAATGGAAAAATCACAGGAAAAGGTATTTGAAATTCCTATCATAGACAAAGGGATAATTTTCTTTTTAATGACTTCAGAAGAATCAATAACACAGACAATCCAAGAAAAGAATGTACAAAGAATAGGAACATGTAAGCTACAAAAACTATAAACAGTTCTTAAAAGCAGAAGATGCCCAATCTTAAGCAGAAAAAAGATAAATCAAATTTAAATTAAAATTAAATGCCATTCTTTATCAAATTGGCAAATATCAAAAAGTTCTACAGTTCTCCACACTGGTATTGGTGAAATTGTAGGGAACAACCATCTTCACATGCTGCTGATGGGAGTATAGAGACAGTGGGAGATAGTATAGACAATATGAAGATTGGTTGGAAGATTTCTATCAAATGTACAACTGTTGGAGGATATTCACTGCCATATTGTTTGCAATAGAAAAAGGTACCCATCAGTGGTAAAATAGATCATGGAAACACACATAAGTGGAACGCGATACTGAAAATGATAAGGAAGTTTCATATGTAATGATTTGTGTGGGGGGAACCTTGCCTTTAAAGACTCTGAACCCTCAATCTCCTACCAAGGATCAGGTGTTAGGGCAGGGGGAACAATGTAAAAATTCTCCTCTACAGATAATTCTGGCATTCGAAGAGCTAAGGAGTACTAGCTTCATTTCCAACTGGAGGCTGTAAGGACAGGCAAAGTCCTTGTCTTAGCTTGAAAAAAGAGGAAGGAAAAAAAGCAGAGCCTTAAGAAGGTCTACTTGCGACTACTTTTTAGGGAGTGTACAGAAGCAAGAGTGAGGGATTGGGGAGTGAGGCAGGGAAGGAAATGGTGATGCATTGCCAAGCTGGCCACAGTAAAACATGATGAATTACTGAATCTTTCTGAATCAGTCTCTGAGAAGTTATATCAAATGAATCTCAAGACTACCTGTTAGGGAGAGTGGAGTGAGGAAGTTGGAAAACAAATACATCCATTACCCATCAGTTCCAGTATTATACTGGTCAAAGCCTTACTGCAGGGAGCACTAACTACCCAGTTCTACCAAGTTATAAATTTATGGAACCAAACAGAATTCCACATTTTCGTGTCATCAGAGAAGCCCCAGGCAGGCACAGGTACTAGGTGAATCACCTTTGGGGACTCAGTCAGAGCCCTGCAAAGCTTGTCATTAGAGCAAAGGAAGGAACAAAAGATGGGTGAGGCTGAGAGAAGCTGAAGCAATGCATGAAGGAATCTGATACAGTCCCTGGACCTATGGAAAAATGTGGTAGAAGTAGCTGCATGGGGTATCTAGGGCAGAGAAGTTCTAAGGAAGCCTTCCTGGTTCTCCAGCAGCAACGTAGCATCACAGAAGAACAAATTTGGAGGGCATCTGCAAGGGCCATGGAAGAAGGCTGAGGGGAGAAAGAGCTATCCAGTATATCCTGAACAAGTCTTGCTGTTGTGACAGGTAGACACAGAAGTGGAAAGGGTTGGGCCATGCCACCAGACTCCAGTGGTGACATGCCACCTCAGCAGAGAACACAATTATGGACTGCACTCCTCAGCAGGCGTGCTGTCCCACAGCTGTCCCCAAGCCATGCTCTCAGGCCCCACAAAACTTCTTTCCCTGGGAGAGAAGAAAAAAGCCCCAGAATGGACCTAATCTGAAAGACTTAATCAAAACTAAAATAAAATGGGTAAATGTTCTGCCACTGAGCAGAAATGAAGCCCAAGAGAGAGATGAAATAGAATTATAGAAAAATAAAGTCACATTTCTAGCATCCCTGAGGATGTGGTTTGAAGATAACAGTTTTGCTACTCGTGTGTTGGCTGACAGTGGCAGTAATACTGAGACTCAGAGCACGTTCAAACTGATCTAAAATATCTCTCTCAGAAGTGGCATTTGCAAAGAAATTCTGTTCACTAATTAATCACTAAGGCTGGTGTCTTAATGAAAGTAATATTTTCTTTAGATAAGTGCATTACTTTGCCAGGACTGCCCTAACAAAGTACCACAGACTAGATTAACAACAGAAATTTACTTTCTCACAGTTCTGGAGACTAAAAGACCAAAATCAAGGTATCAGTTGGATTGGTTTCTTCTGAAGGCCATGGGGTAGATCTCTTTTTCCAAGTCTCTCACCTTGGCCTCTGGATGGCCATCTTCTCCCTCTGTCTTCACATCATCTTCCTTTTGTTTAGGTCTGTGTCTAAACTTCTCTTCCTACACGAACAAAAGTTATCAGATTAGGGTCCATCCTAATGAACTCACTTTAATCACCTCTATAAAGTCTGTATTTCAAAACAGAGTCACATTCCGAGGTAATAGGAGTTAAGACTTCAACATACGAATTTTTTTGAGGGGGAGTGTCCATTCAGCCCATAACAACAAACTATCTTCCCTCCTGCACCGACTATGTGTGTCAAGTACTATGAGGCAAGCCAGAGAGAGCCAACTGGAAGAAACTCCAATGGCCAACACTGGAACAATTTGAGCAGATAGTAATAATGATACTATTGGACTATTGGATTATAAGTCATAAAATAAACGAGTCCCTATGAATACAAATAATCAGTTGAATAAATACATAAATTGGAGATATGGGACATCTTTACAAAAGAATTCCAATTCATAAATGTAAAAGAAGAGAGGTAAATAAAAATCACTGTTAAGCAAGCACCACAGTGACAGCTGTTACAGAAAGGTCTATGAATCGATGCTAAAATTAGTGGGCAAAAGCTCAAGGAAAAATAAGATGTACTTTTAAAGCATTTTCCCCACCATTCATTTAATATGTAAAAATAACTTTACAGCTGAAATCCAGCAGATAACACCCAAACCAAGTGATTTAAATTAACATCACCAATAACAGGACATCTCACTCCCTGATATCACGTGCTGAGGAGGACACAGCATCATCTATGATATTCTCACCAACATTCACATAAAAAATGCACGGCTTCAATCTAATCATGGGAAAACACCAGACAAGCCCAAATTGAGAGATAGTCTACAAAAATAACTAAGTGGTACTCATCAAAACTATCAAGATCATGAGACACAGCAATAATATGGAACCATCACAGTTGGGGAAGACTAAACAGCTCACTGGCTAAGTGGCCCCGTCTCTTTAGTCATTATGTGACTTTAAAACTAAGAAAAGATGTTCTTCTTTCCGAAGAAGAATGGAAAATGAGGAGAGAGACTGAATGTTTTATTCCCACAGCTATTCTGGAAATGTAACAAAACTCAGATAAGATGTAACAAAACTCAGATGTAACAAATGTAACAAAACTCAGATAAGACGAAATTCAAGGGACATCTTGGATAGAATCCTTGAACAGCAAAAGGACATTAGGGAAAAGGAAAAAAGAAAATGAGTGAAATTTGAACAAAGTCTGTAGCTGAGTTAATAGAATTGTACCAATGTTAATTTCTTAGCTTTGACCATTGGTTTTGATCGTTATACTTTGGTTTGGTATACATCAGGAGAAGCTTGGTGAAAGGCATGTGTAAACTAGATACTATTTTCTCAATTTTTCTGTAAACCTAAAATTAAAAAGTTTTTAAAAAAGACATTGGGGAGAGGAAATTATCTCTTACAATGTCCTGCTACATTGAAAAGAGGTTTTAAAGGAGAAGAATTCTGTGGTTAAAGAGGTTCCCAAAAAACAAAGTAAAAGGAACTTCAGATACAAAAAAGGAAATGCACATGGAAGACATCATTTAACTCCTGTTATTCTCTCAACAAAACCCCCACACCTAATCCAATGGCCCCTTGTATCCTTAAACTGTTAGAGGACCTCTTCTGAGGGGTGATGAGAGGGAGCAAAGAGGTAATGGCCTCTAGAGATCAAAGCATGTGCCGGTGATATCTGCCCACAAGATTTTTGTGAAGATGAGAAAATACGTGAGAAAGCCGAATTTGGTGATTGTTCCATAAGGAGCTCCCAGTAAAGGTTAATTTCTGAAGGGATGGAGATGAGTTAGTGTTTAACCTCACCCTCATGTGTTCACAGAGAAGACGGGAGTTTTGTTACATTTCCAGAATAGCTGTGGGAATAAAACATTCAGTCTCTCTCCTCATTTTCCATTCTTCTTCGGAAAGAAGAACATCTTCTCTTAGTTTTAAAGTCACATAATGACTAAAGAGACAGGGCCACTTAGCCAGTGAGCTGTTTAACATCAAGATAGACTCCTTGGCCACTCACTAACCATAGGCTGCCTGCCTTCAACGTCTGGGAGGAACCCTGGCTTCCTCCTGCAGAGTGTAAGTGAAGAGAGACCTGTTTGCCATGCTCATCCTCCTCCGGCTTTCCATCCACAAGTGAGTGGGTGCACCAGGATTGTATGGTCCCAGGATCCTTTCTCAATGGACAGTCCTAGAAACAGATTAATAGACTACTCTCCAGTCCTTTGATAAAACATAGATTTTTACCTCTGGTCTTGTCTTTATAGACATTCTCTTTGGACTTTAGAAGAGAAGTAACAGAATCTAGGCATCAAACCTGACTCTGAACTTTCTACAGTTCTATCTTCTTACCTTTACAGAAGACTTGAATTTAGTATAATTATGATATGTTATGTGATCTTTGTCCAAGAGGGTTTCTGAATCCTAACCTTACCTGAGTTGTCCATTTAAGATCTCTTTTATTAAAATAAAACAAAAAATAAAATCCAAGGGCAGGGATTTTACTAAGTCTGAAAGATTTTGCTGGAATGACTTAAATTCTAATCAATTTTGACCACCAGAGTGGAAAAGTGTAATTCAAAAACATATTAAATGAATCCTTTGGCAGTTCTGTTTTAGAGATAAGTAGATCAACGAAGTGATTGTCATCCTAGGACAGAACCTCAACTACATTTCCTTCCCCCAAAGACTGCCCCTGTATAATATTTTAAACAGTATTGAACAGCCTGAATCTACACAGCAGTTGGTAAATGCTGTGAGAATACTAAAGATGCATGAATCTCCTCAGGAACTCACAATCTTATGGAGGAAATGACAGAATGACTAAATATATACTCAGATTAGCAAAAACCGTCAAGAGTACTCAAGATCATGTGACAAAACGGGGCAGAACCAATAGGTGCCATAGAAAGTTAACGGAAGAAATGATCAACATTGCCAAGAATATTTGCAGAATGCTCCACAAGGATGTGAAAACTGAGACAGATTCTGAAGAATTGATATTTGCCATGGTCAAGACAAGCATACGTCAAAAAATGGTGTAGTAGGCAGAATAATGTCACCTCCTCCTCTCAAAGATCTCCATATCCCAGTCCCTAGAACCTGTGACTTACATTACCTTTCATGGCAAGATGGACTTTGCAGATGTGATTACTGCTTGGAGAATGGGAGATTATCCTAGAATATCTTTGTAGGCCCACTCTAATTACATGGGTCCTTAAGAGTGAAGAAAAAGGCGAAGGTTCAGTCAGGGAGACGGGAAGAGCGAAGAAGAGGCAGGAGAGATCTGGAGCTTGAAAGCAACTTGACCCACTGTTGCTGCCTTTGAAGATGGAGAAAGAGACCACGAGCCAAGGAATACAGGCAGCCTCTAGACACTGGGAATAACCCTCAGCTGACAAAGAACAAGGAAACAGGTCCTCAATCCACCAATGACAAGGAATTGAATTCTGTCGGTGATCCTGGAAACAGAATCTCCCCTAGAGCCTCCATATAAGAATGTAGCCCTGCTGACAATTAGATTTCTGTCCATTGATACCCATGGAAGGCTTCTGACCTGCAGAACTGTAAAATAACAAGTTACAGTGCTTTAACCCACCAAGTTCATGGTAATTTGTTACAGCAGAAATAAAAATCTGGTGCCGGGCACGGTGGCTCACACCTGTAATCTCAACACTTTGGAAGCCTGAGGTGGGCAGACTGCGAGGTCAGCAGTTTGAGACCAGCCTGACTAACATGGTGAAACCCTCTCTACTAAAAACATAAAAATTAGCTGGGCATGGTGGTACACGCCTGTAATCTCAGCTACTCAGGAGACTGAGGCAGGAGAATCGCTTGAACCCCGGAGGCAGAAGTTGCAGTGAGCCGAGATTGCGCCACTGCATTCCAGCCTGGGTGACAGAGTGAGCCTCCATCTCAAAATAAATAAATAAAATTAAAAATAATAAAAATCTATACACATGGGCAGTTCCTATAGCTTACATTTTCCATTACTTAGAGAACCTAAGGCAAAAACATTAATTTATTTCTTGTACAGTACTTAATCTATGCAGCCCCTTGGGAACACCATGAAATATGGCTGTAAATATACTGACCCTTTCTGAGGATCCTCAAATGGCTACCACGGCCATAACTCACTTCTGAACATTTCCTGATATCCACGTCTCCACGCACTGAACTATGTAGCCCTAATGCCTTGGAAGTAAACTAGGAAAGGACACCTGATCTAAGGCCATCAAAGTAGTTCACCTGAAGCTTATATGGTGATAAGTGACCCAGGAGCGTGCTATATTTTGACTCAATCAAATCCTCTGTTTGACACTAAAAGAGTCATCAGACCAGAAGGTTGTTGGAAGAAAGAGACAGAAAAAAATGATAAAAAGAAGCCATTCAGAAGCTGACAGAAGGCATGAGCACAACACACAAGTTAGCAGAAAAGTCGATATTAAAATAAGGAAAAAATGAAACCATAGGCAGTTGATGATTGGAGGAGCAAAAGAAGCAGAGTGTCCACAAGAGTGCAGCAGGAGAAGGAAGGGAAAAACTCCTCTTACGGAGGAGGCATGAGAGAAAAGGACTACATGAACCATATTGTACTAGAATGAGCTTCTGAAAAAATTTCCCGTTGTTTATTTTCTCTCTTTGTAAACTTATGTCAAGGCTTTTTCTTGTTGGGTGACCTAACATCTCTCTTATTTTGCAACCTGAAAGAACTGAACTAACACACAGGTTTACATGACTCTACTTGCTGAGTGTGACCTGCTCTGCTGAATGAAAAGACAATCATTGCAAGGGACCCTCTTGACTTTTGACCTCTGTGGATTTCATTTATTGTTGTCTGCTGAGTTACTTATTGAGAAGTTGGCTAGGATTCTCGCAAAATTACTCTGATAACCAGCCATTCCAAACATCACAGAAGTAAGAAGCTAGATTAGATAAACAGGAAATCAAAAACTTTAATTCTACGTAAATACATCATTTCTCAATTAAATATATACACAGTCATAGTCTACTATCCTTTTCAGTTGTCTCAGGGTGCTATTCCTCTTTCCTCTATTAAACTATAGGTTGTTGAAGAGAATCTATATGTCATATCTCCATAATGTAGAATACTGAGCTATATACCTAATTATGTATGTATTGGCCCATTGCCTTTTGGAACTTTTGGCAAAATAATGTTGTTTCTGAGAATGATGATCAAAATTCTCATAGCATAATCCAAGACCATCTTTCCTCCCTTTCTACAATGAAATGCTGTCCCCCTTGGCCCCTAATTCATGAAGGAATCCTTTTCTAAATGTTTCAGTTACAAGAATAACACCCCACCGATGGCAGACATCAGATATAATACTTGGAAATGTCTTTCATTAAAAAAAAAAAAAAGGATCTAGAGTTACTTTAAGGTATATGCATGGCTTCCTTACCTCTCTTTTAGATATGGATGAATGTAGTTACCATTGGCTGAACAACTATTATATGCCAGTCATTGTATATACATTATAACTAAACAAGAACTGCTGTGAAAGGAAGGCACTGGTCACTTCACTTTAGAGCTGAGGAGCTGAACTTCAGAGGGATTACACTGCTTGGCCAAAAGCGTTCAGCTCTAAATGGCTGATTCTAAAGTCAGTATGTTCCAAGTCCTCATGCCTTCCATTTTCTCATGCCTACCTTATACTCTTTGTTTACTGATTTGAAGTGCACAAGAAAGCAGACCCTGAATATTTCAGGAAGCAGGGTTATGATTCCTACTTTAATCTGTCTAATTTAATTATCAAGTGCTCAGGGAAGGTCAGTAGTCTGTGCTATAGCTTTAAGGAGAAAAGGTTTACATTAGGACTTGGTGCCACCTATTGGTTAATCCATGAGACTAGTGAGATAGTAGTCAGTTTCACCTCCGCTCCCTACCCCGAAAATGAACCAATCTAGACGTATGCACAAATTCTTTAAAAATAAAAGTCATGTCAACTTTTCTCTCAGTCTCATTCTTTCCCACCTCCAGTCTCCAAAATCTGTGTTCAGCCAGTTGCCGCCATGTAAAAATGACTGGATTAGAAATCAATTCCAGTTCTCCAACTAATTACTGTAAACTCTGGAGAGGTGAATTAGTTTCCTTGAGTTTGAGTTTCTCACCCACAAAATAAGATAACTGCCTTCCTTCATACCAAGTTTACTGTGAGGCTCATGAGAGAATATATGGGAAAGTGCAGCATAAAGAAGATAGCACTTTATTGACCTAATGTTATTGCCACACTTCATTGCCACCTATCACTACTTTTTAAAGTTTGACTCTGTGAAAGTGCTGCTCACATGCAGATTTCCTAAATTTATTCTTGTCTGTCAGAGTTCATGATCTCTTCTTTTAAATTATGAATTCCAAAGAAAATGGGCAGAACATAGCGATCTTTATGTACTCATAGTACATACACAAGGTTGACCATATACTGGTGGCTCAAAAATATGTTTAATTTTTTCAAATATTGTTTCCTCAATGAGCATGTGGTATCCAGTGAGAATCAACTTTGAAATGATTCATTGAGAGATGACTTTTAATAACAGGTAGTACTGAGATTCAGAGGGGTAAGGGAGGTAATGTGAATTTCAATTAGACATGGTCATAAACTCTTCTGTGAAAGAACTGAGGGTGGAAAGGCTGAGCAAATGATCCCCTTACATTTGTTTATGTTTTCTTTTTTTTAATTTTCTGCACAAATACTGTAATTATAGAGGCATTTTGGATAAATTACTTACCCAAAAGTTACAGTGTACAGGCATGCCTCGGAGATATTGCAGATTCAATCCCAGACCACGCCAATAAAGCAAATATTGCAATAAAGTGAGTCACATAAATATTTTTTCCAGTGCACATGAAAGTTGTGTTTATATTATTGTGTAGTCTATTAGGTAAACAACAGCATTGTGTCTAAAAATGTACATACCTTAATTAAATATACTTTATTGCTGAAAAAAAAATGCTGACAATCACCTAAGACTTCGGCGAGTCATAACCTGTTTGCTGGTAGCGGGTTTTGCCTCAGTGTTGATGGTTGCAGACTGACCCAGGTGGAGGCTGCTGCAGGTTCAGATGGCTATGTCAATTTCTTAAAATAAGACAACAATTAGGTTGGCGATGCCAGTTGACTCTTCTTGTCACAAAAGATTTCTCTATAGCATGTGACACTGTTTTATAGCATTTTACCCATGGAAAAATTTCTTTCAAAGCTGGCATCAATCCTCTCAAACTCAGCCGCAGCTTTATCAACTTAGCTTAATATTCTAGATCCTTTGTTGTCATTTTTCACAATATCGTCTTCACCAGCAATTGGGTCCATCTTAAGAAACCACTTTCTTTGTTCATCCATAATAAGCAACTCCTCATCCATTCATGTTTTCTCATGAGATTGTGGCAATTCATTGCCATCCGCAGGCTCCACTTCTAATCCTATTTCTCTTGTTATTTCCTCCACATTTGTAGTTACTTTCTCTACTGAACACCTGAACTCCTCAAAGTCATTCTTGAGGGTTGGAGTCAATTTCTTCCAAACTCCTGTTAATGTTTACATTTAGACCTCCTCCCGTGAGTTATGAATGTTCTTAATGACATCTGGAATGGTGAATCCTTTCCAGAAGGTTTTCAATTTCTTTTGCCCAGATCCATCAGAGAAATCACTATCTATGGTAGCTATAGTTCTTACAAAATGAATACCTTAAATAATACGACTTGAAAGTCAAAATTTCTCCATGATTCATGAGCTGCAGAATAGACGTTGTGTTAGCAGGCATGAACACAACATTCATCTCCTTGTGCATCTCCAACAGAGCTCTTGTGACCAGTTGCAATGTCAATGAGCAGTAATATTTTGAAGTGATTTTTCCTCAGCAGTAGGTCTCAACAGTGGGCTTAAAATATTCCATAAAGAAATCTATAAGAAGATGTGCTGTCATCCAAGCTTTGTTGTTCCATTTCCATAGTACAGGCAGAGTAGATTTACCATAATTCTGAAGGGCCCCAGAATTTTCAGAATGGTAAGTACTGACTTCAACTTAAAGTCACCAGCTTCATTAGCCCTTAACAAGAATCAGCCTGTTCTTTTAAGCTTCAACCCACACATTGACTTCTTCTCCCTAGCTATGAAAGTCCTAGAGTGTCTTCCAATAGAAGGCTATTTTATTTACATTGAAAATGGTTGTTTTCTCACTCATAGGTGGGTGTTGAACAATGAGAACATGTGCACTCAGGAGAGGAGCATCACACACTGGGGGCAGCTGGCGGGGGTTGGGGAAAGACAGCAGGGGGTGGGAAGAGTGGGGAGGTGGGGAGGGATAACATGGGGAGAAATGACAGATATAGTATGCACCTAAAGTAAAATTAAAAACAAATAAATAAATAAAAAAGAAAGAAAGAAAATGTGTTGTTTAATGTAGCCACCTTTATCAGTGAGCTTAGCTAGACCTTCTGAATAATGCTGCAGCTTCTACACGAGCACTTATTGCTTCACCTTGCACTTTTATGTTATGGAGATGATTTCTTTCCTTAAATTTCATGAACTAAAAACTCTGTTAGCTTCCAACTTTTCTTCTGCAGCTTTCTCACCTTTTTCAGCCTTCATAGAATTGAAGAAAGTTAGAGTCAAGTCTGGAAAGGGCTTTTGCTTAAGGGATGTTGTGGCTGGTTTGATTTTCTATCTATACCACTAAAACTTTCTTCAAATCAGCAATTAGACTGCTTCACTTTCTTATAATTTGTGTTCACTGAAGTAGCTCTTTTTTTTCAAGAACTCTTCCTTTGCATCCACAGCATAGCTAAGTGAATGGCACGAAAGGCCTAGATATTGGCTTATCTCAGTTCTTAACAGGCCTTCCTCACTAAGCGTAAGCATTTCTAGCTTTTGATTTAAAGAAAGACATGTGACTCTTTCTCTCACTTGAACACTTATAGGTTATTGGAGGGTTGTTAATTGGCCTAATGTCAATACTGTTGTGTCTGAGAAAACAGGGAGGCCCAAGAAGAGGGAGAGAGACAAGTGTTCAGTCAATCAGTAGAGCAGGCAGAACACACACGACATTTATCAATTAAGTTCAGTCTTGTGTCAGCCCACAAAAATTACAATAGTAATATCAAAGATCAAAGATATAATAATAATGAAAAACTTTGATATATTGCAAGAATTACCCATATGTGACACAGAGACATGAAGTGAGCATGTATTGTTGGAAAAATGGCACTGATGGACTTGTTTGACACATTTGTCACAAACCAATTTGCAGAAAATGCAATATCTGCAAAGCACAATAAAGTGAAATGCATAAAATGAGGTATGCTTGTCCAAGTCAACACAGGAGCAAGGGTTTATTGACCAATGTTCTTTCCACTAGATTGTGATACTACCTCACTGCATGGCCAGAGCTCAGGTTATTCTGATACGCACATACTCCTATTCACCCCTCAAAACACAGCTGAAATGTCACTTCTTTGGAAAGACTTTCATGGTGCCCTCAGGTAGAGTTCATAGCATATCCTCTTTAATCACATGATGCACAGCAACCCTTTTATTCATTTTCAGGGTTTCTTCCCCACCCCACCCCAATATCAGCAGTACCCTATCCCACCACTTAGCATAGTGCTTGACACATTTAGATGATGTATAATCATGAATTCACACTGATTCAGCACTGTCCTGAGCAACAGCTGCATCTGGACACTCACTGTTAATAGAAAAAAGGCTAGATGACTTCCTTCACCTAGTTATATCTAGGAAAACATCAACAAAGAAACATGACAGAGAAATATATCTCATGATTTAAAAGGTTAACCAAGACTTTGAACAGCATTTAGAAATTGCCCATTTTAAAATGTTAACTATCAGTCAACAATGAAGAACCATAATAGCATTGGGATGTATAGCATTATGTGGTAAGTGAAGGCTTTGGAGTCAAAGTCTTGAGTTCAAATACAAATTTGTTTTCTCTAGACTTACACAAGTGGCTTCATTTCTCAAAGCCAAATCTATTGTCTTTGATCCCACTTTTTTGTACCTTTTTAGCAAACTATATCCAGTCCTATTCCATCTACCTTTGTTTGTATACAGTGTGTTCTCAAGACAGTACTCAGTGATCCCTTAGAAATGTAGGATCTTCTGTTCCAAGGTCTTCAACTGCAATGTTCAACTGCATTCCCCCCATGTGAATGAGAGTGATGGGATGAGAAGTCTGGCTGGGAACTCCTACAGACGAGACACCAGGTGACAGCAGATCTTCATTACTCTAAAATGACAGATGTGAAAAGATTGGATTTAAAATATATCCATTTTCACATGAAACTTTACTACTGACCCTTTCAACAAAATAAAAGGAGTCCTTCAATTTATTAAATAAAATTGAGCTGTTGCAAATGATTAAGTGAATTCAATTTTTTTCACCTGCTGACTTGTAAAAAGTTTCTAATTGATGATACTATCAAGAATTTGAAGCAATTATCATTAAAAAGTCTTCTGAGAATTGTCTTTGGTTGTCTGAGGACTAAAATCTGATACAAAAATAAAATTTATGGTCATAGTAGTCAGTTCATGTCTCTTATTTAAAATGAGACAAGATTTTATTTACGAGTTCTATAAAAAGTAAAAGTTTTAATATTTTCCCTCATACTTTATTCTTAAAGTAATTATATAAGATAGAGAAAATAATAATTCGTTTTTCACCAAACCGAATATAGGTTATTTCAAATCCCCTCCAGTTTTCCCAGTCTGACTACAAATAGCTTCACTTTTTTTGTCTATGATTACATGACACATTATTGGAAAGTACCAGAATAATGGTCAAGACAGAGACAGCAAATCAATTCAGATCCACATTTCACTACTCACTGATCTCAAATGAAATCTTTCTGAACTTGGTTTTTTCATTTATGAAATGAGGATAGCCTTATAAGCTCTTATGAGGGGCTTCCTGTAAAGCATTCAGCACAATGCCCAGCACGTTGTAATTGTTTGGTGAATAACACCTGTGTCATGACAATAGTGGTGATGCAAATGGTTGATGCTGATGCAAAACTTCACATTACAAAATTGATTGTACATGTCAGTTATTTAGCTTTCTTTAGATAACCAAAATTATGACTAACCCGTATCTGGAGCCTTATGAAAGCATAGTAAGAATCAGCTGGGTGCAGTGGCTCATGCCTGTAATCCCAGCACTTTGATAGACCGAGGTGGGTGGATCACCTGAGGTCAGGAGTTTGAGACCAGCCCGGCCAAAATGCCAAAACCCTGTGTCTACCAAAAAATACAAAACATTAGCCGGGCTTAGTGGCAGGTGCCTGTAATCCCAGCAACTTGGGAGGTTGAGTCAGGAGAATTGCTTGAACCCAGGAGGTGGAGGTTGTAGTGAGCAAAGATCATGCCATTGCACTCAAGCCTGGGCAACAGAGCAAGACTCTGTCTCAAANAAAGTATAGTAAGAATCATACATGCATTACAAAACAAGAGCTGAAAACCTTATTTCCCACACACTGTGCTGAAAAATTGTTAAAGTTTATTAAATGGGGCTTGGTATTTAAATTAAATGATCTCAGCAAGTGACATAAATTAGAGAGCACAAAATGAGAATTTCCTTAATTCAATCTTGAAACCATAAAATGTAGCCTAAAGAAAATATTTCACTGAGTTCTCTGTCATAGTGTTCACTTTCCCACTTTCCTCAGTTTTAAACACAGATAAAAAATAAAAATGGCATCATTCCTCCAAGAAAGAATTTCACGCATTTTTCATACATGTGTGAAATTAATATACCTTGAGTATCCTGAGTCTGTTACTGGTTTTTTGAGTTATATTTACGACATTCTACCATCTGCAACTGAGGTTCCAACTAGAAGGAAATATTTATATACACTAGGGAGGCATACATAATTTAATGAGGGAACTGGAAAGAAGAAAGAAGATGTTTCTTTTCTTTGTGTAGTACAACATCCCTTACAAAGAGATATAGCTGAGTAGGAGTCAAAGATCAAAGAATTTTCCTCTTAAGCAGCTCCAGATATTGAGAATAAGAAAAAATTTAATTTAGATTTTTTCACTCACTATTTCTTAGAAAACCAGGGCTTGCTCTGAATTAAGACATAACACTGAAATTGTTCTTAGACTATTAAGAGATAAATATTTAATATGGCACAAATATTTTTTCAGTTCTGAGAAAGCCAAACAAAAGAACAGGTTGGTAAATGTCATCTACATAATAATAAACTAAATCATATTCTGGCAATAATTTCTTTCTTTGAATTGGCATTAGGTACATTTATAGTAACATTATATAACACATTTTCACTCTTAGTGCCTCATATTTATTGCTTTCTTGGAAATTAATATTATCTGAGGAATTTACAGCTTCTTAAAAATCTTGATTCTGCAATTTATAGTACATGCATCTTAACAGCATGAAAATTTTATATTAAAACCTTTAGATTATGTGAAAATATATAAGGTAACAATTTAATAATGTAAATATGATGGCAGTATAAAAACACAAAGACATGGTAATTAAATAATGTTGAAATGAAAAAAATAAAATTTTCTACAAACTTGGATTAAAACTAGTAAAAATTATGTATATGTTACATAAATAAAGACATAATTGTTATTAATGTTATTCAAAAATAGCCCAGCCTTTTTCCTTTTGGACACCTAGTACATGTACTAGCTTCTTGAGGCTGTCAGTAATAAAGTACCACACACCAAGTGACTTAACACAACAGAAACGTATTGTCTCACGGTTCTGGAGGCTAGAAGTCCAAAGTCAAGGTGTTGGAGGGTTAGTTCTTTCTCAGGGCCATGAGGGAGGATGTGTTTCAGGTTTTCCTTCTAGCTGCTGGAAGCCTCAGGCATTCTTTGTTGCAACCCCATTCTAAAAACCCATATGATCTTCTCAATAGACACAAAAAAGCATTCAATAAAATCTTCAATCCATGAATGACATTCTCCCTGTATTTTTACATCACCATCTCCTTTCTATGCATGCCTGTCCCTGTGTTCTAACATTCCTTTTTCATAAGGACACTAGTCGTATTTGATTAGAGACTATCCTAATGTCCTCAATTTTAACTTGATTGCTGCTATAATGACTATTTCCAAATAAGTTCACATTCACAGGTGCTAGAGATTAGGACGTCAACCTCTTTTGGGAATACACAATTCAACCCATAATAGTAGGATTGCACTTTCCTGCCCACTTTGAAATTAGGCCCAGTTATATGAGTGGCTATGACAAACAAAATGTGAGCGGAACTAAAGTGTGTCATTTCAGTGCATGATCCTGCACATCTTTTTCCTGCCTGGTCAACCATCAAAACATGTGCTCACATGGAGCTTCCATCAGCCTGAGTCCCTGAGTCATTATGATGAACTAAGCTTCTCTGGACATCATGAACAAGAACTAAATTTTCCTATCTTAAGCCATTGAGATGTTAAGTTTGTTTTTTATGGCACCATAACCAAGAATGTTCACACAGATATAAAAACTAGTACCTAAAAATGGAGTGATACCATAATAAAAACCTAAACTATACGGCATGGGGGTAGTGGTCAATTGGCAGGCAGCAAGAAAACTGTTAACAAAGCTTGGAAGGGCCGGGCACGGTGGCTCAAGCCTGTAATCCCAGCACTTTGGGAGGCCGAGGCGAGTGGATCACGAGGTCAACAGATCGAGACCATCCTGGTCAACACGGTGAAACCCCGTCTCTACTAAAAATACAAAAAAATTAGCTGGGCATGGTGGCACGTGCCTGTAATCCCAGCTACTGAGGAGGTTGAGACAGGAGAATTGCCTGAACCCAGGAGGCGGAGGTTGCGGTGAGCCGAGATCGCGCCATTGCACTCCAGCCTGGGTAACAAGAGTGAAACTCCGTCCCAAAAAAAAAAACAAAGCTTGGAAAGGTGACAGTCATGTTATACAGTGACAAAACACTTGGGAAAATGTGTCACCTGTGACAACTTGGGAAGCAGATTATGCACTGACAAAACTTGTACCTCTAAGGCAAGCTGTGGGGAAACAAACTCTTAATACTGTGTACTTGTTGCAACTGTGGCATTTGGCAAGGTTTACAAGAAGTAGATAGGCTCAGAAACAGATTGGTCTGTTTGAAAGCAACAAAGAGAGGTAACAGAGTCATCATAATTGCATTACTAATAGAGCTATAGAGTGGAAAGTGGCAACTGCTTCTCAGGACCAAACAGAAAATATAAAATTTAGAAATGCTTAGAGGAACAAGGCTGATTAAAACCCAGCCTTGATGCAATGATCAAATCAAAAGAATCACACTCTTTTTTAAAACCTCTAAATGGATTGTAAGATTTGTGAGTAATGGTCAGCTAAGAGTGTGGTGTCTCATAAAACCTTTCAATTGGGACAAAAAGGACTCAAAAAGAGACAGCAGAGAAAGAGGTGAAAGTTTAGGCAAAGCCCACTACTTAGTCACTTTCATGTAGGACAGAAAGAAATGTTTGCGAATTAGCAGTTTAGTCAAGAGAAAGAACCAAGGGAAGCAGAAAACAATGAAAACATAAAGTATAGCAGTATAGAAGTATTGGCATGGAAATGTGGGTATGATTATTGATAAATAGAATTGATTGAAATCAGATAGATCTGGGATTTTTTTTTTTCCAATATAGCTGACTAGAGACAAGGGATGCCAGTTCTCCTGAGAAAGATGATCCAAGTTACTGGTGAATGAACATGTTCAGAGGGAAAACTGAGGGAAGAGAACCAGGACATGCTGGAGTGCCCACGGGAAGAAGTTAGGGTGCAGAAAGGGAAAGCAGCAAGAGTCTGGCTGAGACTGATCTCTGAGGGACTCTGGGCCCCATAGAAAGGGTAAGTGGGAGCACAACATCTCCACAATCTGCTGATTGCCAATCTGTTGTGAAGCCTTTCTGCCCTCATGACCAACAGCAATGCTATCGGTGGTGATTTGAGAACTTTCTGAAATAGAGAACTGGGTGGCCAGCTCCCATAGGCATTTTTGCATTCCCATCAGATCCAAACTGAGATAGCAGGTGCTATACTGGTTGTGCACTCTGTGTGGGCCACTGCTGTGCCCAGGGATTCTCTGCCCTTGAATTACTGCACTCCTAGATGCCTTATAAACATACCCCACTTCTGATTTTGGCAAGCACAGAGGTTAGGCAGGTCCCCAGAGAGCAGCAGGACCCTGGAGATCTAACCCTCAGCACAGACCACCCCTAAAAGAGAGAGGAACACAGCCTGACAAACCCTCCTCAGACAAAGGAAATGTGAATGCAGCACTAATCGCTGAGGGGCGCAGCACTGATACCAGGCACAGATGTGGAGAGGGTGTCATCTTCCCCCTATTCCCCTCTGCTGCTGCAGATGCAGCACTGATTATTCCTGCTGGGGACCAGAACATCTGTTCTTGGACAAAACAATTGTCATACTTTTTGCGGCAGTTTCACTCCCACTGAAAGTGAGCCTCTACCACTTGAGCTTTCATAAAGGGTGGGGCCCAACTTCCCATCCTTACACAGAGTGATAGCATCCTGGCAATGAAGGACAGGCAAGCCAATAGAGTTGTCTGCTGTGGTCTGGGGGGAAGAGAGGCTCTGCTCCATGCCCATTTTGGTGACAGCCATCAGAGGGGCATATTAGCTGTCTGCAGCCACACTGCAGCCAGGAAAAAAAGGACAAAGTCTATGGGAACTGAAGGTCATGTGCCCTGCAACAGGAGGATGATAGGAGAGCAGATTGTGTTACTGCTGGCTCAGGACAAGGAGCTGGTGAACCTCCTACCCCTTAGCCGAGGACCCCAGTGTACCCCAACATGATCTTTTCCCACCACCCCGCCTTGTCAGGGTCATTGCTTCCACTCTATTCATCATCACTAGCCTACCTGAAGGCCAGTCAGCTGTAACTCTCAAGTGCCACCTACTGTACTGCAGCCTCAACTCCACTATAAGGAAAAAAAACCTATTACCAGAAGGGCTTAGTGCTAGTCCACAAGATAAGCTTCCTGAAACCCCTTTACCCTTGGCCCCGCAGGAGATAGTGTGTCAGTTCATGTGTCCAATACATCACTACAAGCTGAATCTGAGAAAGCCACTGCACAGAAGCTATCCACAACTAGAAGGACTAATACAGAGCCCTGGCCCCAAGAAAGCACACAGAAACAAAGCCAAACAGTCATACTCAACATATGCCACAGCCCTACCCTGAAGGGTAAATAAAATTTACAAAAGAAGTCACTTTCAAATAGTAGCAAATTCAAAAATAGGAAGCAACAGATGAGAGAAAATCAATGCAAGAACTCCAGCAGTACAAAAAGCCAGTGTCTTGATACCTCCAAGAGATCACACTAGCTCTCTGGCAACAATTCTAACCAAATTGAAAAGTCTAAAATGACAGGTAAAAATAAATAATTCAAAATATACAGCTGGGCATGGTGGCTCACACCTGTAATCCCAACACTTTGGGAGGCCAAAGTGTGAGGATCACCTGAGGTCAGGAGTTCGAGACCAGCTTGGCCAAAATGGCAAAGCCCCGTCTCTACTACAAAATACAAAATACAAAACAAAACAAAACAAAACAAAAAAAACAGCCAGGTGTGGTGATGGATGTGGTGATGGGTGCCTGTAATTTCAGCTACTCAGGAGGCTGAGGCAGAAGACTCACTTGAACTTGGGAGGCAGAGATTGCAGTGAGCACAGATTGCACCATTGTGCTTCAGCCTGGGTGACAGAGCAAGATTTCATCTAAAAAAAAAAAAAAAAAAAAAAAAAAAAAAAAAAGAAAGAAAATATGAATTGCAAAGAAACTCAATGAGATCCAAGAGAAAATTGAAATCAAACATAAAGAAACAAAAAAAATGATTCAGAACATGAATAGTTGTGTTAAGAAAAAAACAAATAGAACTTCTAGAATTGAAATTTCACTAAAAGAATATCAAAACACAGGTGTAAGTATTAACAATAGACTAGACCAAACAAAGAATTTCAGAGCATAAAGATCTATCTTTCAAATTAGCTCACAAAAAAATGAAGAAAGAAAAAAGAATTTTAAAAACATGAACAGAGCCTTCAAGAAATATGGGATTACGTAAAGTAAACAAATCTATGACTTATTGGCATTTCTGAGAGAAAAGAAGGAGAAGTAAGCAACTTGGAAAATTTATTTGAGTGACTAATTCAGGAAAATTTTCCTAAGCTTGCTAAAGAGTTTGCCATCCAAAGAACATCTTTGAGGTACTGTACAAGACAATCACCTCCAAGGGATATAGTCATCAGACTATCCAAAGTCAAACCTAAATAAACGTAAAGGCAGCTAGAGAAAAGGGCCAAATTACCTATGAAAGAATTTCCATCAGTCTAACAGCAAACTTTTCAGCACAAGCCTTAAAAGCCAGAAAAAAAATGGGGGCTATTTTAGTCTTATTAAAGAAATAAGAAATATTCCACCTAAGAACAAAATGCCAGCCAAGAATATCAGACCTTAGGCCAGGTGCAGTGGCTCATGCCTGTAATCCCAGCACTTTCGGAGGTCAAGATGGGAGGATCACTTGAACCCAGGAGTTCGAGACTAGCCTAGGCAACAAAGCAAGATCTCAACTCTATTTTAATTAATTAATTAATTAATTAAAACAATAAATAAGAATATCATATGCTGCCAAACTAAGCTTCCTAAACAAAAGAAAAATAAAGTCTTTCCCAGACAAGCAAATGCTAAGAGAATTCATCATCACCAGATCAGCCCGACAACAAATTCTCAAAGGAGTTCTAAACATAGAAATGAAAGAAAGATACTTGTTACCATAAAACTACATGTAAGTACAAAGTTCACAGATCCTATAAAGCAATTACACAATTGAGACTACAAAGCAACCAGGTATCAACACTATGACAGGAACAAAATCTCACATATCAATGTTAATTGAGCATGAATGGCCTAAATTTTCTACTTAAAAAACATAAAATGGAAAATTGGATTTAGAAAAGCAAGACTCAACCTTCTTCCTTCAAGAGACCCATCTCACATGTGACATTACTACTGATACCACAGAAATATAAAAGATCCTCAGAGACTACTGTGAACACCTTTATGAGCAAAAACTAAAAATACTTGAGAAAATAGATAAATTCCATTTGTCTATTGCTTACTTTTCCTTCTCTCTCAGGAATGCCAATAAGTCATAAGTTTGATTGCTTTACATAATCCCATATTCCTTGAAGACTCTGTTCACAAAAAAAGTCATAACAAGACACAAAATTGAATCCATAATTTTAAAAAAACTAACAGAATAATAGCCCAGGACCAGACAAATTTACAGCCAAATTCTACCAGATGTACAAGGAAGAGTTTGTACCAATCTTACTGAAACTATTCCAAACAATTAGAGAGGTAGGATTCCTCCCTAACTCATTCTACAAAACCAGTAACATCCAATATCAAAATCTGGCAAGGAAAGAAAGAGAGAAAGAAAGGAAGGAAGGGGGAAAGGAAGGAAGGAAGAGGAAAAGGAAGAAAGAAAAGGAGGGAGGGAGTGAGGGAGGAAACTACAGGCCAATATGCCTGAAGAATATAGACACAAAAATCCTCAACAAAATATTTGTAAACCAAATCCAGCAGCATATCAAAAAGATAATACATCACAATCAAGTGAGTTTTATTATTAGGATGCAAGGATTGTTCAACATATGCAAATCAATAAATGTAATTTAACACATGGCAGAATTAAAAACAAAAATGAAATGAACATTTCAATAGACAAGGGAAAAGCATTAGATAAAATCCAATATTCCTTCGTGATTATCGCCCTCAACAAACTAGGCAATGAAGAAAAATACTTCAAAATAATAAGAATGTCTATGACAATTCCACAGCTAACATCATACAGAATGGGCCAAAGTTGAAAGCATTCCACCTAAGAACTAAAACAAGACAAGGATGTCCACTCTCATCGTTCCTATTTAACATAGTACTGAAAGACATGGCTAGAGCAATCAGGCAAGAAAGAAAAAAGGAATCCAAATAGAAAAAGAGGAAGTCAAATTGCCTCTGTTTGCTGATGACATGATCCTATACCTAGACAACCCTAATGATTCCTTCAAAAGATTTCTAGACTTAATAAAAAGACTTAGTAAAGTTTAGGGATACAAAATCAGCATATGAAAATCAGCAGCATTTCTACATGCCGGTAACATTCAAGCTAAGAACCAAATCAAGAACTCAATCCCATTTACAATACCCAAAAGTAAGGAAAATATCTAGAAATACACCTAACCAACAAGGTGAAAGATCTCTACAAGGAGAACTACAAAGCACTGATGAAAGAAATCATAGATGACATGAATAAATGGAAAAACATTTCATGCTCACATTGAAAGAATCAATATTGTTAAAATGACCGTAGTGCCCAAAGTAATCTACAGATTCAATGCAACTCCTATAAAACTGCCAATGTCATTTTTCACAGAAGTCACAAAAACAATTCTAAAAGTCATATGAAACCAAAAAGGAGCTCAAATAGCCAAAGCAATCCTAAGCAAAAAGAACAAAGCTAAAAGCATCTCATTACCGAACTTCAAACTGTGCCATAAGTCTGCAATAGCCGAAACATCATGATACTGGTACAAAAATAGACACATAGATGAGTGGAACTGAATAGAGAATACAGAAATAAAGCTACTGGTCTTTAACAAAGTCAACAAAAATAGACAATGAAGAAAGGGCTTCCTATTCAATAAATTGTGCAGGGAAAACTGGCTAGCTGTATCTCTCACCATATACAAAAATTAACTCTAGATGGATTAAAGACTTAAATGTAATAGCTGAAACTACAGAAATCCTGGAAGAAAAACTAGAGAAAACTCTTCTGGACATTGGCCTAAGCAAAGAATTTATCACTGAGATTTCAAAAGCAAATGCAATGAAACCAAAATTAGACAAATGGGGCTTAATTAAAAGAAAGTGTTCCTGCACAGCAGAGAAACAATCAATAGAGTAAATGGACCCCTATAGTATGGGAGTAAATATTTGCAAGCTATACATCTGGCAAAGGTCTAATATCCAGAATCTATAAGGAACTAGAACAAATCAACAATATAAAAACAAGTAACTCCATTAAAAAGTGGGCAAAGGATGTGAACAGACACTTCTCAACAAAAGACACACACTGCTGATTCAACCAGTGGAGATAAAAAGGAAAGACACACAAGTGGTCAACAAATAGATGAAAAACACATTAAATCCCACTAATCATCAGAGAAATGCAAATTTAAACCACAATGAGTTACCATCTCATACCAGCCAGAATGACTATTATTAAAAAGTCAAAAAAGAAAAACAGATGTTGGTGAGGATGTGGAGAACAGGGAATGATTATACACTGTTAGTGACTACGTAAATTAGTTCAAACCTGTGGAAAATGACATGGAAGTTTCTCAAATAACTAAAAATGGAAGTACCATTCAACCCAGCAATCTCATGACTAGGCAGCTATCCAAAGAAAAAGTAATCACTTTATCAAAAACACCCCTTCATGTATATGTTTATCACAGAGCTGTTCACATAAGCAAAATCAAAGAATCAACTTAAGTGTTAATAATGGTGAACTGGATAAAGAAAATGTAGTACATATACACCGTGGAATACTACATAGGCATAAAAAGAATGAAATCATGTCTTTCACAGCAACATGAATGCAGCTGAATGCCATTATCCTAAGTCAAGTAACTCAGAAACAGAAAATCAAATACCACATGTTCTCCACATGGGCATGAAGATGGAAATAATAAACACTGGAGACTCCAAAAGAGGGGAGGAAGGCGGGTAGGGGGAAAGGGCTAAAAAACTATCTATTGAGTACTGCTTTCACTATTTGGTGATGCATTCACTAGAAACCCAAACCTCAGCATTATGCAATATGCTCATGTAACAAACCTGCTCGCGTACCCTCTGAATCTATTTTTAAAAAGAAATCAAATAGATGAAAAGCCTATTAAGTGCCTAAGAAATCTGGGCTCCCCAAGAAGCTGTAAGCCTATCCTGACTCTTTCAGAAATGAAAGGAACACAGGAGAAAATAAAAATAGCTACTCTGTCAAGGAGTTAAAATTAGAGGTAAAACATTCCTTTCAAAGTGTTTTACAGTTGTTTGAAGCCTTCATAAAAACAAGAAAAATTTAATATACGAGAATTTTGAATTAAAGTGGCTAATATTGTTCTTTCTTTCTTAAGTAAATAGGATTCTTCCAAGTAGTACCAGTCCAAGGTCATGGGTGGGAGAAATGACTTGGCATCATAAGAATCTCAGCAGGAACTAAAAGAAGTGGGCTCTTTTGCAAATGTCCACAGATCTCCAGACAAATGGTTATTTGGGCAAAATAAATTATATTTGGTAAAATGTTTATAGAATGTGTTCGTGTCTGAAGTTTTTGATCATCTGTTATATTTTTTACTACAGAAATGTGTCAGATTTATTATACTTATATAGTTCAGATTGATTTTTCATGTAAAATAAGCACCATAATAAATGACACAAGAGCTTCTGATTCTACTTTTAAACAAGCTCACTAAATTGCATATTGATTCAAATTTGCAGTTATATGGCTGTACACTCAAGAGTACATAGAAAAATCAAGTTCTTTTTAAGTCTAATATGCTACTATCTGTGATAAACAAATTCATCTGATCTTTGGGAAGATCATATGCTTTAACAAAAGAAAAAACTCAAGGCTATAGAAAGCAGAAGGGAATCTTTGATCACAAAGACTATAAGATTCAAAGCAAGGTCTCAGTGGAATTGTGTGGGTCTTGATTTTGATTTAGAAAGTAAAAGGCTGATTCTAACCTAGTCAAATCTAACCCTTTTGATCCAGGGAAATCTCCCTTAGTCTGGAAAAGCGATTTTATGGTAATTAATCCCTCAGGAAATCAGCCCTCAACCTTTTGGCAACATTTTCTGAATGGTAATTATTTTTTGTCTCTGCAGTTTACATATTAATCTGCAAACCCAAAGTGGATATCCGTATGGGGGATATATTTTTAAACAGCTTCCTTGCCTCAGAGAGTTACCTATAAAGATCAAGCTAATTTTCATTATGTTCCATCCCTAGCACACATGTGGGTACAGTCAGGCACATACGCATGGAAGTCCACACACACATGCATGTGCACGCACACACAAACACACATCCCCTCATTGTCACCAGTCCAATAACTAGAGTCAAATTCAAATATGCCCCAAGGGGCCAACAAAAAAGCCAAACCCAAGAATAAATGATTATATACCGAAACATTGTAGAATTTTACCACTTATCATGTTCAGAAAACTCTATAGGATACATACAAGAATCGGGCGTGGTGGCTCACTCCTGTAATTCCAGCACTTTGGGAGGCTGAGGTGGGCAGATCACCTGAGGTTGGGAATTCAAGACCAGCCTGACCAACATGGAGAAACCCTGTCTCTATTAAAAATACAAAATTAGCCTGGTGTGGTGGCGTATGCCTATAATCCTAGCTACTTGGGAGGCTGAGGCAAGAGAATTGCTTGAACCCGGGAGGTGGTGGCTGCGGTGAGCTGAGATCGCACGATTGCACTCCAGCTTGGGCAACAAGAACAAAACCTCATCTCGAAAAAAAAAAAAAAAATGATTATATATATATATATATATATATATATATATATGGGGTGTGTGTGTGTACATATACACATATATATATACACACACATATATATATACACATATATATACACACACACATATATATACATACATATATATATATACATATGAGAATGTATTTTAAAGTATTTAACCAAGGAAGAAAAAAATATTGCTTTAGATCAGGCCTAAATTGATCACTAAGGACACTCTTAGCAGAAATTCTGGATTTGATGTCCTTCTCAAGTAACTGAAAGTGATTTTAACAGTGTGCTTGCTGGTTCACAGAAATCTTGGCTCAGTGTTGGATTACACTAAGCAAAGATTAAATGCCAGAAATTCTTCAGTGTATAAAGTGAATGGATTCTGAAGACTTTGGTAGATTAGAAGACTGAAGTATGTTTATGATGTGACCATCTCCACTCACTCCCAGACTATGTGACCCGAAGTGCTCCAGAGGATACTCCCTGCACTACATCCTTTCAGGGCAGTGCCAACGTCTATAAAAAAGTTATTTAGTCACCGATCTACATAAGCTAGGTATTCCACTGCACAATACCAAGTATTGAAATGGGCTTTTTGATTTCAATTGGATCTGAAGGATTCTGGCAAGGGCCTTAATCTCCAGCAGCAAAGTAGGATTGCTTTTATTATAGCCAGGGCAAGCAATCAATATGGTCCAGTTTTTTGGCAGTGACCAGGAAGTCTTTAGGACAGAATATATGGGCAGCTTACTAAGACTCTACTTGCCTTCTTAATGCAAAATGCTTCAAGCCAGGTAAATAGACATCTGATAGGGCAAACAATAAATGGAGTTCACACATGGTAACTCCAGTAAATTTCCTAACACTTTCTGAGGTTATTTCCCCCACGCATGAGCCGACAGCTGAGTTGGGGATCCTCAGGAATTGGAAAGCTGGCCCTCTGCATTGGCTCACTAGCCTAAGGTGATACAAGAGAAGATAGAAGAAAATCCCAAGCAGAAGTCTGTTCTTCTGCCTTCTTACCGAAACAGTAAATTCAAAACTTTAAAAACTAAAAACTAAACACTTCTCTGGGGGAAATTGCAGCTTAATATCATCATCAAAAATTTAAAAGATACACAATGGTAAACCTACACATCCCTGTTTACTCTTTCGGTTTGGCTACTGCAGAAGATAGACAGTGGTTGGAAACAGAAAATTACGCAGTGACAAACAAGAGCACCTGTTTTAGACATTGTCTTCCTTATGGGAGCAAAGCAATTTAGGTCTGGAACCTGGGATTCAGCTCTGAATCTGGGAGGTGCTTCTTTGGTATCCCAATATATGGATAATGCAAGTAAATTTCTGGTATTTGGCAAGACAGCAGCAAACCTTAACAATCTTGCCCCAGAATTAGATAGATCAATTCTCTGTTCTATGTCACAACTGAGTACACAAGACATTGACCGCCTTATATTCACACTGGTTCACTACTTCCATGACACCATCTCATGGTGGCAGGACCTGGAAAGTAGGAAATAGCCATACTCTTGATGCCTTAGAAAAAGAAAAATACATGCTAGAGAATTGGGGATAAATCCCTTGAGAATAAAGGGGCATGGTAACTCAGTAAAGTAGAAGAGTCACAATTCAGTGGCTTCAGGTACATTACTTGTCCTCTGAAGTAAAGGACAAGTTTTTCCCACCACCAATAAAAGAGACACAATACATTCTCGATTTCTTGACTGTGGAAAGCAAAATAAGCCAGGTTTGAGGGATACTCTGGCACATTTACCAAGTGACCTGACAGCCACTGACCTTTAGTAAGGCCAACAGCAAGAAAACCTTCTCTGACTGGGTAGACAGTAGAGCACACCAGTAGAGCCAGGAGTTCTGCCATCAACCTTATAACCCAAAGATGCAGAGAAGTCAAAGAGTCTCAAGCAGATCAGGTTATTGCGCCAAGGCCAAACAAACCCCTCTAGATGAGGCCCATTGGGTTCTAGAGGAAAGCTCTCTTTAAAAACTTATGTCTTGCCACAGATGAAGCTGGAAGCCATTATCATCAGCAAACTAATGCAGGAACAGAAAACCAAACACCACATGTTCTCACTCATAAGTGGTAGCTAAACAATGAGAACACATGGACTCAGGGAGGGGAACCGCATACACCAGGTCCCGTCACTGGGTGGGGTAGGGAGAGGGAGAGTATTAGGAAAAACAGCTAATGCCTGCTGGACTTAATACCTAGGTGATGGGTGAACAGGTGCAGCAAACCACCATGGCACATATTTACCTATGTAACAGACCTGCACATCCTGCACATGTACCCCATAACTAAAAATAAAATTAAAAATTAAAAAAGAAACTTGTGTCTTGCTATTGAGCCCAAGTTCGGAATAAACAACTTGCAATAGGACTCAAGTGACCATGGTTCCTGAGCTGTATATATGGCCTGATGGTCTCTGATCCACTCAGCCATAAAGTCTGGCATATTTTTCTTCAAATGCAAGTGATGTACAGTCAACTGGGTCCAAGCAAGTTCTGAAGATACAAGGAAGCTGCTTGATCAGGTTACTCATACCTCCCAGTCGGCCTACTTCTGCTGCCCTCCCAGCTCTTTTCTAAATATACCAAACACTTCTCCTGAATAGTAATCCCATTTTCTACTAAAAGGAGTAAGGCAATAAGTTGGTGGCCAAAAGATTTACTGATGTCATCACATTCCACAACACCCAGATGCAGCAGAGATCATATAATGATGGATTTGCCTTTTAGAGACTTGGTGACAGTGCCCAAAAGGACTCAACGTTTGCAAGACTGGACAGTTGCTGTGCAAGATGCTATAAATGCTCTGACACAGAAACAAATTTATGGAATATAACAATAGTTCCACTGAATTGGAATTGGGCTATTTCTGGTATCTCACACCCGTGAGTAAAAATGAAGGAAATGGTGCTAGGGAGCTGGTTATTATTTCTAACTAGCAAAAAGAATAGGCTGGCAGCTACGTCCTGAGAAAGAGAGTGAGTAGAAGCCAGATTATCACTTTTAGAATTCCCCTTTTATAGGTATGTCCTGGGAAAACATTAATTAACCTACTCTGTGTCAGGCCCCGTAATAAGCATTTAGAATATCACAGTGAAAAAACAAATAGGATTGGAATCATTCTGATCCCCAAACACCTGAAGCAAGGGTACATAACAAAGATTGTGGAGGAACCGAGTCATAAATTCTAAATAGCCTCTTGGTCAGCTGCATACTCTGTCTCTTCTTTCTCCCCTCTTCTCCCATTATTGTACATAAGTTTTATTGGTGATGGTCGTTTTAAAAATTAGTTCAGAAATGACAGAATATCGAGACAGGATGAAGATACACCCAGAAGAAAAATGAGCATTTCTCAGGGATACTGACTCAGATGCAAAATTTGATGAGGCTTTGGGTTATTTCCCACTAAAGAGGGAGTGAATACCTTCTTGGCTGTTTGAGCAATATTCAGTATTTTTTCTTTTTCAGTGTAAGTGTAGAGAAGGGATGTGTCTCTTTTTTTTTTTTTTTT
>NW_016107726.1:331063-344564 GCF_001604975.1 Cebus imitator | reverse complement strand
AAAAAAAAAAAGAAAAAAGAAAAGAGAAAGAAGGAAGAAAGGGAGGGAGGGAGGGAGGGAGGGAGGAAAGAAGAAAAGAAAGAAAGAAAGAGAGAGAGAGAGAAGGAGAAAGAGAGAGAGAGAGAAAGAAAGTAGAAAGAAAGAAAGAAAGAAAGAAAGAAAGAAAGAAAGAAAGAAAGAAAGAAAGAAAGAAAGAAAGAAAATACCTCAAGCATCCAGTAGGTACTCCTTAAGATACTACTAAATCAGATTTTAATAGTATCCCTAAGATACTATTAAAACAGTATACACAACAGCAAAATCAGTATGTCAGAGTTACGTCCACTGACAAGAGCCAGCAGCAGGACTCTAACAGACTATTCATGTAGGTTCTCCTTGGCTGAGGTTCTAGCTTCCTCCCCTCCTCTGCACTCTTTTTGCTATACTTGTTTCTCCAGCCATCCCACCAATACTTCCAATACTTATCTTTCAGCTAAGGTTAGCCAGAGATGCTCTACCATTCACAACTAGGATCCCAAATGGATACACATCCACCACCCCCATGCTCACCCTCTGGTCAGTCTACTGAGTTGTGACTGTATCCTCTGTTCTTGTTCCCCGACCCCATTCATCCTCTCTCACCTCTAAGCAATCCAAGAATTCAAACCAGAGTCTTCTGGCTATGTTTAGACTCTCTAATCATGTCATTCCACGGCTCAAAATCTTACTAACATCTCCTGTGAGTCCTCACCTCTACCACTACCCCTTTCCCTACTCAATTAAGTTACAATCTCTCATCACAGAAGCATTTCCTGACATTATACTCACCACCTCTCCATATTTCTATAGAACTTTGGGATTTTCTGTTCTCCAAGCATGTTATGTTTTTATGGTGCTGTACCTTTACTCAACCTGTTCTCTCAGCTATAAGGTTACATTTGCACTTGTCAAAATACTATTTGTTAAACAGCACACCTCAAATGCCACCTCCTCCATGACGTCTTTCAGGTCTTCCAAAAAAAAACATATGATCTCTCTTTCCTTAAAATTTTTTCCATGTTTCTACTCTTACATCAGCCATAGCATTCTGCATTTGTGGACTTTTCTTCGCCTTTTATAATAAAAGAAGCTTGAATGCTTTTCTTTCTAGATCCTCAAGCACCAGTATCCCTAAGATACTATTAGATCAGATTGTTGGGTGAATTCAGTACATTCAGCATCTCATCTAGCCCATGAGATGATACATGCTCTGTGTGGAGAAAATAAGTTATATCACCAGTGCCCCAGTCTGGCAAAGGCGCTTTCTATTAGGCTAAAATTTGGCAACTGGGAAGAAAAAAATCACCCAGAGTTTTTGAACTTCCCAGATTCAGTTACAACTAGGGTACCTCACGTGACTTGAACATCAACAAAGCAAACACAATCACACAACAGGGAAATAGACATTATCAAAGGAGATTGTGGCCTCATCCAGGGAAACTGGACAGAGATATGGCCTAGTTATAGTAACAATGTACCATATATTCCCAGTGCTGCTAGACACAAAGTGTAGGACGTGATCTGTGCCTTTTAAAAATTCCTTTTCCTTCTTCCAGTTCAATTTTATAACATCTACCTTTGGCTGGTACATCATGTTTATAGTTTTCACCTTGTATTTCCTGGAAAAGACATGAGCCAGTTACTAAAAGGAATCATTACTTGTTTTCAAAGAATCTGAAATGAACATTTTGATTAAATTTTTGAATTACTTATAACAAGTCACATTGTAGTATCTTCCCTAGACAGTGAGATTTCAAAGAAGTTTAAATCATGGGCTTCATAAGAGACTTAAACTATTCAAAGCAATTAAATTTTTTATAAATTCTTTCTCAGCAATATGTACAAATTCTAGTCATTATTAAAAACTAATGAATTACTTAGCAATATGTACCAGCTCTTTTGTTCTTTATCTTTCCCAGCTTTCATTAATAGTATTCTAGGGCTTTAATTATGCTATATGCCCTTGCTTCTTAACATTTCATAGTGAATACAATAGGACAGAAAATAATCATGTCATCAAATGTACTGACATAAAATGATAATAATGTATTCATGCCTGACTAGAAAATACTGTCTGTGACCATCCTTCTAAAACAAAGGACATTAATACTGCATTGCAGATACAGAATTTGAATCAGGCTTGAACTCACGTTGCCATATTCTATCAACTTCCCAAAAGGCACCCAAACCTTCACCATTCTGTTCTTTTAGGTCTGATCATACACCATATGCATTGCCTAAGCAGCAAAATTCAATGACAGGTCAGGCTTTTGATATCAGTAAAATGCTTTTGGGAAGTTGTTTACGTAGGCAGCCGCTACATGGCCTTATTCTGACAAATGTGTCAGGCAGATGTGCCTCCTACCTACAATCTTTGTCAAAACAGTCTGCAGTTCCTTAATGGCTCTCTCTGGGGTGCTGAATAATACTCTTAATTTATAATGCTTTCTATTCAAGATATGTGAATGCAAAGTCTTTTACTCTCTTACCCTGTTATTGGTAGGATGGATATATTGTTACAATATTTTTACAAAATAGGCTAAAACGTATCAAGTCTTAATGTTTCTATCAAAGCCTTGAAAAAATTATTTGTACCTTCTCACCCAACAATGGCATTTCCAGAAATTTCTCCTAAGAAAATTTAGCCCGGGGCCGGGCGCGGTGGCTCACGCCTGTAATCCCAGCACTTTGGGAGTCCGAGGCGGGTGCATCATGAGGTCAACAGATCGAGACCATCCTGGTCAACGTAGTGAAACCCCGTCTCTACTAAAAATACAAAAAATCAGCTGGGCATGGTGGCACGTGCCTGTAATCCCAGCTACACAGGAGGCTGAGGCAGGAGAATTGCCTGAACCCAGGAGGCGGAGGTTGCGGTGAGCCAAGATCACGCCATTGCGCCATTGCACTCCAGCCTGGGCAACAAGAGTGAAACTCCGTCTCAAAAAAAAAAAAAAAGAAAATTTAGCCCGGTTGATGGCATCAGACATGTACATGGGAATGTTAGATGTAGTATTGTTTATAGTATTAAAAAATTGGAAAACCACCAAACATTCAGCAATAGAAGTTAAGAAAATTAGGCTACATTTTTATATGATGAATACTGAACATCTATTAAACATCATGTTGTAGAAAAGTATTTTTAGCATAAAAAAATACAATATACTGATCAATGAAAAAAAAACAGGTCATTCAAATACTATTTTTTAAAATATAAGAACAGGGTAGATTGACTAAAAGTCACCACACTTCAGATCTGGACCCCTTCCTTACTCCACTCTTTCCAAGATGGGTCATGTCCTCTTTCAAGTAGATAGTGAAGCCATCCTTACAGGGTTAACTAGAATTCTGGACTGAAATCTACTTATTAAGCATTAATCAGGCTGCACTTTGACCCCCTTTCCTTGTGACTGAAAGTCAGTTAGCACTAGATCCTTACCATTTGCATCCCAACTGTTACTATAGATAGAATTTCTGACAGTAGAATCATAAGGCTTTTGTTTAAACATCACTAGAGATATTTTCCAGATCCCAAATTCCAGTGAAACAGCTGGCACCAACCAGTTTGAAGAAATAAGTACAGAATCAGCATGAAAAGTCAGTTTCTTCATCAACTAGTGCCACGACTTCGCTATGCACTCTTCAACCAATCAACCATCTCTATACTTTGACCCACTCCAAAACCCTTACAAACTCCAGCTCCAAACTCTACAGGAGGCTGGATTTGAGGTTCCCTCTAATGTCTTCCTTTGGCAGCCATATGATTAAACCTCTTTCTCTGTTGCAACCCAATGTCTCGGCATATTGATTTGTTGTAAGCATCAAGCAACTGAGCCATTATGGTTGCAATTGGAAAAACCTCACTTTCAGGGTGCCCCACACTAGAGATCATCTTCTCCATTTTGGTGTTTTTCTTTGGGTTGAAGAGTCTGCAGTCTGCCAGACCCTCCTCCACATCCACTAGATCCAGCAAGAACCCACCCCTGGAAAATGTTATGTAGTACTTAGATCCTATATTTGTCCCCCAAGGCAAGAGATGGAAATGAGTGGCTGGGCAGTTTCTGGTTCAGAAACAGGGCCACTCAACCCCCACTGCATAAACACTACATCCCCTCTAGACTAGACAGCCTTTGTGGAAGAGGGCTTGCATCCTAGCCGGAAATCCCCACCCCTCCCCACATCTATAACTGAAGAGAGTATAGATAAGGCAATACCAATAAGGTGTGTGATTTTTTTTTTTTTTAAAAAGGACTCTTCTAAACTAGCAATAATAAAAACATTAATTGTGATCACCCATGTGAGGGGGAAACTGAATTATTCTTTTAATTCTCGTTCTAGTCTCTATAGAAAATGCTATTACAAAATCACTGCCTTTTGAAGACATCATCAATGAGCATTCAATCTAAAATGTAGGGGTGGGAAAGGAGTGTCAAGCAATAAAAGAGTTAACGCAATAATTGATTTTTCTGGATTGTATGACATCTGGAGTATTTTTTAACTTTAGAAAATTTAAAATTTTTGTGATTTTCTTTCTCATTCTACATATTCATATTCACACTCAATTTTGTATTTATAATTTTATATTATTTTTCTTAAAGAAAGTCCCCCAAAATGTAAAAGGGCAGCCCTCAAAAACATGCTGGATTCATTCTTGACCTAGAAAACGTGCTGTAAGGACCAAAATACCCAAGATATTGGTGATGAAGAGACCAAGGAGATTCTCCTTTTGTTTTGTTTGCCTTTCTGCTTTTCTAGGTGCTTCGAGTTTTCTACATTAAGCATGTTCTACATTATAACTGGAGTTTTAAAAACTACAACAAAAATATTTAGAGAATTGTAGAGTTTTTTAACAACCATACATTTTAGGTCTTAACAAGCCTCCTAAGCGAATGAAAACAATGACAGAAAAAAAATAATCACCACTACATACACTCTCTAGCCTGTGACAGAGAAGAATGATTTACTTAGAGTAACTACTAAATATGGTTTAGAGTAACTACTAAGTAACTGAGTTTTAAAATTTAAAATAAGACTCTTTTAAAATGTAGTTTTGTATATTTTAACAGAGAGAAATGTCTTGCATGGCATCTTTTAATTTTGTAAATTTATTAAATCAGCTAAATTAGGCTGAGCACAGTGGCTCACATCTATAATCCCAGTACTTTAGGAGGCTAAGGTGAAAAGATCACTTGAGGTCAAGAATTACGAGGCCAGACAGGTTTGGGCCACAATAGCGAGACCCTGTCTCTGCAAAAACAAAAACAAAAAAATTTAAATAGGCTGGGAGCTGTGGCTCATGCCTGTAATCCCAGCACTTTAGGAGGTCAAGGTGGGTGAATCACCTGAGGTCAGGAGTTCAAGACGAGCCTGGCCAACGTGGTAAAACCCATCTCTACTAAAAATACAAAAATTAGCCAGGTGTGGTGGCACATGCCTGTGATCCCAGCTACTCGGGAGGCTGAGACAGGAGAACTGCTGGAACGCAGGAGGCAGAAGTTACAGTGAGCCAAGATCGTGCCACTGAACTCCAGCCTGGGCAATGAAGTGAGACTGTGTCTCAAATATATATGTATTTTTATATATACATTTATAAGAATATTATTTATACACACACACACACACACACACACACACACACACACATTTATAAGCCAGGTATAGTGCCACATGCCTTTAGTCCCAGCTACTAAGGAGGCTGAGGTGGAAGGATCTTGAGCCTGAAAGGTTGAGGCTACAGTGAACTATGGTCATGCCACCGCATTCCAGCCTGGGTGACAGAGCAGAGACGCGGACTTTGATTTTGTTGTTGTTGTTGTTGTTGTTGTTGTTTTGAGACCATCTCAATCTGTCACCCAGGCTGGAGTGCAGTGGCACGATCTTAGCTCACCACAACCTCCGCCGCCAGGGTTCAAGCTATTCTCCTGCCTCTGCCTCCCCAGTAGCCGGGATTACAGGAGTCTACCACCACTCCAGGCTAATTGTTGCATTTTTAGTAGAGATGGGGTTTCACCATGCTGGCCAGGCTGATCTCGAGCTCCTGACCTCAAGTGATCTGCCCACCTCAGCCTCCCAAAGTGCTGGGATTACAGGCATGAGCCACGGCAGTTTTTAAAAATAAGAAATAAATAAATAGGCTAAACTAGCCTATGAATTAAACTCCCCAGAGACTAATTAAAAGCTATTCTGGAAAAATAGTATCCAGGAAATTATTAACCAACTCTGACAGACACCAGCCCTCCACTAAGAGTGAAGAAAAAAATAATTAAACTGGATTTTATAGCTTACTCTCTAGAGGATTATAATGAGGAAATAATTTATGTGAAAAATAAGTTATACATTGAGGAAATAAGGCATAAACAAACTAATATCCATTACTTCTTATAAAAGTACACAATAGTACATGTGTATCCATTACTACTTGCATAACAGTACATAACAGAGCCATGTAGAGAACAAGATAGCGTATATTAAGATCTGATTGGGTAGTGCAGGCAAACTTGGAAGGATTTGGAGACGGAAATTATCAAAACGATAGATACCCTAAGCAAGACCTCAGAGGAAGTGGGCAAAACTGGAGAAGGCTTTCCACATTAAGTAAATATATTTTTAAAACCCTAAAAGAAGGCTGAGTGTACTATGGCTAGGGAACAGAAAGGAAACCAACGTGATTGAAGCAAACAGCATTTGCTGAGGAGTAGAAATTCAAATGGACTTTTTTGATGGTAACAACTGCATAGCGATGTTTGAAAAAAAAATCTCATCTCTGCCACTGAATTTAAAACTAGGAGAGGCAATTACATAAACATATTTTAATTGAGTGGGTGCACTTAACTAAAAAAACAAAAATGTATATTATTCATAATTATTCACTCAAGTTAAGTTCAGTTAACCAAGATTTGTTTATATAACTAAGCACGGTTCTTTCTTATTCAACCTGAAAATATGGACGTATGTTTAAATTTCTTAATTTTTTATTAATTAGCAGATGTCAAACACTGAACCTAAATAATTTCTGTGTCCTTACATAAATACAGACATCTTAAGAAATCAAGTTTATAATGATCCATTTAATAGACACCTAATGTACTCTAGTCAGTTTTCGTTTTTCTTGATAGTGAAAGGAAATGATTTTTCATATGACCATCAGGGACTATATTAAATCTGTTTCAAGACTTTATAACAGTTAATTCATTTCCTGGTAGAGAGAGAACATTTGCTCTTCTGATTAAGAGTTGCAGGACATAATATGATCATTCTAGACAATTTCAACAAAGAAGGCATTTTTGGTTCAGAAACCAGATTTATTTTCCAGTTTTGAGTCTTCATTCTGGTTCACGTAGGTAGGTACAGACTTTAACCCACTTAACTGTTTGTTCATATCAAATATTACATAGGGATTTTAATGCCTACCAGATGAGAAAGTCAGATTGAAGATGTCAGCTCTGCTGTCTAGAAGCGTGTTCTGTGTGTGGGCTCCAAATTTACCCAGGTGTCACCTGCAGACTGGCTGAGCCCTTACGGAATAAGTGAGTCAGAACTGGGAATCCTCGTTATTTGTAGCCATCATTGCCGCATTAGCAGTGGAATGAGCCTATTTGATTCCCTGCTATTTAACTGAAATGACAAGTAAACTTGAATTATTTTCAGGTTATGTAACTAGACCTATATGTTAGCCGTTGCTCTGTTTCTTTCCCCTTTTGGCCCCAGTTATCACCTGTGAAATGGGGATAATAAACCAGTTACCTCAAAATAAATAAAGCCAGCCAGAACGGAGTATAAGGCATAAAAAAATAAAAATGATATATCTTGAAAATAGAAATCAGTGTATGAAAATGGAAAACAGCATTCTGTTGGATTTTTGTTCCTAAATAAAGACCCCTTTTTAGATCAAAAGGCTCAGTAAACACAGCATTGGTACACTGAGAGTTTAGAACCTCTTATGTTAAATTTTTTACAGATTTATAAACATCAGATTACAGGATATGAATCTCCCCAAAACATATTGGCCTGGCGGATACAAAAAGGCCCAGTGACAGTGACAAAATCCACCTCCAGGTTCACTGGAAACCTAGCATCAGATCCAGATCCTCTTGATCTGAGAGTTTCTTGGGGCATCTCTCAAAGTCATATGTCTCAAATGACTATGACTGATACTGCTTCCCTTGCTACTCCCATTCTCAGGAGGTTGTCAGGAAACCATGATAATGGCCCCTGCCTCAATCCTCTTCCCTTCTCACCATCGCTGGGCTAAGCTGGAGGAAATCCACTAATGTTGCAGCCCATAACCCACTCCACATAGTCACTCATTTTCTAAAGAAATGCTTAATGGGGCATATTTCAGATTATTTCGTTTTATTTAACTTCTATAAAAAGAAAAACTTTAGACAGTACATTTAACAAAGTTTATCTGAGCAAATAACAAATTAATTGGGTAGCACTGAAAGCAGGAAGAGGTTCAGAGAGTTCTGCTCTAGTGGCATGAGTAGTGAGTTTTTATGAACTGGACACAGAAGCAAAGGAATTACTTTATTGGCTACAGCTAGGTGTTTGCCTTACGTAAGTATGATTTGATGAAAGGTCTCTAGTTATATAATTGGTTGTCTGTGATTGGCTAAAGCTTGATTCAAAATTAATCAGTTATAAGGAATGCCTCTAAGTGGAGTTTTGGGTTCCTTGGGTAAGAGTTTCAGGTACAGAGTAATCTTATGCTAATGGCCTCCTGCTCATTTTGCCTTAACAGTTTTTATTTTCTTTTTCAAGACAGGGTCTTGCTCCGTCACCCAGGCTGTAGTGCAGTGGCCTGATCTTGGCCCACTGCAACCTGTAGTTTCTGGGCTCAGGTGATCCTCCCACCTCAGCCTCCCAAGCACCTGGGACTACCGGCACACGCCACTACACCCAGCTAATTTTTGTGTTTTTTGTAGAGATGAGGTTTCACCAAGGTTGCCCAGACTGGTCTCAAACTCCTGGCTTCAAGCAATCCTCCCACCTTGACCTCCCAAAGTTCTGGCATTACAGCCCTGAGCCACCACACCTGGCCAACACGTCATATTAACAGCCCCTTCCTTTAGGGCTTTGGCAAAGTCCCTTGGGAGACAAAGTCAGATGCTCATCTGTATTACACCATTAACGAGGTATTTTGGGCTGATTTGCTGGGGTCCAAAGGTGATAAACACTAACAGATATTACTTCTATACCTCATCCTCAATTCTGTACCTTACCTTACCCTGATACTTATTTGCAACCACTAAAAGGGGGGAAAAGGTGTTTTTACTTTATAGGCAGGGGTTGAGGGTCATGGAAAGGATTGAAAAGGTGGGGCAGAGAGGACAGGGTGGAGGATCTGGTGTGTGTTCCTAATAATTCTTAGACTCTATTGGAGCTCCTAGCACAGGCTTGCTTGCCTACATGGTGATAAGGAACCCAGGCTCTGAGAGTTACTGTCTGGGTGACCTCCTGGATCTTCTGTTTCTTCATCTGTAAAAGGGGTTAAGATAATTAGATATATATTTTAAATTCAGACACATGGTAAGCCCCCAATTAGTGTTCCTAATGGTAGAAAAATTAGGTCTTGAGAAGAAAATTCTCTTGATTTTGACTACTTTATAAGTAAATATGAAAAAGTTTTGAAATACCTTATAGAACTTTCTATGATAGAGAATATTACCTTTCTAAGGTAGATACATAATTAGAAAATGTGTGTGAATAGTGTCACAGAAGATCCTCCCAAGGCTTGTTTCATAAAAGAGAAAATTTAATGAGTTCTGCCTAAGGAGAAAAAAGTTCATGCTAAAGTTGAGAATTTTTTGCTTAAAACAAGAAAATGGAAGAAAAAATATCAAGGAAAAGGCGATATTACAATTGGGATCACAGTTGCCACTATCTCAGATTAGCATATGAAGAATCCAACCAAAACATTTTGTGGATAGCTCAACTTTTCAACATCAGCTCTTGGAAATCATTAAAAAATAAACTACAATAATAAAATATGTTTACTTAGGGAAATATCTAACAAGCATTATCTAAAGCTTCCAACAGGTACTCACAGCCATGACACAATGTGAGAATTGAAGCTGTTTCTCTGATTCATGAAAGAACTAAAAGTTTTGAAAATGGTAACCAGCCCTCAAGATGCAACATAGCATGATCTTTAATGAACAGGAGTCTTGTCATTTTCTGACTCCTACAAAAAGTCACAAGTAAAATAACTTGACTATACAATGGAGGACAACATATTCTGATTTATACTTAGTTTCACTTGAAGTTTGTTCTCCTGCTATATTTAAATTTCTGAAATTTCTCCTCTAAGAGGCATGTGGTTAGAATAAGAACAAACTTTCAGCTTTTCTCCTGTGTACAAATTAAAACTTTTACACTTAGTAGGAGGTGTGGTGTGAGCCTTGAGTTTTGTAGGATGATTAAGGCAAGTTCAAAAACCAAGGTTTTATTTGCCTTGTTATCTAAGCATCAGGCTGGTTTGTCATTCATTATTTCAGTATCTATCATTCTCTTGAAGTTTTAAGAATTATATTCCTATTATACATAAATCTATTCTAACCCAGTCTTCTATATTCTAAAGAGCATCTTGTTTACGGAATTGGTTACTTTTACAGCACTTTGGCACAAGACTAGAAACTAAACATTCTAGATTTTCTCAAGAATGTTCTGAGGATCCAAGGAACACATTATCAATCCTACAGGTTAGAGAAAAAAAAGAATTTGGTGGTCAAATAAGAGTGCCAAATGCTGCACTCTTATTCATGCCATATTAAAAGATATGAGAAGTACCACTTATAGAATATAACTTTTTCATTGAGCTCTTACATGTTTTTTCTTTACCACAAAATCTTTCTCACATGGAACAGCCACAAACGTCCTAAACATTGGTCGTATTTGGCCTGCCTTTTGGGAAATTCTAGATTAGAGAGCACGGAGGCAGAAGGCTGTATGGAAGGCCTTGCAGAATCCCCCTAGTGTTTGGTCTAGGATGCTTGGACTGATGGTGTTCTAGGACTTCTCAAGAAGCAGCACACTTTTATGCTGCTTGAAGAGAATTTTCTAGATCATAACATAATCTTCAGCAACAGTGAATCTGTATTCTGTATACCTTTCAACTAAAACATTTATCAAGCTTATTGTAACTGCTGAATGTTTAACAGCAATCCTATGTAGATGTTGTTGTTGTTTCATTTTACATATAAGAAAAGTGAGTTCATAGAGGTTAATTATCTTGTCCTAGATCATGTTGCTATTAAGGAGCAGAACCAAGTTCTGTCAAAAGCTAATGCATTGTCTAATAGTTTAGAACACAACATTAATACTAGTATTTCGAGCACCCATTATGAGTTTATCTGCTGTGTTCAGTCCTAAGATTTTAATATTCAGCATAAACAAACATGACTCTTGCCATCATGCAGCATAGAGGTCAAAGGGTATGTATTAGTCCATTCTCACATTACTATAAAGAAATTCTTGAGACTCAGTAATGTATTTTAAAAAAAGAGAGAGAGAGGTTTAATTGACTCATGATTCTGCAGGCTGTACAGAGAGCATAGTGGCTTCTGCTTCTGAGGAGACCTCAGGAAACTTACAACCATGGTGGATGGTGAAGAGGAAGCAGGCACATCTTACATGGCTACAGCATAAGGAAGAGAGAGCCAGGGGAAGGTGCTACACACTTTTAAACAACCAGTTCTCATGATAACTCATTCACTATCACGAGAACAGCACGGAGGGGATGGTGCTAATCCATTCATGAGAACTCTGCCCCTATAATCCAATCACCCCCCGCCAGGCCCCACCTTCAACATTAAGGACTACAATTGAACATGAGGTTTGGGTGGGGACATAGATCCAAACCATATAGGGGTGAGACCAGCCTGAGTCAAATAATCCTGAAATGAGCAAGGCACTGGGTTTGTGATTCAAGGAATTACAGAAACTATATATTCCTCAAAGACATTACCATGTAGTAGAATAAATTTTTAAACTGAGACAGTAAATTACGTAGTTTGGATATTTGTCCTCTCCAAATCTCACACTGAAACGTAATTCACAATGTTGGAAGTAGGGCCTGGTGGGAAATGATGGGATTGTGGGAGTGGATCCTCTTGAAAGGTTTAGCACCATACGCTTTATGGTAAGTGAGTTCTCACTCAGTTCACACAAGATCTGATTATTTAAAAGTCTGGGATCTCCCCGAACCTGGCTCTCTTGCTCCTGCTCTCACCATGTGATGCGCCTGCTCCCCGTTCACCTTCCACCACAATTATAAGCTCCGTTAGGCCTAACCTGAAGCAGATGCTGACACCATGCTTTCTGTACACTCTGCATCCTGCAAGCCAGTTGAACCTTTTTTCTTTATAAATTACCCAGTCTCGGGCATTCCTTTATAGGAACACAAATGGACTAATACTGTAAATAACAATACAGTATTGTACATATTAAATACAATAAATATTTAATATGAATTAAAACGCAAGTAGTATCAAGAGGGGGTTGGATGACTGTCAGAATCAAAATAGACTGTATGAACTGAGCCTCCAATAGTTATAGAAACTAAAAGGATGTAAAGGCATTTATTTATTCATCAACAAATATATATTGAGCAACTACTACATGTCAGGCAGTATGCTACATTTTGAATAAATTGTAGAGGACTTTTTAAAACCAAGCCCAAGAGTTTGGACAGTGAGAAAAGGTCTCATATCCTGGTTCTGCCAAGTAGAAGTTGCAAGGGGATGGGCAAAGGGCTCTCTAAACTTCACTTTCCTCATCGGTGAAATGGAAACAGTAGGAACATCTACCTCATTGGGAGTTTGGTGATACTTAAGCCATGGCTTAACATGAAAATTGGAGCATACTATACGCTCAATAAATAACAGTTAGCAGTCCACGGAAATGAAAGGTCATGGGAATTTTCTGAGAACACACAAACATGACCATTGAGTGACTTGAGAAGATTACTACAAAGCATTACAGTACCTTTCTATGTTGTTATGCCAAAAAAACATGCCATGGATAGTCTTCAGTGAAGGTTCCAAGCTTCTTTTGATTCCTTTAAAATTATTACTATTCATTGACAATGTACCTGATCAGCCAAGAGCTCTGATGAAGATGTATAGGAGATGAACGTCGCTTTCATGCCTGTTAATGCCTATTTCATGCCTGTTGATTTATTCTGCAGCCCATAAAGCAAGGAGTTGTTTTGATTTTTGAGTCTTATTATTTAAGAAATAAATCTCATAAGGCTTTAGCTGCCATACATAGTAATTCCTTTGATATATCTGGGCAACTGAAAACCATCTGAATAGGAATCACCATTCTACATGCATTAAGAATGTGATTCGGCCGGGCGCGGTGGCTCAAGCCTGTAATCCCAACACTTTGGGAGGCCGAGGCGGGTGGATCACGAGGTCAAGAGATCGAGACCATCCTGGTCAACATGGTGAAACCCCGTCTCTACTAAAACTACAAAAAATTAGCT
>NW_016107726.1:261181-330901 GCF_001604975.1 Cebus imitator | reverse complement strand
AATGTGATTCATGGGAAGAGGTCAACATATCAAAATTAACAGGAGTTTGGAGGAAGCTGATTCCAACCTCATGCATGACTTTGAGGGGTTCAGGACTTCAATGGAGGAAGTAAGCATAGATGTGACAGAAATAGCAAGAAAACTAGAATTAGAAGTAGAGCCTAAAAGAGTGACTGAATTGCTACAATCTCATAGGGAAACTTTAACAGATGAGGAGTCGCCTCTTACAGATGAGGAGTTGCTTCTTACAGATGAGCAAAGTAAGTGGTTTCTTGAGATGAAATGGACTACTGATGAAAGATGCTGTGAACACTGTTGAAATGACAGCAAAGGATTTAGAATGTTACACAGACAATTGATAAAGCAGCAGCAGCATTTGAGAGAATTGACTCTAATTTTAGAAGACGTTCTACTTTAAGTAAAATGCCATAAAAAGCAGCACATGCCACAGAGAAATCTTCATGAAAGAAAGAGTCAATTGATATGGCCAACTCCATTATTGCCTTATTTTGGGAAATGGACACAGCCACCTTGGGCTTTAACAGCTACCACTCCAATCAGTCAGCAGCCACCAACATAAAGACAAGACCCTCCACCAGCAAAAAAACAATGACTCCCTGAAGGCTCAGATGATCACTAATATATTTTGCTAATAAAATATTTTAATTAAAGTATGTACATTTTTTAGACATAATACTATTACAAACTTAATAGACTATAATATATAGTGTCATCATAACTTTTATATGCACTAATGAAAAAATTGTGTGTGACTCACTTTACTGTGATATTCTCTTTATTATAGTGATCTGGAATTGAACCCAGAATATCTCTGAGAGGGATGTGTGTATACATATATTTATTATGTCATATATACATGATATATGTACATTATATACACATACACATACTGTATATATACATTGTATACATATTATAATATATATAAATTGTATACATATGTGCACTGTATACATATATACATGTATATACACGTTTTACATACATTATATGTGTGTGTATATAAAATAGAATATTATTGGGCCTTAGAAAAGAAGTAAATGCTGTCACTTGCAACAACATGGATGAACCTGATGGACATTATGCTAAGCAAATACACCAGACACATAAAGAAAAGCAATGCATGATTTCACGTATATATAGAATCTAAAAGAAAAAGTTGATCTCATAGTAACAGAGAATAGGATGCCCATGCTGCCATAAAGCTTGGAAGAAAAGACTAATAATAATTATTCTCTTCTATGTCTAATTCAGAAATGAATACAGTATTCCAATATGATTTGACTAGTGCCTTACAAACACTTTTATTGTTCTGGACATCCTCCTTTCAATACAGCCTAACCACATCAATCTCTTCAGCAACCCAACACTGCTGATTCAGGTGAAGCTTACAGCCAAGAAAACCACCGTAAAGCCCTCAGAGGGAAACCCCCTGAATTACATAAGCCATTGGTGTACTCCTCTACTTCACTTTGGCTGCAAAGCTAGAGTCAGAATTATCACAGTAATATTCCTGCTTACCAATCCCAAGGCTAATCTAGAAAAATTCCAGCCTAAACCTGAGCAAGAGACAAATATCAAGAACTATGAAAGGTCTGAGATTTTTTTCTACTTGCAAGTTAACCAGTTAACCTGCCACAGTTGCATGCAGAAGACACAAGTTTTCTAGATCAGAAACACAGGACTTTGTTACTCATATCAAGAGCAGTAGCCAGGAAAGAATATTTGTTTTCATGAACTGAGATGATTTACAAAAGATCAACTCTGATCTTAAGGAACTTGACTCTTTTGTACTACATAATAAATACCCCTACCTTTTGTTCCAATGGGAGCCACTGCTTCTGTCCTACAAATCTATTCACTCTACAAACATCTTTGAAAAGATAATCTGAAACAAAGGCAGTCTGCTTGCAAGATGTAGAGAAATGTGAGACTTACGTAGAATTTTCTCCCAGAAATAGACTATTCAACAAATGACTCAGAAAATTTAAAACTAATGAAGTTTAAAGCTTATGTCATACTTCAAAATAAATTCCAGACATGACAGCTAGGTGTAACACATGATCTTTGATTAGATCCCATACTGGGGAAAAGTTACGTTGCCATTAAAGAACTATTAGGACAACTGGCTACATTTGACTAAATCTATAAATAAGATAACTATTTTCAAGGCTAGTCGTTTCTCAGATAACTATTTCATCAAGGAAAATCTCTTAATTTTTATCATTTTACTTAGGTTTTATCTTTAATGATAATGTATGCATTTCCAGATTAGACATTTAAGATAAACATTGACCAAGACAGTCATGTTCAGATGTGGGTAATCACAATGGCAAAAGGCCTGGGTAACATGTTTTGTTTTTAGTAAATATACACTGAATTATTTAAGGATAAAGAAGCAAAGGGACATACTGTATGCAACTTACTTTCAAATGGCTCCAAAATATTATATATATATATATATTTCGTAAAACAAATGTTTTTCTTTTTTCTCCTTTTCTCTCTCTCTCCATGTTTGTATGTATATATGTGTGTGTATATATATATGTGTGTGTGTATGTGTATGTGCATGTGTATGTGTCTCTGAGGGGGATGTGTATACACATACACACACACCTTTGGAGAAAGAGAGAAAAGATTAAAAAGTTTTATATATTTGGAAAATATTAAGATTTGCAGAATCTGGGTAAATATGTAGAGAATTCTTTGTAATATACTTAACCACTTTTCAGTAAGACTGATTACTTCAAAATTAAAATTTTTTTAAATCATATACAACTAGGCTGTTGAGACAGATTTAATTAATCTCAGGATGGGAAATAATTTTCCAATTAAGTAAAATAATTTGTAATCATCTTACAGGTTCATCTTGCCTACTGCCCAGCAAAGCCAATGAACTGAGAATAGCAGGTTTTTGCAGCAAAGAAAGAGTTTAATAATCTCAGGGCCACCCAAGCAAAAGGACAGGAGATAATTCTGAAATCCATCTTCCTCGCTCGGAAGCTAGGGTTTTTGAAAATAATTTTACAGGCTGGGGGCTGGGGAATAGGTGCTGTTGATTGGTTGAAGACGAAATCAGAGGAGTGTCCAAAATGGTCTTCATGTGCTGAGTCGGTTTCTGGGCTGGGGGCGGGGGGTCACAGGACTCATTGAGCCAGTTCCCTGGTGTCAGTCATAGGTCCAGGCGGTGTCAACATGTCTACTCAAATTCCCCCAAATGAAAAATGTCTCAAAGACCAATGTTAGGTTTTGACAATTGTAATAGAAGCATTTGGGGAAGTTACAGATCTTGTGACCTGTGAAACAATGGCTGGTTATTTAACTACACTCATATATTAGCAAAATTTAGGCCCTTTCCATAATCCTAAATTTGTGGTCTTTCATTAATCTTATAAAAGCAGTTTTAGTCCCAAAGGGGGTCAATTTGGGAAGAGACTATTATCATCCTTTTTTCAAAGTTAAACTATAAACTAAATTCCTCCCACAATTAGCTCAGCCTATGCCCAGGAAAGAGGAAGCGCAGTAACTTGTGAGGCTAGAAGCAAGAGAGAGTCAGTTAGGTTAGGCTTCTCTCACTCTTATCATTTTTGCAAAGGCAGTTTCAAAATGAGAAATTTCTAAAAAGAAAACATAAAAATTTACAAATGGTTGACATCAGAAAGCCCAAAAGAAATAAAGACAAAAGAAAAATAATACAGTTACTTATGATAAGTATTGCAGACAAAAAATTAATATGTACTTAGTAAAAGGTGTTATAGCTTAGCAACAAAAATGCAAATCCTTCAATGGAAAATGATTGATCACTGGTTAAGAAGAGAAACTTGAAAGAGCAAAATATCTAGAGAAACAAAAAAAGTTCAACTTCGGTAGTTATAAAATTATAAATTAAAACAATACTTATCAAATTGGCAAAGACTTCAAAAAATTATGTTCAATACCTGTAAAGATATAGTGAAATATAATCTCAAACACTATTTCGAATCACTTTTCTAAAAACCAATCTGACAATATATATCAAATGTTCTTAAAATATTCATATTTTGACCCAGATATTCAACTTCTAGAGATCTAAAAGGGGCTTGAATTTTGTGAACTCTTGTAGCAAGTTTTCTTCCACAGCAGCTTGGTCAGTAGTTTGCTCTTCTCTACAGTGACCCCCTTCCAGATGTGTCAGTAGCAACCTAAATCACCTTGCCATGGGTGCTTCTGCCTTCCTTCCCTTCCAAAGCCCACTTTCTACTCACTTTAGCCTGCACCATTCTGAGTAAACCTCTCAAGCTGTCTGGGTGTCTATCAGATTTGTTTTTATCTTGTCAGTTCTCACTCCATGACCACACTGTTGAACTGATTACCAGAAACAGGAGGGAGCAGGGTAGGAGAGGCAAGAAATAAAACACAGTCACCTCACTCTTTCCTCTACCCAACTCCCCTTCTATTTCTCCTGTCTCCCTTTGCCACCTCCAACGTTGGACTGATTACCAGAAACAGGAGGGAACAGGGTAGGAGAGGCAAGAAATCAAACACAGTCACCTCATTCTAGCCTCTACCCAACTCCGCTTCTATTTCTCCTGTCTCCCTTTGCCCCCTTCAACTCTTCCCTTGTTCCCCATAAAATTCTTTGATCGAACTGCTAAACTTGCCTCTTAGCATGTAAAGGGAAGGTTGTTGAATTTTGAAAATTCTTTTCTCCCTTGACAAAGCCTGGCTTTTATAGCTGTCTTGCCATAGACTTCAAGATCCTATATTGAAAGTTGAAAGTAACTGTGCCTCTCTGCTAAAAGAGCTGTACAGAAGTTTAAACTTTCTCTCTGAAGGTTCAGTCATTGAATCTGCTAAAATAAACTGACCAAAGACAGATTAACAGGAGAAACGGCAAACAGATGTATTAATGTACAAGCTTGTAGGAGTCACACAATGTCTGCAGTTCAAAGAAAGACCAGATGATTGAAGCTTAAATACTTTATTCAAAGGAGAGGGGTAAGTAGGGGGTGTAGGCAATTATAGAGAAAGAGTAAGTGAATCTTAGAAGAATGGACATGAAGAACAGACAATAGCCTGGGATACAGTTCCTATGGGCTCCAAGGGAGGTGATGGCAAGTTATGGGAAGGTGAGGGGCAGAACTGCACAGTGAACAGAGGTTGTTTTATTACGCAGATAAAGTCTCTCAGGTAACAGCTCTCAGAAGAATAGATGAAAAGTCTGTATAGGCAGGCATGGAGACCTTTAATTTCTTCTTCAGTGGTTAATCTTCCCTAGTTAGTGAAATTTCAGACAGGGGAATTGAAGACAATTGTGTTTCTTGTGGAAGAACCTCCCCCAGTCTGATAAGGGAATTTCAGAGAGAGATCCTCCCTCTCTCTAGGGGGAGCTACAAGGTAAGGTGGGAGAGACCTTGATTCTGAGGCAGCTCCTAAGGCCTTTCAATTTCCTTTAATTCTAAGTGCTCACCACGACAAAGTGACATACTTTTGGGTACCATTTTCTGAGCCTTAACAGAACCTTCATTCTCTTGTTGGCAAATAATGTGTTTAGCTGAATCTTGGGAAAATCACACTTAAGTATATGTGAAAAAAAAAGGGTGCATTAGTATATTTTTTTAATATATTATTCCTTTTACTTTGGAATATGATTGGAAGAAAATAATACACAAAAATGAATGATAATAGTAATTATCACTGAGTGGGGGAGAGATTATTCATGAGTATGTTTACTTTGCACATTTTTCTGAGTTTTCAGAATATAATACAATGAGCAGGTACAACTTCTAAAATCAAAGGGCAAAAAGAAGAAAAGTGACCATCTAGCTACATTCATGCTTATTTTTAACAGACTAACTGATCCTGCCAGAGGAAATTTATCTGTTTGAACATACCAACATAGGAATTATCTTCTACTTGTCATGTCTAATCTCCTTCAGTATACCATATCAAGGTTTTACCTGGAATTGTCACTAATTACAGGTTTCTAAATTACCTTTAAAGCTAAATATTTTCCTAGACCACAATTTCTGTAACAATATATTCTAAGAGAAAAAGAAACTAGCTCACCCATACTCCCATACTCTACAGGGACTCAGCTCCTTTGGGAATCATCCTTCTCAAAGTTCTGGGTGTAATTAAGGTCAAATCTCTTATCACACAGCATTGTTGCGGCTAAGTTAGTGTCAGATATTATTATCTCATAGGTACGGAAGGAAGGAAAGAAGGAAGGAAGAGAAGAAGGGATGGAGGGAGAGAAGAAGGGATGGAGGGAGGGAAAGAGAAGGATGGAAGGAAAAAAGAAAGAAAGAATAGAGAAAAGAAGAGAAAGAAGGAAGAAAGGAGGGAAGGAAGTGAAAGGAAAAAAGAAGAGAAAGAAAAAGGAAGAGAAGAAACACATAAAGAGAAAGAGGGGAGGCAAGGGGAGAGAAGGGGGAAAGGAGGAGGGAGGGGGAGAGGAGGGGAGGGGAGGGGAAGAGGAGAACAGAGGGGAAGGGAGTAGAGGGGAAGGGAAGGGGAGGGGAAGGGAGGGGAGGGGGAAGGGACAAAGAGACCAAAACTTGCTCTTAAGGAATTAATTGGTCCTTAGAAATGTATAAAATAGTGAGAATTCCTTAAACCTCCAACTAATACCCTGGCTGCTGAGCCTGTCTCTTGTTCCAGACAAAGCTATAACCGTATAAGGACAACTGGGTAAAGTTTTTTCCTGAATTGAATATGTATCATTCTATCAAGTAGGAGAAATAAAGGAAAAAAGAACACTCTGGCTTTCTTTTTATGACTTGACTTCTATACCACACTCTTTACAGCTTTTTAACTGTAAATTCCTTTAGAATTACTTGCTTCTTTTTCCTCTTGCTCTTCTTAATTTTCTACAATATTAACTTTCCTCACTTTCTCCTCAATAACTGAAATCCTGAAATGAAGATTGAAAGAAGTGCTAACAGCCAGAAATAACAGAAAAGGAGGTCCTTAATTCATGGGTTCCAGACACTAGTAATTTAACCAAAGGAAAACTTTGGTTGAACACGGAGACCCAATGCAAAACTTTACTGGAAAATTTAAAACTGAGCCCTGAACTCGTAGCGGAAAACATGAAAATAAATATTTATGATCTTGGATTTTCAGCGGAATCTTAGATATGACACAAAAGCATTAGCAATGGAAGAAAAAACAGATAAACTGGGCTTCATCAAAATAAAAAGCATTCAGGCATCAAGGCACATTATAGATAAAATGAGAAGACAACCTACAGAATGAGAGTAAATGTATTTTCTCTCATTGTCTTCTCATATATATGTATATGATAAGGGTCTAGTATCCAGAATGTAAAGAACTGTTATAATTCAACAAAAAGTCAAGCAACTCAATTTAAAAATGGGCAAAAGACATAAGTAGATAGTTCTCCAAAGAAGATATACAAATAAATGGCCAAAAAACACATTAAAAGATACTCCACATCATTAGTCATTAGGGAAATGTAAATTCCACTTCACACCTACAAGGATGACTATAATCAGAAACTAACAGGGATCACTGAAGATATGGAGAAACTAGAAGCTTTGTACATGGCTGGTAGAATATAAAATAGTCCAGGCACTGCGAATAGCAGTTTTGTGGTTCCCCAAAAAGGTAAGCATAGAATTAATATATGATCCAACAATTCTACTCCTAGGTATATACCCAAAAGTATTTTTTTTTCTTTACCCAAAAGTATTAAAACAATTATTTGTACACAAATGTTTATAGCAAGTTTATTCACAATAGGTGGACACATTCCAAATGTCCATCAACTGACTAATGAGGTGTCTTTTTGGATATACAGGGGTCAGGGAGCCACTTGAGGAGGCAGTGTGACCCTTATCAGAGCTCAAGTGCTGTGCTAGGAGCTCTGTTGCTCCCTTCGGAGCTGCTGGGCAGGAACGTTAAGGTCTGCTGCAGCAGAACTCATCACCGCCTCTTTTCCCAGGTGCTCTGTCCCGAGAAAGTGGGGCTTCATCTGGAAGTTCCTCATCTGATGGGCTGCTGCCTTTTTTCAGATGCCCTTCCCAGCAAGGAGGGAGTCTACTCACAGTCTGCCAGCAGAGGCGCTGCTGAGCTGCCATGGGCTCTGTCCAGGTGCTGTGTAAACTTCCTCGCAATTTTGTTTACACAGATAAGGTCAGAACTGCCTCAGCAATGGTGGATGGCCTTCCCTGCACCGAGCTCAACCACAATCAAAAGACACAGACTGGCAAATTGTATAAAAAGTCAAGACCCACTGGTGTGCTATATTCAGGAAACTCATCTCACGTGCAGACACACATACACTTAAAGGAATGGGGGAAGATTTACGAAGCAAATAGCAAAAAAAAAGCAGGAGTTGTAATCATAATCTCTGATAAAATGGACTTTAAACCAACAAAGATCAAAAGAGGCAAAGAAGGACATTACGTAATGGTAAAAGGTTCAATGCAACAAGAAGAGCTAATGATCCTAAATATATATGCACCCAATACAGGAGCACCCAGATACATAAAGCAAGTTCTCAACGACCTACAAAGGGACTTAGACTCTCACACAATAACAGTGAGAGACTTTAACACTCCACTGTCAATATTAGACAGACCAATGAGACAGAAAATTAACAAGGATATCCAGGACTTGAACACAGATCTGGACCAAGCAGACCTGATAGACATCTACAGAACTCTCCACCCCAAATCCATAGGATATACATTCTTCTCAGCACCACATCACACTTATTCTAAAATTGACCACGTAACTGGAAGTAAGTCACTCCTAGGCTAATGCAAAAGAATGGAAATTATAACAACCAGTCTCTCAGACCACAGTGCAATCAAATTAGAACTCAGGATTAAGAAACTCACTCAAAACTACACAACTACATGGAAACTGAACAACTTGCTCCTGAATGATGAATGGATAAACAATGAAATGAAGGCAGAAATACAGATGTTCTTCAAAACCAATGGGAACAAAGACACAACATACCAGAATTTCTGGGACACATTTAAAGCAGTGCTAGAGGGAAATTCATAGCACTAAATGCCCACATGAGAAGGAAGCAAAAATCTAAAATCGACACCCTACTGTCACAATTAAAAGAGCTAGGGGAGAAATATCAAACTTCAAAATTCAAAAACTAGCAGAAGACAATAAATAACTAAGATCAAAGCAGAACTCAAGGAGATAGAAACACACAAAAAAGAACCCTTCAAAAAAAATCAATAAATTCAGGAGTTGGTTTTCTGAAAAGATCAACAATATAAATAGACCATTGGCCAGACTAATAAAAAAGAAAAGAATCGAATAGATGCAATAAAAAATGATAAAGGGGATATCACCACTGATTCCACAGAAATACAAACTACCATCAGAGATTACTACAAACAACTCTATGCACATAAACCAGTAAATCTAGAAGAAATGAATAAATTCCTGGACCCTTACACCCTCCCAAGGCTAAACCAAGAAGAAGTTGAATCCCTGAATAAACCAATAACAAGGGCTGAAGTTAAGGCAGCAATTAATAGACTAGCAACCAAAAAAAGTCCAGGTCCAGACAGGTTCACAGCTGAATTCCACCAGATGTACAAAGAGGAGCTGGTGCCATTCCTTCTGAAACTATTCCAAACAATACAAAAAGAGAGAATCCTCCCTAACTCGTTTTATGAGGCCAACATCATCCTGATACCAAAATCTGGCAGAGATGCAATTGAAAAAGAATATTTCAGGCCAATATCCATGATGAACATCAACGCAAAACTCTTCAATAAAATACTGGCAAACTGATTGCAACAGAACATCAAAAAGCTTATCCATCATGATCAAGTAGGCTTCATCCTGGGGAAGCAAGGCTGGTTCAACATACACAAGACTATAAACGTAATCTATCACATAAACAGAACCAAAGACAAAAACCACGATTATCTCAATAGATGCAGAGAAGACCTTAGACAAAATTTAACAGCTCTTTGTGCTAAAAACTCTCAATAAACCAGGTATTGATGGAATGTATCTCAAAATAATAAAAGGTATTTATGACAGGCCCACAGCCACTATCATACTGAATGGGCAAAAACTGGAAGCATTCCCTCTGAAAACTGGCACTAGACAAGGATATCCTCTCTCACCATTCCTATTCAACATAGTTTTGGAAGTTCTAGCCAGAGCAATCAGGCAAGAAAAAGAAATAAGAGGTATTCAATTAGGAAAAGAAGAAGTCAAATTGTCTCTACTTGCAGACAACATGATTGTATATTTAGAAGACCCCATCGTCTCAGCCCAAAATCTCCTTAAAATGATAAGCAACTACAGCAAAGTCTCAGGATACAAAATCAATGTGCAGAAACCACAAGTATTCCTATACACCAATAACAGACTAACAGAGAGCCAAATCAAGAGCGAACTCCCATTCACAATTGCTACAAAGAAAATAAAACACCTAGGAATACAACTAACAAAGGATATAAAGGAACTCTTCAAGAACTACAAACCACTGCTCAAGGAAATAAGAGAGGACACAAACAGATGGAAAAACATTGCATGCTCATGGTTAGGAAGAATCAATATTGTGAAAATGGCCATACTGCCCAAAGTTATTTATAGATTCAATGCTATCCCCATCAAGCTACCAATGACCTTCTTCACAGAACTGGGAAAAAACCACCTTAAACTTCATATGGAACCAACAAAAAGCACACATAGCCAAGACAATCCTAAGCAAAATGAACAAAGCTGGAGGCATCATGCTACCTGACTTCAAACTATACTACAAGGCTACAGTAATCAAAACAGCATGATACTGGTACCAAAACAGAGATATAGAACAACGGAACAGAACAGAGGCTTGGAGGCAATGCCACACATCTACAACCATCTGATCTTCCACAAATCCGACAAAAACAAGCAATGGGGAAAGGATTCCCTGTTTCATAAATGGTGTTTGGAAAACTGGCTAGCCATGTGCAGAAAGCTGAAACTGGACCCCTTCTTTACACTTCATACAAAAACTAACTCCAGATGGATTAAAGATTTAAACATAAGACCTAGCACCATAAAAACCCTAGAAGAAAACCTAGGCAATACTATTCGGGACATGGGCATAGGCAAGGACTTCATGACTAAAACACCAAAAGCAATGACAACAAAAGCCAAACAGACAAATGGGATCTAATTAAACTTAAGAGCTTCTGTACAGCAAAAGAAACAATCATTGGAGTGAACCAGCAACCAACAGAATGGGAAAACATGTTTGCAAGATGCCCATCTGACAAAGGGCTAATATTCAGAATCTACAAAGAACTAAAACAGATTTACAAGTAAAAAAAACAACTCCATCAAAAAGTAGGCAAAAGATATGAACAGACACTTTTCAAAAGAAGACATTTATGTGGCCAATAAACATATGAAAAAACGCTCTTCATCTCTGGTCATTAGAGAAATGCTCATCAAAACCATATTGAGATACCATTTCATGCCAGTTAGAATGGCAATCATTAAAAAATCTGGAAACAACAGATGCTGGAGTGGATATGGAGTAATAGGAATGCTTTTATACTGTTGGTGGGAGTATAAATTAGTTCAACCATTATGGAAGACAGTGTGAGCATTCCTCAAGGATCTAGAAATAGAAATATCATTTGACCCAGCAATCCCATTACTATGTATACACCCAAAGGATTATAAATTGTTCTATTATAAAGACATATGCACATGTATGTTCATTGCAGCACTGTATAATAGCAAAACCTGGAACCAACCCAAATCCCCATCAATGATAAACTGGATAAAGAAAATGTGGCACATATACACCATGGAATACTATGCAGCCATACAAAGGACGAGTTCATGTTCTTTGCAGGGACATGGGTGAAACTGGAAACCATCATTCTCAGCAAACTGACACAAGAACAGAAAACCAAGCACGGCATGTTCCCACTCATAAGTGGGTGTTGAACAATGAGAACATTTGGACATAGGGAGGGGAACATCACACATTGGAGTCTGTTGGGGGATGGGAGGCTAGGGGAGGGATAGCAGGGGATGGAGAGATTAGGGAGGGATAACATTAGGAGAAATACCTAACGTAGGTGATGGGGGGATGAAGGCAGCAAACCACCATGGCATGTGTATACCTATTTAACAATCCTACAAGATCTGCACATATACCCCAGAACTTAAAGTATTATATATATAAAAGTTTACTCCGAGTAAAAGATATGAAAGTAGAAGTTTATGGAAACTAGAAGAAATTAGATTGACACTTGTCAAACGTGTATGTCGGAAAATAACAGGAAGTAAATAAGGTAAATAGAAAGAAGATAGGCTATGGGGGCTTCGGAATCTTAGCAAGTTAAAATATCATCCCACTATCACACAATGAGACAGGGCTCAAACTGGGACACAGCCCACACAGAACTGTTGCATTATTTGTTCACGAAGCCCCGCCTCAAATATATTTTTCAGAGTTTGCATGGTAGAAAAAAATTATTTCCAGAGCAAATAGCTGTTTTGATGGGCAAATGATGCTATCATCATGCAAACATGTCTTCAACTTTATTCCTATATTACAGACCTTCTCCAGTCAGATAGTCTTCCAGGAGGTGCCCATCTGGCAAAACTCATCCTTTGTCACCTCTTTGTCTTTGCCGGCTGCTGCTCCATCTAGAGACAGCACACTCCTTCCTGATGGCTTCGGAAGGAATTCTATTTACTCTTAGATCATAAACTCTCAGAACATTCTGCTCTTCGTTCCAGTCCTCTAACCCACACTGATATCTCCTTTCTCTGAATCTTTTTAGGATTTACAATTTATTCCACATGATTAAGTCCTTAATTATAACCTATCTTGTATTGTTCTCTAATCTTTATGTCATTAAGTGTCTTAGCAAAAACAACATATGTATGTACAGGAATCACATCATATTTTATTCTCTGTCCTGAATAGTTCTAGATGTAATTATTTTTATTATTCTCTTTCCCTTTCTTCAGTACAGTCTTACTCATATAGTCCCAGGGATCAGCGATACTAATGGCTAACATGGCCAGTGTCTTCAATATCCTCTCCTGGGAGAGCTGAATAGAACATGAAACTAGGAACATTTTGCAAATTTCCAAGTCACTTAACCTTTTAAAGATGATCTCACTGAACACTAACAGATAATGCAGAGAGCTGAAATAATGAAGATGGGTTTTTTCTCTGCTTTTTTTTTTCTGTTTGAAAAACAGGGAAATGAGTTATGGGTTCTAAATTCTGAAATGTTCAATTCACCCACTTCAGAAAAATAAGCATATTAAAATGCAGTTTATTTAAAAGTCTCTCCTAGCAGCACCCAAAATTTGAAATCCAGATGAGTCACAAGTTTCTCTATGTTTAATTCAGGGACCAGAACTAATCCAAGGTCAGCAAAGATCAGATTGATATGCAAAACAGTGCCCTCTAGTAGTTTATAGCACTCCTTCAAGGAGTGAAATAGTCCCAGAGTTAACTCAATTAGCAATGGATTAATTTGATAGTTGGGTCGTTAGAATTTAAAATATTTCATTAGGAAAAGTATTGGCTGAAGTGTTAATTCTTGCCATTCCTGCAAAATGATGTTGAATATACCTTTCTATTTTCCTTTGTAATAATTTTTGCGCCGGGCGCGGTGGCTCAAGCCTGTAATCCCAGCACTTTGGGAGGCCGAGGCGGGTGGATCACGAGGTCAAGAGATCGAGACCATCCTGGTCAACATGGTGAAACCCCGTCTCTACTAAAACTACAAAAAATTAGCTGGGCATGGTGGCACGTGCCTGTAATCCCAGCTACTCAGGAGGCTGAGGCAGGAGAATTGCCTGAACCCAGGAGGCGGAGGTTGGGGTGAGCCGAGATCGCGCCATTGCACTCCAGCCTGGGTAACAAGAGCGAAACTCCGTCTCAAAAAAAAAAAAAAATAATAATAATAATAATAATAATTTTTGCATGTACACTTGTATAAGGTAAGATGATTTAAGAGGGGAATTGTATAATGTTATCAGGTGCTTCCTTAAAACTCTTCCATTGAAGATTGATAGTATATTCTCAGGGTGCCATAATTTCCCTCTTCATTCCCAGATGACAATGTGTCATGTCAGGAGGTACAGAAAGATTTTGATATATACACACATTTCTCTTATCATCTCTCACAGTCCGTAGTAACAATTCAACAGGTCAGCCAGTGTGTGCGGGGCTCTGAAAGGCCCTTTTACTAGGAATTACGAACTCAAATTTCCTAGACCTGGAATTAGCCTAGCCATGAGTGATTCCCTTCTTGTTTGGTCAGGTGTGTGGGTCCTAGCGTAGGAGCTCCATCCAAAACAATGGCCTCCCATAAACTGTATTTGACACTGATCAGAATACCTCATTAAATAGGTAAATCATTAATTCTGCAGTCCCTGAGCCTGACTTTTAGGGTCAAGGAGCAGATATGTGGAGGTCTTGAAGGAGAGAAAGAATGCAATATAGCAAAAGAAAAAAAAACCGCCATGATTCCTTTCTTCAAAGGAGCTTACACTTTGCACAAGACAAATATTCAATTATCCTTTCAGAGTAAAGTAAGAATTTATATAAAACAAAGTATTCTTTTGCTTACACAGAGTAAGGAATAGTTTATAATTTAACATATATAAGAAAGTCTATTTCTTACTATCAGCTTTCTCTTAAAATTCCACATTCCATAGGACATAAGCTCACTTCTTAATTTGAAACGAATTATACTATTAATTTATTAAAGGTCAACCTTAGTCATTAATGTAAAGAGTTCTAAAAATCAGTTCATTCTCCAATGAATCCCATGAGGTGACAAACTTCACTCATAAACATGGAGCCTCACATCCATTCAGCATCCTAGGCATTAGTAGGAACAGCCTAGAATCAGCAGGCATTGAGGAAAGTCTCAATTGTCAATGACAAAAATAAACAAGTGGGGAAAACTACAAAAAAAAAAAAAAAAAATAGACTGGCCTGAAAGAAACATTAAAAGAAAACTATCCACAAAAATCCCCAGAGAAGGGTTTCTGAATCTCACCAGGATAGAGTAACAGCAACTGAATGTATCCATCTTCCTTCCTTAAACACCTAGAAAACTGGATATGAAAAAATGGTTTTCAGACAATGAACAATAGACAGGGCAGGGCTAGGTCTCTGAGGGAAGGGAAACCAGCTAGATGAGCCCTACAGTTGGCCCAGATGGAGGCAGTCTCTGGGTTGCAAGGCAGGGAGAGGGATCTAAAGAGAGCACAGAGTTGAGGAGACAGAGATGAAGTGTGGGGAGGCCTGAGTGGTTAGAATTTGTAGGACCAAATGCAAGGGAGGAGGAGCGGTTGGCAGGAGAGCGCACCTGAGCCGGGAGACCTGAGGCTGAAGGCTGATTGGAACATGTGTGCAAGGCAGGAAAGAAATACCAGAAAGCAACAGAACAATTCCGCTAACCTTTGGGAGCAGAAAATAGTAGCAAAGTGTTATGACAGATGTTCAGGGAACTGCCACTTTTCCTAAAAGCCTTTGTGGAAGTATTTGTCTTTTGAAGCTACGTACCGACATAGCCCTAATAAAAGCAGTGTTTAAAAAACCACTTATTATAGCAGCACTATTCACAACAGCCAACAGGTAGAAACAATCCAAACATCCATCAGCAGATGAATGGATAAACAAACTGGTTTAGCCACACAATGGAATATTACTATGCTATGAAAAGGAAGTCCTGATACATGCTAAAATGTAGATGAAGCTGCATTATCCTGAGTGAAAGAAACCGGACACAAAAGAATACATAGTATATGATTCCACTTATATGAAATAGCCAGAATAGATAAATCCATCCAGGCAAAGTGCAGTGATGATTGGACGAGTAGTCAGAAACTGCTTAATTATGGCTAATGTTCCATTATTGGAACGTTAAGTTTGGGGAGTTATTTACATCCTACTGCTCAATGTCATCGCCAAGGTCAGATTTAAAAAAAAAAAAATTTGCAACCTCTGGCATAAATGGGTTAATGGGTAAGGGATTTTATTTTGGAGTGATTAAAATTTTAGAGCCAGATAGAGCTGATGGTTGCACAACATTATGATTGTACTAAATGCCACTGAATTGTTCACTTTAAAACAATTCATGTTATGTTATGTGAATTTCACCTCAATGAATTATTTCTAAAAAACACTTATTAGACAAAAACAACAGATGCTATATTGTAGCGGGGGGAGGGAATGGGGGCGTCCCAAAGACCCTCCCAGTTTCCCCATCCAAAGTCCTTGGCTCCTCTTACCCCCAAGAATGGGGAAAGGGACGCAGAGGCGCGGTGAGCTTACCATTTGAAGAAATATCGTGGCACCAAAGAGTTTTGCAGAAAAAGTGATTTGTTAGGCAGAGACGCGGAGAGAGAGTGACCTCTCAGCGGCTCTGGGAGGGGAATCGTGAGGAGTTAGCCATATAGGTAATAAGCAGCGGAGTTTTCAGTTTGAAAGAACTCCTCTCGTTGGACAAGATGCATGAGGCGGGAATAACCCTGGCGTTATTCCCTCCTTCATCTTCAATCAAGTCAGAGGAAGTTTGAAAGAACTCCTCTCATTGGAGTTGTTCCAGGGTTATTCCCGCCTTCATCTTCTTGTCCAATGAGAGGAATTCTTTCAAACTTCCTCTGGCGTAATTACTCTTTGACTGTGATACCAGATTGGCTGCTTGGTCCGCAACAGAGCCCCCTCCTCCCGGAGCTTTCCACAGGCTTTTTGGACAAAGAAGCCCGCCTGGATTCCTCTATCTAGCCAGCTGGCGGGAAACCTAGACAAAGAACTTTACGTTCCCGAAGGGGACATGGATGGAGGCGTGGCGCTGGGAAACTCTTGCCTTTGAAACCACCCCTCTCGTGGACCCGGTAAGAGAAGTTTTTTTGCTTAACACAGACCCTCGATATGTAGTCAAGTTTTGAATGAATTGCCAATTAGTTGAGCTCTAGTTAAGCTTTGTAATAACTAACACAATTTATTTTCTCCAGAAAGCTTCATGGAAAGACTTCCAAAAAGATTAGACCCTCAGTAAATGCCAGTCCTCATTGCCGAAATATTAACATAACAAAGTTGCTAATTTGTTTGTAATTTACCGGAGAATTAAACAGTGCCGGGGGGAGGGGGGACGGGGGATTGTTGATGCTAAAATTTCTACCACATTTGTACAGAGAAGCTTTGAAGCACCTTTGTTGTTTAGCAAAATACAAATTGCTTTTTGATTCAACACTGCTACCACAAGTGGAAAATTTCTCCTAATTTAAACTCAGCTGAAGAAGAGAATTACATCTCAGTGTATAATGAATGAGAGCTATTTAGAAACATGAATATAAATGTCCCGTGGTTTATGGTCATTCCTTCCATTCAACAGCTTATGTGTTTGTCTTTTCCAGCTTGTGTCTGTGTTCTGATAGCTAAGATTTTATCTGTATCTGTTCCACATATTACAATGCCATTTGACACAGGAAAAGCTGAAAGATACAATCACTTTGGGTTTAGACTTCTTTTTATTTGAAGGAAAATCAAAGTCATGTAGAAACATCATAAGCATGTTTTTGTGGAGTTTTGTTTTGTTTTTGCAACCTACCTTTTATCTTTAACAAGAAAAAAATTAACAAGGTTTTTTTTTCCCTTTTATATTTCAAACTAGATCTGAACATAAAGGAAACCCACTTGTTTAAGGCAAAAGATCAGGACGGAACTTTATTTTTCTATGACTATTAAAAACAATAAACAGACACACCTTGTTTCATTGTGCTCACTTTATTGCACTTCATAAATGCTGCGTGTGTGTGTGTGTGTGTGTGTGTGTGTGTGTGTGTGTGTGTGAAATGAAGTCTCGCTGTGTTACCCAGGCTGGAATGGAGTAACGTGGCACAGTCTTAGCTCACTGAAACTCCTGCCCCCCGGGTTCAAACAATTCTCCTCCCTTAGCCTCCTAAGTAATTGGGATTACAGGCACCTGCAACCACACCCAGCTAATTTTTATATTTTTTGTAGAGACAGGGTTTCACCATGTTGGCCAAGCTGGTCTCAAACTCCTGACCTCAGGTGATCTGCCTGCCTCAGCTCCCAAAGTGCTGGGATTCCAGGCAAGAGCCACTGCACCTGGCCACAAATGCTTTTTTTTTTTTTTTCCCCACAAATTGGAGGTTTGTGGCAACCCTGCATCTAGCAAGTCTATTTATGCCAGTTTTCCAACTGCACGTGCTTATTTTGTGTCTCCCTATCACATTTTGGCAGTTCTGGTAATGTCTCAAACTTTTTCATTGCTGAGGTGATCTGTGATGGGTGATTTTTTGATGTTACTATTGTCATTGTTTGGGAAGCCGCCAAGGACTGTGCCCGTCCAAGACAGCAAACATAAGCAATAAATTGCATAGCTCTGACTGCTCCACCGACTGGCCATTCCCTCACCTCTGTCCTTCTCCTCAGTCCTATTCCCTAAGACACAACGATACTAAGTTAGGCCAGTTAGTAACCCTACAATGGCATCTAAGTGTTCAAGTAAAATGAAGATTCACATGTCTTTCACTTTAAATCAAAAGCTAGACGTGATTAAGCTTAATGAGGAAGGCATGTCAAAAACCAACAAAGGCCAAAAGCTAGATTTCTTGAGCCAGAACAGTTAGCCCAGTTATGCAGGCAAAAGAAAAGTTCTTGAAGGAAATTGACAACTACTCTGGGAAACACATGAATGGCGAAAAAGTAAAATAGCTTTGTTACTGAAAAGTTTGAGTGGTCAGGATAGAAGATCAAACTAGACATGACATTTCCTTAAGCCAAACTCTAATTCAGAGCAAGACTCTAATTCTCTTCAATTCTATGAAGGTTGAGAGAGGTGAGGAAGCTGCAGAAGAAGAGTTGGAAGCTAGCAGAAGTTGGTTCATGAGGTTTAAGAAGCAGTCTCCGTAACATAAAAGTGCAAGATTAAGCAGCAAGTGCTGATATGAAGCTGCAGCAAGTTATTCAGAAGATCTAAGATCATTGATGAAGGTAGCTACACTAAGACACAGATTTTCAAAGGGGATGAAACAGTCTTCTGTTGGAAGATGTCACCTAGAATTTTCACAGCTAGAGAGGAGAAGTTGATGCCTGGCTTCAAGGATTCAAAAGACAAGCTGATTCTCTTTTTAGGAGCTAATGCAGCTGATTATTCTCAGTTGAAGCTAATGCTCAGAGACCATTCTGACAAATCCAAGGGTCTTTAAGAATTATGCTAAACCACTCTGCCTGTGCTCTAGGAATGGAGCAACAGAGCCTGGATGACAGTGTATCTGTTTATAGCATGATTTACTGAATATTTTAAATACGTTGTTGATGTGTACTGCTTAGGAAAAAAGATCCCTTTCAAAATATTACTGCTTACTGACAATGTGTCTCCTCACCCAAGAGCTCTGATGAGAGATGTGCAAAGAAGATGAATGTTATTTTCGTGCCTCATAACCCAAAAACGTTCTGCAGCCCATGGATTGAGTAATTATTTCAACTATCAAGTCTTGTTATTTAAGAAATGCATTTTATAAGGCTATGCCTATCATAGGTAATGATTCCTCTGATGGATCTGGGCAAAGTAAAAACTTGCTGAAAAGAAGTCACCATTCTACATGCCATTACGAATGTGATTCGTGGGAGAAGGTCAACATGTCAACATTAACAGGAGTTGGGAAGAAGCTGATTTCAACCCTCATGCATAACTTCAAGGGTTCAAGAGGAACTGTAGATGTAGTAGAAATAGAACAAAAACTAGAATTGGAAGTGGAGCCTGAACATATGAATGAGTTGCTGCAATATTATGATAAAATGTTAACAGGTTGAACATGGTGGCTCATGCCTGTAATCCCAACACTTTGGGAGGCCAGGTTCGGAGGATGACTTGAGGAGTTTTTAGCAAAAAAAACCCTGAAGTTTGGGACCAGCTTGGGAAACATGGTGAAACCTCATCTCTACAAAAATACAGAAAAATTAGCTGGGACTGAGCACAGTGGTTCACACCTGTAATCTCAGCACTTTGGGAGACCACGGTAGGCAGATCACTTGAGACCAGGAGTTCAAGACCAGCCTGGCCAACTGTTGAGATTCACTTGGGGTGGCTGGCAAAGTATTATGGAAAATATTAGGGAAAGTTATAATCTCAAACCTTTTCAAAGGCCGAAAGGTTTTATTGGGACAGGCCAAAGGCAGCAGGTTCATTCCTAGGGAAGAGATAGGGATGATAAAAGGTTTCCCAGTTTAAGTCTGTTTATCCCACATCCCTTTGTCTCTACTTTGTTTACTCATGTAAACTTTGTGCTGGATGGTCCTCTCAGGGGGAGATCAAAGGGGAATTACCCATTAATAGGGTTTACTCTGTGCCTGGAACCAAAACCTTTTATCATTTGTAAAACCACTCTTTTAACCATGTTATTAATCCACAAGTGTGTTGACTTAGAACCTCTGTTATAAAATCTTGGCTAAATAAATGTGTGGATGGACAGGGTGTCTTGATCAATTGGCTGCATTTCACCCTCTGAAAGCAGCTGATGACCATCCCTAGCTTACTTGAATCACTGAACTAGGTGTGAGAGTGCATTCATTCGTCCGTTGTTGAGTCAGGGTCTGCAGGCCAGACCTCCACAGGTGGTGATCAACATCTCAGCCAACATGGCAAAAGCCCATCTCTACTAAAAATACAAAAATTAGCTGGTAAGGTAGCATGTACCTGTAGTCCCAGCTACTTGGGAGGCAGAGGTTACACTGAGCTCAGGTCAGGCCACTGCACGCCAGCCTGGGTAACAGAGCAGGACCCTGCCTTAAAAAAAAAAAAAAAAAAAATCCACATATGAGTTGTTGCTTTTTATAGATGAGCAAAGAAAGTGGTTTCTTCAGATGCAATCTACTCCTGGTGAAGATGCTGTGAACATTGTTGAAATGACAACAAAGGACTTAGGATGTCACATAAACATATTTGATAATAATGGCAGTGTTTGAGAGATTGACTCCACTTTTGGAAGACATTCTGCTGTATGTAAAATGCTATCAACAATATCACATGCTACAGAGAAACTTTCCTGAAAGGAAGACAATTGATGCAACAAACTTCATTGTTATATTATTTTGAGAAATGGCCACAGCCACTCCATCCTTCAGCAGTCACCACCCTGATCAGTCAACAGCTATCAACATCAAGGCAAAATCCTCTACTTGCAAAGAGATAACAACTTGCTGAAGGAACCTTCAGTTAGCAATTTTTATCAATAAAGTATTTTTTAAGTATGTACTTTTTGACATAATGTTATTGCACACAATAGACTACAGCATAGCATAAACTTAACTTTTATATGCACTGAGAAACCAAAAAATTCATGTGACTCACTTTATTGCAATATTCACTTTATGGAGGTGGTCTGGAATTGAACCTGTATTATCTCTGAGAGTTTACATGATCACCACAGAGAGTTTAGAAACACTGGAAGGTACAAGGAGAAAAATAATATCACAGTAAACATTCCCACCCGGAGATAACAAAGTTTTTTTTTTTCATTTCAGTCCCTCAGTTTTCTAGGCTTACAGTCTCAGGCTATAGTACGATATCATCCCCTGATTTTTAAGTTTTTATTATATCATGAGAATTTTCCATGTCATTAAGTATTTTTTTCAAAACATCATTTCTCTTGTGAAGATGTACCTTAGTCCATTTACCATTAATAAAATACTAATGATAGGCCAGGCGCAGTGGCTCAAGCCTGTAATCCCAGCACTTTGGGAGGCCGAGGCGGGTGGATCACGAGGTCAACAGATCGAGACCATCCTGGTCAACATGGTGAAACCCCGTCTCTACTAAGAATACAAAAAATTAGCTGGGCATGGTGATGCGTGCCTGTAATCCCAGCTACTCAGGAGGCTGAGGCAGGAGAATTGCCTGAACCCAGGAGGCGGAGGTTGCGGTGAGCCAAGATCACGCCATTGCGCCATTGCACTCCAGCCTGGGCAACAAGAGTGAAACTCCGTCTCAAAAAAAAAAAAAAAAAATACTAATGATAACGTTTCTGCCCCAAACCTAGCCCCACTCCAAGCGCTTCCCATAATTGTACCATAGTTGTAAAACAAACAGTTGATGCAAAAGGTAACATCTGCCTTAAGATTTAAGTAATATACAATTTTTGCCATATATCTCTTAGTTTTACAAATAAAAATTGAGGGTATATCTAGAAAATTAAAGAAGCTGGAAGAGAATTAGAAATAATGCTTTACTTTCCCAAGTGTTTTTTTTTTTTTACTTTTTATATTATACTTGTCATGTCTATGTCAGTTTCCATGCTACCACAAGCACACATGTCATAGAAACGGCATGTATATAGGAACTGACATAGACATGACAAGTATAATATGAAAAGTAAAAAAATACTTGCGACAGGAAGACATTATTTTTAATTCACTTAGAAAGGAAAGCATTATTTCTAATTCTCTTAATTTTCTCTTAGAAAAGTGCTGCTTCTCTCTCAAGTCCTTTTTCAACTTGAGTTTGTGACTTGCTTCAGAGTAGGCAAGGCCATAGTCCCTAGGACATAAAGAGATCATTCTAGACACAGACCTACTTTGGCCTTGACTTTTTCTTAGACAAGGAGGCAATTTGCCAACAAAATAAGCTAGGTCATTCATTCTCAGCTAACTTCAAGTAAATGGTTTTCTTTAAAATTTGATCCAGTCTACCCCAGACCAGACATAAAAATTAAAAATAAAATCTCACTCAGATGCCACCTTGAGCTGTTGCTTTTTGTTTATTTCAAGCAAAAAAAAGGTGAAATGCACATTGCACATTTTGTAAAATCCCAGGAGACGAGAATTAGAGAAAAGCATCTTTTTTTTTTTAGAATTTTATTTTTGTTTTAATTTTTTTTGTTGTTATTTTACTTTAGATTCTGGGGTACATGTGCAGGTCATGCAGGGTTGTTGCATAGATGCATACATAACCAGGTGGTTTGCTGCCTCTATTCCCCCTTTGACTGTATCTGGCATTTCTCCCCATGTTATCCCCCTCTACCCCCCACTGTCCCTCCCCTAGCCTCCCCCAACTGCCCCCAGTATGTGATCCTCCTCTCCCTGAGTCCACATGTTCTCATTGTTCAACACCTGTCTGTGAGTGAGAACATGCAGTGTTTGGTTTTCTGTTCTTGTGTCAGTTTGCTGAGAATGATGGTTTCCAAATTCATCCAAATCCCTACCAAGGACACAAACTTATCATTTTTTATGGCTGTGTGATATTCGGTGGTGTATATGTGCTACATTTTCTTTGTCCAGTCTATCATTAATGGGCATTTGGGTTGGTTCCAGATCTTTGCTATTGTACACAGTGCTGCAATGCACATACGTGTGCATGTGACTTCACAGTGGAACAATTTATAGTTCTCTGGGTATATACCCAGTAATGGGACTGCTGGGTCAAATGGAATTTCTATTTCTAGATCCTTGAGAAATCACCACACTGTCTTCCACAATGGTTGAACTAATTTACACTCCCACCAACAGTGTAAAAGTGTTCCAATTTCTCTACATTCTCTCCAGCATCTGTTGTCTCCAGATTTTTTAATGATTGCCATTCTAACTGGCGTGAGATGATATCTCAGTGTGGTTTTGATTTGCATTTCTCTAATGACCAGTGATGATGAGCATTTTTTCATATGTTTGTTGGCCTCATATATGTCTTTTTTTGAAAAGTGTCTGTTTATATCCTTTGCCCACTTTTGAATGAGATTAGTTGTTTTTTTCTTGTAAATCTGTTTTAGTTATTTGTAGATTCTGAATATTAGCCCTTTGTGAGACAGGTAGATTGCAAAAATTTTTTCTAATTCTGTTAGTTGCCAGATCACTCCAATGGTTTCTTTTGCTGTGCAGAAGCTCTGGAGTTTAATTAGGTCCCATTTGTCTATTTTGGCTTTTGTTGCCAATGCTTTTAGCATTTTAGTCATGAAGTCCTTGCCTATGCCTATGTCCTGTATGGTTTTGCCTAGGTTTTCTGCTAGGGTTTTTATGGTGTTAGGTCTTATGTTTAAATCTTTAATCCATCTGGGGTTTATTTTTGTATAAAGTGTAAAGAAGGGATCCAGTTTCAGCTTTCTGCACATTGCTAGCCAGTTTTCCCAACACCATTTATTAAACAGGGAATCCTTTCCCCACTGCTTGTTTTTGTCCAATTTGTGGACGATCAGATGGTTGTAGATATATGGTGTTGCCTCTGAGGCCTCCATTCTGTTCCATTGGTCTATGTCTCTGTTTTGGTACCAGTATCATGCTGTTTTGATTACTGTAGCCTTGTAGTATAATTTGAAGTCAGGTAGCATGATGCCTCCAACTTTGTTCTTTTTGCTTAGGATTGTTTTGGCTATGTGTGCTCTTTGTTGGTTCCATATGAAGTTTAAGGTGGTTTTTTCCCAGTTCTGTGAAGGAGGTCATTGGTAGCTTGATGGGGATAGCATTGAATCTATAAATAACTTTGGGCAGTATGGCCATTTTCACAATATTGATTCTTCCTAACCATGAGCATGCAATGTTTTTCCATCTGTTTGTGTGTCTTCTCTTCCTTGAGGGTGGTTTGTAGTTCTCCTTAAAGAGTTCCTTTATATCCTTTGTTAGTTGTATTCCTAGGTGTTTTATTTTCTTTGTAGCAATTGTGAATGGGAGTTCGCTCTTGATTTGGCTCTCTGTTAGTGTGTTATTGGTGTAGAGGAATGCTTGTGATTTCTGTACAGTGATTTTGTATCCTGAGACTTTGCTGAAGTTGCTTATCAGTTTCGGGCGATTTGGGGCTGAGATGGGGTCTTCTAAATATACAATCATGTCATCTGCAAATAAAGACAATTTGACTTCCTCCTTTCCTAATTGAATACCCTTTATTTCTTTTTCTTGCCTGGTTGCTCTGGCTAGAACTTCCAAAACTATGTTGAATAGGAGTGGTGAGAGAGGGCATCCTTGTCTAGTGCCAGATTTCAAAGGGAATGCTTCCAGTTTTTGCCCATTCAGTATGATATTGGCTTTAGGCTTGTCATAAATAGCTTTTATTATTTTGAGATACGTTCCATTGATACCTAGTTTATTGAGAGTTTTTAGCACAAAGAGCTGTTAAATTTTTTCTAAGGCCTTCTCTGCATCTATTGAGATAATTATATGGTTTCGTCTCTGGTTCTGTTTATGTGATGGATTACATTTATAGACTTGCGTATGTTGAACCTGCCTTGCATCCCCAGACGAAGCCTACGTGATTGTGATGGAATAGCTTTTTGATGTTCTGTTGCAATCGGTTTGCCAGTATTTTATTGAAGATTTTTGCATCTATGTTCATCATAGATATTGGCCTGAAGTTTTCTTTTTTTGTTGAGTATCTGCTGGGTCCTGGTATCAGGATGATGTTAGTCTCAAAAAATGATTTGGGAAGGATTCTCTCTTTTTGTATTGTTTGGAATAGTTTCAGAAGGAGTGGTACCAGCTCCTCTTTGTACATTTGGTAGAATTTGGCTGTGAACCTGTCTGGACCTGGACTTTTTTTGGTTGGTAGGCTATTAGTTGCTGCCTCAACTTCAGCTCTTGTTATTGGTCTATTCAGGGTTTCAACTTCTTCCTGGTTGAGGCTTGGGAGGATGCAAGTGTCCAGGAATTTATCCATTTCTTCAAGGTTTACTGGTTTATGTGCATAGAGTTATTTGTAGTAATCTCTGATGGTAGTCTGTATTTTTGTAGAATTGCTGGTGATATCCGCTTTATTGTTTTTTATTGCATCTATTTGTTTCTTCTCTCTTTTATTAATCTGGCTAGTGGTCTGTCTATTTTTTTGATCTTTTCAAAAAACCAGCTCCTAGATTTATTGATTTTTTTGAAGGGTTTTTTGTGTCTCTATCTCCTACAGTTCTGCTTTGATCTTAGTTATTTCTTGTCTTCCACTAGCTTTTGAATTTTTTTGATCTTGCTCCTCTAACTCTTTCAATTGTGATGATAGGGTGTCGATTTTAGATCTTTCCTCACTTCTCATGTGGGCATTTATTGCTATAAATTTCCCTCTAAACACAACTTTAAATGTGTCCCATGGATGCTTTTATGTTGTGTCTTTGTTCTCGTTGGTTTCAAAGAACATCTTAATTTCTGCCTTCATTTCATTGTTTATCCAGTTGACATTTAGGAGCCAGTTGTTCAGTTTCCATGAAGTTGTGAGGTTCTGAGTTAGTTTCTTAATCCTGAGTTCTAATTTAATTGCACTGTGGTCTGAGAGACTGTTTGTTATGATTTCCATTCTTTTACATTTGCTGAGGAGTGATTTACTTCCAATTATGTGGTCAATTTTAGAGTAGGTGCAATGTGGTGCTGAGAAGAATGTATATTCTATGTAGTTGGGGTGGAGAATTCTGTAGATGTCTATTACATCCACTTGGTCTAGATTTGAGTTCAAGTCCTGAATATCCTTGTTAATTTTCTGTCTCGTTGATCTGTCTAATATAGAGAGTGGCGTGTTAAAGTCTCCCACTATTATTGTGTGGCTGTCTAAGTCTCTTTGTAGGTCATTAAGAACTTGGTTTTTATATCTCGTTGCTCCTGTGTTGGATGCATATATATTTATTATCATTAACTCTTCTTGCTGCATTGATCCTTTTACCATTATGTAATGCCTTTCTTCATCTTTTTTGATCTTTGTTGGTTTCAAGTTCATTTTATCAGAGACTTTGATTGTAACTCCTGCTTTTTTTTTTTTTTTTNTTTGCTATTTGCTTGGTAAATCTTCCTCCATCCCTTTGTTTTGAGCCTATATGTCTCCTTGCACATGAGAGGCATTTCCTGAGTACAGCACACCAATGGGTCTTGACTTTCTATCCTATTTGCCAGTCTGTGTCTTTTAATTGGGGTATTTAGCCTATTTACATTTAAGGTTAACATTGTTATGTGTAAGTTTGATCCTGCCATTTTGATGCTAGCTGGTTGTATTGCCCATTAGTTGGTGCAGTTTCTTCATTGTGTCAATGGTCTTTACCATTTCATATGTTTTTGGAGTGGCTGGTACTGGTTGTTCCTTGCCATGTTTAGTGCTTCTTTCAGGAGCCCTTGTAAGGCAGACCTGGTGGTGATGAAATCTCTCACCAATTGCTTGTCCATAAAGGATTTTATTTCTCCTTCGCTTATGAAGCTTAGTTTGACTGCATATGAGATTCTGGGTTGAAAGTTCTTTTCTTTAAGGACGTTGAATATTGGCCCCCACTCTCTTCTGGCTTGTAGGGTTTCTGCTGAGAGATCCCCTGTGAGTCTGATGGGCTTCATTTTGTGGGTAACCTGACCTTTCTCTCTGGCTGCCCTTAGCATTTTTTCCTTCATGTCAACCCTGGTGAATCTGATGATTATGTGCCTTGGGGTTGCTCTTCTTGAGGAATATCTTTGTGGTGTTCTCTGTATTTCCTGGATTTGAATGTTGACCTGCCTTGCTAGGTTGGGGAAGTTTTCCTGGATATTATCTTGAAGAGTGTTTTCCAGCTTGGATTCATTCTCCCCGTCACATTCAGGTACACCAATCAAATGTAGATTAGGTCTTTTCACATAATCCCATATTTCTTGGAGGCTTTGTTCATCTTTTCACTCCTTTTTTTCTAATCTTGCTTTCTCATTTTATTTCATTGAGTTCATCTTCAATCTCTGATATCCTTTTTTCTGCTTGGTCGATTTGGCTATTGAAACTTGTGTATGCTTTGCGAAGTTCTCGTGTTGTGTTTTTCCAGTTCCATTAAGTCTTTTATGTTCTTCTCTAGGCTGGTCATTCTAGTTAGCATTTCATCTAGCCTTTTTTCAAGGTTCTTAGTTTCTTTGCATTTGGCTAGAACATGTTCTTTTAGCTCAGAGAAGTCTGTTACTACTCACCTTCTGAAGCCTGCTTCTGTCAATTCATCAGACTCATTCTCCATCCAGCTTTGTTCCCTTGCTGGTGAGGATTTGTGATCCCTTGGAGGAGAGGCATTCTGGTTTTTGGGGTTTTATCCTTTTTTGCACTGATTTCTTCCTATCTTAGTGGTTTTATCTACCTGTGGTCTTTGTAGTTGGTGTCTTTCAGACGGGTTCTTGCATGGATGTCCTTTTTGTTGATGTTGAAGCTATTTCTGTTTTTTATTTTTCCTTCTAACAGTTAGGCCCCTCTGCTGCAGGACTGCTGGAAGTCCACTCCAGATCCTACTCGCCTGGGAATCACCCGTGCGGGCTGCAGAACCATTAGGGTTGCTGCCAGTTTCCTCTTCTGTTATCTTTGTCCCAGAAGGGTACCTACCAGATGTCAGCCAGAACTCTCCTTTATGAGGTGCCTCTTTGGATATAAGGGGGTCGGGGGTTTGCTTGAGGAGACAGTCTGTCCCTTAACAGAGCTCAAGTGCTGTGCTGGGAGCTCTGTTCTTCCATTCAGAGCTGCCGGGCACGTACATTTACGTCTGCTGCAGCGGAACTCGTAACTGCCTCTTTTCCCTGGTGCTCTGTCCTGGGAAGGTGGGGCTTTATCTATAAATTCCTGTTGTGCTGCTGCCCTTTTTCAGAGATGCCCTGCCCAGCAAGGAGGTAGCCTAGTCACAGTCTGCCAGCAAAGGCATTGCTTAGCTGCCATGGGCTCTGCCCAGCTGCTGTGTAAACTTCCTTGCGGTTTTGTTAGAGGTACAGTTAGAACTGCTTCAGTAATCGCAAGTTTGAAAATTAAACAGTTGTTTTAATTGATGGTGCTCATAAATGGTAAAAGAAAAAGAGCTTTTCTTTTCTTTTCTTTTTTTTTTTTTTTTTTTTGAGATGAAGTTTCACTCTTGTTGCTGAGGCTAGAGTGCAATGGCACCATCTTGGCTAACCACACCCTCTGCCTTTTAGGTTCAAGCAATTCCCGTGTCTCAGCCTCCCAAGTAGCTGGGATTACAGGCATGTGCCACCATGCCCAGCTAATTTTTGTATTTTTAGTAGAGACAGGGTTTCACCACATTGGTCATGCTGGTCTCGAACTCCTGACCTCGGGTGATCCACCACCTCAGCCTCCCAAAGTGCTGGGATTAAAGGCATGAGCCACTGCGTCCGGCCCAATCTTCCTTTTTTAACACATTTTTACTACTGACTCCAAAACCTTAAGTTAAATACCTTAAATACTGTGTTTATTGGCTTAAATTTGTTAGGCTTTGGTAGAGGTACTGTGTGCTACTACATATTTCTTCTCTGTCATGTATGAAACACAAAAAAGAATGATACATAATTCTTCTGTTTTGAAAATTAGTTTCAGGGTAGATCCACTTCTACCATCCAGTAGATAATAGAGCTGTCTTACAAACAGCACTGCAAAAACATAAGCAGAATGGGATCTGGAGCACTATAACAGAAATTTAAAACATACACACACATACACAATTTTTCAAAGAGATACATATTCAAAGAAAAATTTCAGACTCATTAGTGTGGTTGCCTTGAGAGGAAAGAGAGGTAAGAGGAAAAGAGTATGGATAGGGAGTAAGATTTTTCTTTTGTAATAAAAAAGAGTTAGGCCTTTTGTTAATCACAATCGTATATCATGATTTGGATAGGGTTAACTCTGAGCTTGGGGTTGAGAAAAAGAAAACTATTCCAAAACCAAATATAATTTTTTTGTTAATGCATTTATTGCACACCTCCTATTTACCCAACACTATTCTAGGCACTGGTGCCCCCAGACTGAAAAAGACAAAATCCTTGCCCTGATTAAGTTTACCTCCCAGTGTCAATGACAAACAATAAACAAGTAAGCAAATCAGCAACCATTTTAATAATGTCAAGTGTAATTTAGTGAAGAAAAAAAGCAGAAGGAGGGGTTAATAGCCATGTCGGTTACAGGAGCTATTTTACATAGAGGAATCACTGGCCACAAAAGCCTTTCTAAAGAAAGTGACAAGTGAGTATTCGGAGGTGAAAATAAATTGTGATTCGAAATAAAAGTGTGTTATGAAAAAATGTCACTGAAAACGGCCATGAGGATTGTTGGATCTTGGAAAATGATACTCCCAAAGTAAAGGGATTATCTCTGGTGAAATCCTGCTGAATCTGAATGTTCGATAAAAATTTGTGATGAAGCCCAAAAGGAAGGTCAACATTAGAGACCAAGTGTGGCTTAGAGGCAAACACCAGAACAGGAGCAGTGAAAAAGACTGATGAAGAAACAAAGAAAAGAGAACTCTAGAGAATATCTGCCTTCAGAGGGCAGAAAGAGGAACAGAAGTAAATGAAGCAAAAAGGTGGGAAACTTAAAAGGATTCAGTATTATGGATGTCCGGATCGAGAGAAAAAAATACTTGAAATAATATAAAATAAAATAATGCAAAAAGGCTAAGGGGATGAAGGACTGAGAAATCACCACTGGATTTATGCATTTTTGTTTTGCATTGTTACGATTATCAAAGAAAATTTTAGTAGAGTCTGAAAATTAGGCAAATATACCCTTATTGAACATTCTCTATGTTCTGAGCATTTTACATATACCATCTAATTTAATTTCCCAACCTTAAACATAAGAGTAGACCTTATTAAGGCCGGGCGCGGTGGCTCAAGCCTGTAATCCCAGCACTTTGGGAGGCCGAGGCGGGTGGATCACGAGGTCAAGAGATCGAGACCATCCTGGTCAACATGGTGAAACCCCGTCTCTACTAAAATTAGCTGGGCATGGTGGCGCGTGCCTGTAATCCCAGCGACTCAGGAGGCTGGGGCAGGAGAATTGCCTGAACCCGGGAGGCGGAGGTTGCGGTGAGCTGAGATCGCGCCATTGCACTCCAGCCTGGGTAACAAGAGCGAAACTCCCGTCTCAAAAAAAAAAAAAAAAAAAAAAAAAAAAAAGAGTAGACCTTATTGTTCCTGCCTTACGTATTTTTTAAAAAACAGTCAGAAACACACAGGGAAGAAGTAAGAATTCAAATCAGGTTTATTTAACTATAAAGTTCATGCTCTTTCCCCACAGTGTTCCCAAAGTTTTAAGAAGTAAATGAAATGAGAAGGATTTTTTTTAAGTTTCCCTATAAAGAAATAGTAGCTAGCACTTACTAATGCTTGCATGCAATAGGTCCTGTTCTGAGAGCTTTGCTTATTTCATCTTAATCATCACAATAACCCTAGGGGTGACTCAGTGGTGTGCTTGAGCCATCTGTCATTTGCTCTACAGAGCTAAATGTGAGCATCTCATCCCAACTCAGAGTTCAGTAAAGTCATATTAATAGCCTGAGGTCAGCCAGTGTGGGAGTATTTTCACAACAGAAATTGGCACACTCACAAACCAGGGCTTCCTCTTTCACCTGCCCCTAGAACTGTTGTTAATAACACACCACGGTTATGTTTATGCCATTGTTATAGTAGGGGGAGCTGTTTCACATCACACAGCTAATAAGAGGCAGAGCTAAAATTGAACCCAGACAGTCTAGCTATCAAGTCTAGATTTTAGAACTTGAGATGGTGATGGGATCCAGGGAAAGTATATTGTAGCGGGAAATTGATATGTTTAGAGGCAGAGGAAGCAGGGCAAGTGGAGGAGGCAAAACTGAAGATGTGAAAGAGACTGGGGGGTTATACATAAAGTGTGATCAAGTAAGAAGGCAGGGAAAACAGAACTACTCGCTCAGATATCAGCTTTGGATTCAGCAAGGACAAGTGACAGTTTTTACCTAGAAAAAGAAGGAACATGGGTCTAGTGGATATACATAGGCATTTTGGAGGTAGCAAGGAAGAAAATTAAGAAAATGTAAGAAATTACATGTGATAGAGAGCTCAATCTTGTCAATAAAATTGAAGCCAAGGTTATTTGTCAAGAGCAACATGACAGAGATAAGATGGAAACATTTAAAAAGCAAAAACGTTTTGAAATGTTATTTTCTGTAATCTTTCCTCACCCCATCTTAGATATTTGAAAATGAATATGATACCTAGAAAAATATTAAATGAGAGGCTGGAATCCCATTATGTGGTTAATATGCTGCAATTTGCTACAATGAAATTGCAAACAATCACTTCATTCACTCAACAAGCATAGGTGATGCAATCTGCGTATCTGCTAACTGGCCAGTAGGGCTATCTGCCAATGTTAGGCCATGTGGAAGAAGCTGGCTTTATTTATTTTACTAGTTTGTATTGCCTGTGGAGAAGAATGATTAGTAAGATACATTCAGTAGGATGATGATTATTTGCAGTTATTTTAACCGTATGGATAAGACCACTAAGAATAAGACCACTAAGAAATAAAACCAGAAATCTGCCCTGAAGGAACCAATTTACAACCAATTTGATTTCAACTAAAATAATTATAATAATGTATCTGAATCTTAGTAGTGATAGCTTCCCCAAAATTTTCTAATAGTATTCATGTGATATAGGTTAAGCCAATTTCTGGTAACTAAATCAGAAGCAGAGGATGTCTCTGAAATGAATGTTACACAGTTTTAAAGTGATTTACATTGTGGAGGAATCAGGTTGACTCTACTTTCACAAAGATTTGCCAAAACTTTTTTTCTGGCATTATCTTATACACAGATGCTGACATCCTGATGTTTCATTTTACACTTTTTTTTTCACGAGAGATATGTGGGAGTGAAATGTGCACAATGTATAAAACGTGAGTCATAAACTGCACATCAAAAGTACACTAAGTGCAAAAAATAATCTTAGATTCTTTATGAAGTCTCAATTTGTATAGAATTGATGTTTCCAGGGTTAAATTTTTAATTTGACTGACAGTGCATAGCAAATAAATTTAAAATTTATTTTTCCTTAAGAAAAATAAATTGAGGTCTTTTAAAATCAGTTAATCTTTTTGACAGAAGGAACTCTGTAGAAGAAATGCATGCCTATAAGGATCGAAACTTTCTTTCCTCCTAGACTTTCTTCTGAATTGTTCTCCTCTTGAATAACTTCTCTTCCACATGAGTATATCCATATTGGGTTGATTTTCAACTAGTTATTACTACCTGGGTGTTCTCTTAAGACTCAGAGTCAGCCAAAAGTATAAACTCAGCCCTTTTCCACAGGACATTGTGATGTATTTCCTTGGGCTTTATCACTGTAAGTTAAAGTTTTATTTACAAGACACAGTAGCTGCCTTCCATGTATTTTTCCTGGTGAAAAAGGAAAGCCCCTTGAGAATAATTCAAAAACTCCCTACAGCTTGGATCTTTTACATTTCCCCTCGACTAGAGTGAACAAACACAGAGACAGTAACTGCGCACAGCAAAGGAAATGATGACTGCGTTCTGTGCTGCTTTCTCTTTTATCTCACTATTGTGCACACTCAGTGCTCCATATTCAAGAAATGGCATCTGTGATGTACTTCTTCTTAATATACCACAGATATCATATTTGGCCAAAAACAGCTTACAGAAATTTAGATTCTGAAGGTTGAATGATTTTTTAAAACTTATATTGGCTACTTGTACCAACAACTGAAACAACTAGTTCTGAAACCCAGCTACATTTCAGATAGAGAACTTTGGCTTTGTTCCTCGCTGAAGTATATTAGTTCATAAATTCAAACTAGTTCTCAAGTGATACAACAGGTATAGCACATAAATCTGTCTGTAAGAAAAACATCAGAGCTTTCCTAGAATTATTCTGCAAAGCAACAAATAAATAGTAGGGATCCCACACCAGGATAGCAATAGATCTGAGGCATTGTTGCTTTTATTATAGGTCTGTATACATCCATCATTGTTTTTTCTGCATGTCATGCTGTTTTAGCACCCAGCCAGCCTGCATTTTATGTTCACTGTAGGCAAGCATCTGTCTTTCTGACCGCAGTTACTCTTAAGTTTAGATTTGAGAAGCACCATCAGCCGTGATTTACATAGCTCACAATTAGTCCTGTTTGGTTTGCAGAGTTTACAGAACTTACTGTGCCTTTTCATGGTGCAGCACTAGCTGTAGCTCCCTGCCATGCTGGGAGTGGCTGGTTCCTATTACTCTGGACTGATTCAGACTTTCATGCGTCAATCCACCTGTGAGTCCATCTGTACACACAGGTGCTCATGAAGGTTGGGTGGAGTGAAGATTTGGTAATTAGCCCATTCTCCCACTGAATAAAACAACTGACTTTCTTATTTCCCGTCCCACGTGGTCTAACATGCTATACCTTCTCTTCCCAACTCACTTCATTGAGAGTTGTCTATGATTTTGCTATTTAAAAATATCTTGCCCATTATGTGGGGTCTTTTTAAGGAATTTGTATAGATTAATAAATATGAGGTTGTCCATATTTGACCTGCAAAAATGGCAGTTCCATATGATTCCAATCTAAAAGCTCTGTTCAAATAAAATATACTGCTAGTCCAAAAAACACTGATTTTCAGGCTGTCAGATATTGCATATCGCCACTTTTTTCACAATGCAATAATTAATCACATTTTTTGTATTAAATATATACATCATGTCATGAAGACATTTAAATAGAATTTCAGATTCTGTAATTTGGGAAGAAAATTTTCCAGCCAACTGTGGCTAATTCGCTCATCAGATCCTCTTTGTTATTCTCCTTATGCATCTTTCATATTTCATTAGCAACTGTCTCAGAAAATAAGCAGGTAGAGGCAAGTGTAAATCAAACTCATTTTTCTGATGATTTACAGTCCTGGTAACTTTTTATTAAGAACAAGATTGAAATGAGGTTTTGAGATTAAGCCAATGTCTGTGTTCTTTTTCCTCGGAGAAAACTGAATGCCAATTGCAGGTATAATAGGAAAATAGATACCTATGTTATCATCGATAAAATTTCCCAGAACTTCCAAAGTAATTTTCATCCAGTCAAATATGGTATTATGTGATTCTGTGACACCAATAACACAAAACCAAACAATGGAATCCTCTGAAACACGTTTCTGAGGGATCTAGATAGGCTGTGAATTCTCAAGAGCATTTTATCACAAAATTTAATACTACCTACAAAAAGCATGTAAAAGATTGAAGGCAGATTGGGAAACAGGAAAGGAAGCCATTATTCTAAAGGAAACTCATATTTACATAATATTTTTTCTTTATGTGGGGTCTAGTAATTAGATGCATTTAGTAAATTATGTTGCCATTATAAACTTAAAAGATCATTTAATTCTCACAGAGTATTTATCTTACCTATATTACCAGGAATTCTACGCCTTTGAAAAGAATTATTACCTATGCACTTCTAGTGCTTTATTCTCATATGTCTTTTGTAGATTACACAGGAATAGCAAAAAATAAAGTAAAACAGATACTCTACATTCCTGGCTTTAAAATAATTTCTAGCATCTTCATAATATTTCTTATAAATTGTTCATCTTCATTTGGTTTATAAATATTTTCCTTTCTGTACAACTAGAGATATTACAGTGAAATAAAAAGTTTTCCAGAATTGTATATATTTTTTAAAGTGCCTTATAGGTATAAGAAACCTTGGATTGACTGATATTTAACTAAATATTTTCATCAAGTCTTCACATTTTGAATCTTAAAATTTGTAACACTTCTATAATTTTATTATTTTGCTTGAAACTGAATTAACTAATATCAGATTTTGTATACAGATTTTTAGCCAGTCATATTTCTCTCTTAATCATCTATCTTTCTTTTCCCTATTTTTAATAATTTTTGTTTTCTTAATAATTTCTACATGATAAAATACTTCTAAAGAAAATTAAAAGACAAATAATTGGGAGAAAATATTTTCAACATATGTAACAGGAAAAGTATTAATACCTACATATTAGAATAATTTCTAAAAAAAAATAATAAATGATAGAAATACTTCCACATCTGGAAAGGTAGAATAGATGTACTTTATCCTATTCCTCTCATCAGAAACAACTAAAAGCCCTGGACATTACATATAAAACAAACACAAGAAACCTGAAAGATGGAAAGAAGAAAGCAGATTGGCTGGAAACCTGGGAATCTGAGATACAACACAGTGGCTATTTCCCTGGATCTTCTTTCTGCCTCATTTAGCCCAGACTTCAAGCTGAAGAAGCTGACTACCAAGAAATGCCAATGGGCACGGACAAAAGAAACCCTAACAAAAGTCACTGTCTCTAGACAAAGGACCATGAGAGGAACAGCCTAGCCAAACAGAAAAATGTTAGACAATAAATATTCTATACCACCAAACACCACAAAAAACACTGCCCCTCACCCACTCCTACTCATGCCGCAAAGAGCAAGTAGGGAGCCCATATTTTCATTTTTGCAAGGCTATAGCCAGAAACCCAAACACTGCCCCATTGGGATCGCATCAGAGGTGGCCTAGCGTAAACTCAATTTTCACTGTAACCCAGCAGTAGTAAGACCACTCCACTATGGTGACAGAAACACGTGGGGAACAGGAACTTTTAACATTGCCCAGCAGCAAAAAGGAGGCACCTCCCTCACATGTCCATGGAGGCCAAGGGGGACCTGGACTTGTGTCTCTGCTTGACAGTAACAAGGCAGATCTCTCCCTTCGCTTGACACAGCAGCGTCACAAAAAGTCAGCTCAAATGGAAAATTTAAATAAGATCCATAGTCTCATAGCACAATATAAAAATGGGAATGAAAATCATTCATCATACCATAAACAGGGAATATCTCAAACTAATTGAGAAGCCAGTCAACACATATCAACAGTAAGATGGTAGAAATGTTTAAGTTATCTGACAAAGACCTTAAAGCAGTCATGATAAAGATGCTGCAATAAACAATTATGAAAATGCTTAAAACAAATAAAAGAGTGGAAGGCCTCAGTAGAGGAATATGAAGAAGACATAAGGAAGAATTAGGTGGAAATTTTAGAACTACAAAATACAATAACAAAAATAAATAGCTTATTAGGGAGAATGAGCAGAATGGAGGATAGGAAAGACTCAGTGAATTGGAAGATAGAACAATCAAAATCACCCAATCTGAACAACAAAGAAAAAAAATAGACTGAAAAGTGCACAGTGTTTCAGGGACCCGTGAGACTTTAACAAAGTTCTAATGTTCATGTCAATGTAGTCCTGGAAGGAGAGGAGAAAGTCATTGAGACTAAAAGTTATTGAAGAAATAATGATTGAAAACTTCTCAAACTTGGCAGGAGACATAAACCTACAGAATTAAGAATGTGAGCGAATCCCAAACAAGATAAACTGAAAGAAATTCACACCAAAATGCATCATAATTAAAATTTTGAGAAAGAAAAGATCTTTAAAGCAGCCAGAGAAAACAGCACCTTATCTATAGGAGAAAAGTAATTAGAATGAGAGTGGACTTCTCATCAGAAACCATAAAAGCAAGAAGCAAGTGGCACAATATTTTCAGGAACTGAAAGACAAGCACTCCCAACCCAGAATCCCATATCCTTCAGAAATATCCAGTAAAAATATCCTGCAGAAATAAAGTGGGCTGGATATGGTAGCTTACACCTGTAAACCCAGCACTTTGGGAGGCTGAGGAAGACAGATCACTTGAAGTCAGGAGTTCAAGACCAGCCCGGCCAAATGGTGAAACCCTGTCTGTAGTGCAACCACAAAAATTATCTGGGCATGGTGACAGGCATCTGTAATCCCAGCTACTCAGGAGGCTGAGGCCAGAGAAATGTGTGAACCCAGGAGGAAGAGGCTGAAGTGAGCTGAGGCCATGCCACTGAACTCCAGCCTGGGTAACAGAACGAGGCTCTCTCAAAATAAATTAAAAAGTGGAGGCTTAGCATGGTGGCTCACACGTATAAGCTCAATACTTTGGGAGGCCAAGGTAAGGGGAGGATCACTTGAGACCAGGAGTTTGAGACCAGCCTATGCAACACAGTGAGACCCTGTGTATACTAAAAATTTAAAAATCAGCCAGGCATGGTAGCTACTCAGGAGGCTGAGGCAGAAGGATCACTTGAGCCCCGGAGTTTGAGGCTGCAATGAGCTGTCATCACACCACTGTACTCCAGCCTGGGCAATAGAACAAGACTCAGTCTCTAAGATATAAAGATAAACAAATAAATAATAAAGGGGAAACCAAGATATTCTCAGATAAAGACAAGCTAAAATAATTTGTCACCAGCAGACCTACCTTAAAAGAATGGCTAGTGAGGCCTGGCACAGCAGCTCATGCCTGTAATCCCAACTTTGAGAGGCTGAAGGGGTGGATCACTTAAGGTCAGTAGTTTGAGACCAGCCTGGTCAACATGGTGAAACCCTGTCCCTACTAAAAATAAAAAAAATGAGCCAGGTATGGTAGCACATGCCTGTAATCCCAGTTACATGGGAGGCTGAGACAGAATTGCCTGAACCTGGGAAGTGGAGGTTGCAGTGAGTCCAGATCATACCATTGCATTCCAGCCTGGGCAACGGAGCAAGATTTCTTCTCAAAAAAAAAAAAAGAAGAAGAAGAAGAAGGCTAACAGTAGTCCTCTAAATAGGAAATCATCTAAAAAGGAACTTTGGAACATCAGAAAAAAAGAAAGAGCACAGTAAGCAAAAATATAGGCACTTAGAGTAGGCTTTCCTACTCCCATTCAAGCTTCTAAATTATGGTTAATGACTAAAGCAAAAATTAAACTGTCTGATATGCTTCTACATATACAAACATACAGAGGAAATATTTAAGGCAGTTATACTACAAATGAGGAAGACAAGAAGATATAAATAAAGGCAAGTTCTCTGTATTTTACTCAAACTGGTAAAATGACAGCAATCAACTGAGACACTAGTCGAGGTTATATATAATGTAACACCTACAGCTACCACTAACATACAAAAAGATACACTCAACAAAAATTATAAATAAATCAAAATGGAGTTCTAAAACTCTAAGAAATGTTCAGGTAAATCACAGGAGGCAGAAAAAAACAAAACTAAATGGAAAATGCAGAAAATAAACAGAGACAAAAAGTAAAAGTGACAGACTTAAACCCTAAAATATCAATAATTATACTAAATGCAAATGCTCTAAATATACCAATTAGAAGACAGCAATTTTAAATGTGTACAAGCCAAAAANCTGCAAAATATGTGAAGCAAACATTTATGGAGCAATTATAGTTGGAAACCTCCATGTTCTCTCAACAGTTGATAAATTACTAGACATAAAATCAGCTAGAATATAGAACTCAACACTGCCATTAACCAACAGGGTCTAATGACATTTTTAGAATACTATACCAACCAACAGGATTTTTTTCAAGTATTCGTGAAGCATGTAGCAAGTTAGACCATATCCTAAGCTATAAAATAAACCTTAGCAATTTTAAAAGAATTGAAATCATACTAAGTGTGCTTTTTGAACATGACATAAACTGGAAATCAATGACAGACAAGTAAGAAAATCTCCAGACATCTGGAAACTAAACATAATAAGTAATACATAGATCAGAAAGGAATTATAAGAGAAATTTAAAAGTACATTGAACTGAATTACAACACAATATATCGCTGGGCACAGTGGCTCACACCTGTAATCCCAGCATTCTGGGAGACCAAGGCAGGTAGATCACTTGAGCCCAGAAATTCAAGACTAGCCAGTAACATGGAGAAATCCTGTCTCTACCAAAAATGCAAAACTCCGGGGCACAGTGGCATGTGCCTGTGGTCCCAGGTACTCAGGAGGCTAAGGTGGGAGGATCTCTTGAGCTTGGGAAGTGGAGGTTGTAGTAAGCCAAGATCACACCACTGCACTCCAACCGGGGTGACAGAATGAGACCCTCTCTCTCTCTCTCTCTCTCTCTCTTTTCCTGTATTCACAGGAAGTCCTCCATATAGATGTACCATTTTTTATATTTTATACTATATTGTATCATTTTTATATTTCAATATGTGTAGATATTCAAATACCATATATTACAGCTGTATACCATATTCAGTGCAGTAATGTGCTGTACAGGTTTGTAGTCTAGGAGCAATAGGCTATGGCACATAGCCTAGGGGTATACTAGGCTATGGCATCTGGGTTTGTTTTTTTTTTTTTTTTTTTTTAGACAGAGTCTCACTCCGTGCTCTGTCACCAGGCTGGAGTGCAGTGGCACAATCTCAGCTTACTGCAACCTCCGTCTCCTGGGTTCAAGCGATTCTTCCGCCTCAGCCTCCCGAGCAGCTGGGACCACAGGCACATGCCACCATGCCCGGCTAATTTTTGTATTTTTAGTAGAGATCGGGTTTCACCATGTTGGTCAGGATGGTGTCGATCTCTTGACCTTGTGATCCACCCACCTCGGCCTCCCAGGCATCTGGGTTTAAGTACACTCTATGGTGCTTACACAGTGATACAATCACCTAATGGGAAGCAAGAAGCAGAGCAAGGTGGCAGAATAGAAGGATCCATTAATCTCCCCCCACCCCTAACCCCCTGTAAGAACATCAAGTTAACAACTCTCTATACAGAAAAAAAAAACCCTCATAAGAACCAAAAATCAAGTGAGCACTCACTGTACCTGGTTTTAGCTTCATATCACTGAAAAAGGCAATGAAAGGATAGGAAATACAGTCCCGAATCATAGACGCCACCCCTGGTGGCAGCATCCCTGGGTGCTGAGAGAGGGAGAACACAGCACTTGTGAGGCACTGAACTCCGTGCTGTCTGGTTAGAGCAGGAAGAAAACCCAGACAAAACTCAATTAATGCCACACACAGAGGGAGCATTTAAACCAGCCCTAGCCAGAGAGGAATTGCAGATCTCAGCAGTCTGAAGTTGAGTGTCTGCAAACCTTGCTACCAAGGGTCAAAGTGCTCTGTGTCTCTAAGCAAACTTGAAAGGCAGTCTAGACACAAGATTAAGATGGTGGATAGGAAGCAGGACTAGCTTGTAGCTCTGGCTCAGACAGAGCAGCGTGTGGAGGCTCACGTCATGAACTTCTGCCTCAAGAACTGCTGCAGGAATATATCAGGAAAACTTACAGAATCCACAAGCCTTTTGAAGGAACTGGATTGCTGTTGCACACTCTTTGAGATACCAAAAAACTGAGTCAGCTTGCTTTCTCAGTGGATAGGCTGGTGATCTAGGGCAAGTTCTCAGCCCTGGTTACCGGCTGCCTGGAAATAGACTTGGTACTGTTGTGGCACCACAGTCACATATTTGAAGAAATAATTAAGGAAAACTTCCTCAGCCTTGCTAGAGATCTAGACATCCAAATACAAGAAGCTCAAAGAATACCTGGGAAATTCATCACAAAAAGATCGTTACCTAGGCACACAGTCATCAGGTCATCTAAAGTCAAGACAAAGGAAAGAATCTTAAGAGCTATGAGGCAAAAGCATCAGGTAACCTATAAAGAAGACCTGTCAGAGTAATACCAGATTTCTCAACAGAAACTTTGTAAGCTAGAAGGGATTGGGTTTCTATTTTCAGCCTCCTTAAACAAAATAATTATCAGCCAAGACTTTTGTATCCAGTGAAACTAAGCTTCATAAATGAAGGAAAGATACTGTGAGAGTTAAACTAAGTGTCAACTTGATTGAATTGAAGGATAAAAAGTAATAATCCTGGGTGTGTTTGTAAGGATGTTGTCAAAGGAAATTAACATTTGAGTTATTGGGCTGGGAAAGGCAGACCCACTCTTAATCTGGTGGGCACAATCTATTCAGCTGCCCGCAAATATAAAGCAGGCAAAAAAGCGTGAAAGGCGAGACTGGCCAAGCCTCCCAGCCTACATCTTTCTCCCATACTGGATGCTTCCTGTCCTTGAATGTAGGGCTCCAAGTTCTTTAGTTTTGAGATTTGGACTGGCTCTCCTTGCTCCTCAAGCATGCAGACAGCCTATTGTGGGACCTTGTGATCATGTAAGTTAATACTTCATAAACTCATATATATAACCTATTAGTTCTGTCCCTATAGAGAACCCTGACTAATACAGATACAGTCTTTTCTAGACAAACAAATGCTGAAAGAATTTGTCACTACCAAGCCAACACTACAATAACTGCTCAATGGAGTTCTAAATCTTGAAACAAATCCTCAAAATGCATCAAAATAGAACCTTCTTAAAGCATAAATCTCACAGGACCTATATAACAATGACATAAAAAAAAAAAGTATTCAGGCAACAGACAGCATGATGAATAAAATAGTACCTCACATGTTAATACTACTGTTGAATGTAAATGGCCTAATTGCTCCACCTAAAAGACACAGAATGGAAGAATGGATAAAAATTCACCAATCAAGTTACTGCTGTCTTCAGGAGACTCATCTAACATATAAGGACTTACATAAACTTAAGGTAAAGGCGTAGAAAAAGATATTTCATGCAAATGGACACCAAAAGTGAGCCAAAGTAGCTATTCTTATATCAGGCAAAACAAACTTTAAAGCAACAGCAGTTAAAACAAAAAAAGAGAGGGGCATTATATAATGATAAAAGGACTAGTCCAGCAGGAAAATATCACAATCCTAAATATATATGCACTGAACACTGGAGCTCCCAAATATATAAAACACTTACTACTAGACCAAAGAAATGAGATAGAAGCAGCACATTAATAGTGGGAGACTTTAATACTCTACTAACAGCAATAGACAGGTCATCAAGACAGAAAGTCAACAAAGAAACAGTGGTTTTAAACTATACCCTAGAACAAATGGGCTTGACAAATATTTACAGAACATTCTACCCAATAACTGCAGAATATACATTCTCTTCACTAGCATGTGGAACAGTCTCCAAGATAGATTGTATGATAAGCCACAGAACAAGTCTCAGCAAATTTAAGAATCTACAATAACTCAAACAAATCAGCAAGAAAAAAAAAAATCCCATCGAAAAGTGGACTAAGGACATGACTATTCAATTCTCAAAAGAAGATATACAAATAACCAAAAAGCATATGCAAAAATGCTTGACATCACTAATTATGAGATAAATGCAAATCAGAACTACAATGCAATATCAGCTCATTCCTGAAAGAATGGTCATAATTAAAAAAAAAAAATAGATGTTGGTGTGGATGTGGGGGAAAGAGAATTTACACTGTTGGTGGGAATGCAAACTAGTACAACCGCTATGGAAAACAGTGTGGAGATTACTTAAAGAACTAAAAGTAGGTATCTTCCCAGAGGAAAAGAAGTCACTATACAAAAAAAATAATTGCACACATGTATAGCAGCACAATTTGCAATTGTGGTAACTCAGGAATGGAAAACCAAATATTGTATGTTCTCTCACTCATAAGTGAGAGCTAAGCTATGAGGACACAAAGGCATAAGAATTACACAGTGGACTTTGGGGACTTGTGGGAGAAGGATGGAGGGGGGTGATGGATAAAAGACTACGCATTGGGTACAGTGTACACTGCTTAAGTGTTGGGTGCACCAAAATATCAGAAATCACCACTAAATTACTTATTAACGTAACCAAACACTCCCTGTTCCCCCAAAAACCTACTGAAATAAAAAATAAATTTTAGAAAATCTTCACACAATGTACAGACAGAGAGAAAGAGAGAGAAGCAGGCTAAACCATAAGGACTGCAACTCTTAGGCAAGTCCTAGTGCTAAACTTAGGCCCAAAGACAGTGGACATTGGGGTGAGAAGGGCATGTGACATACTGAGATACCAGCTGGGGCAGCCAAGGGAGTGCTGGCATTATCCCTCCCCCTAATCCCAGGCTGCACTGTTTGCAGCTCAAAAAGAGACCTCCTCCTTCTGCTTGAGGACAGGAGCAGGAAGAGTGGGGAGCATATTGTCTTCCATCTTGGAAACCAGCTCAGCCACAGCAGGAAAGGGCATGGTCAGAGGCATGAGGCCCCTGTTCCAGGGCCTAGCTCCCACAGACATTTCTAGACACATGCTGGATCAGAAGGGAGCCCACTGCCTTGAAGAAAAAGACCCAGTCTTGGCAGTATTTATCACCAGCTAACTGAAGAACCCTTGGGTCCTGAATAATCAGCAGTGACACCCAGGTACTATTTCAAGGGCCTTGGGTGAGACTTCGTGACTTGTTGGCTTTGGGTAAGACTCAGCACATTAACAGCTTTGGTGGCTATGGGGTGAAACTTCTGCTTGAGAAAAGCAGGGGGAAAATAAAGAGGGCTTCATCTTGCACTAGCACATCCACAGGGGGGTAGAGCACCAAGCGGGCTGTTGGGATTCCCAATTCTAGGACTTGACACTTAAGTGGCATTTCTGGATCTGCCTGGGCTAGAGGAGAGCCCACTGCCCTGAGAGATGAGTCCCAGGCCAGATAGCATTCAGCTGATGTAAAAGTTGTTGGGCCTTACAGGAACTTCAGAGGTAGTCTAGCAGTACTTTTCATGCCCTGGAGTGACAGTGGCCTTGAGTTAAGGCTGCTCTGCCTTTGGAAAGTGGAGGGAAGTGTGGGAAGAACTGCATCTTGTGGTTTGAGTACCAGCTCAGGTGCAGTACAATAGAACACCAGGTAGATGTCAGTTTTTTTACCCTAGTCCCTGAATCACAGACAGCACCTCTGGACCCATCCAGGTGCTGCAGGTCCTTGGCTTCCTGAAGGAAAAAACACAGGCCTGGTTGGCCTTGCCACCTGCTGACTGTAGAATCTTAGGTCCCTGAGCAAACATAGGCAGTAGCAGGAGGTAATTACAGCAGGCCCAGGGGGAGACCCGGTGCTGTTCTGGCTTCAGATCTGACCCAGTGCAGTCATAACAGTGGGGCCACAGAGGTGTTTGTATCACTCCACCTCCAGCTTTCAGTGACTCAGAAGAGAGAAAAAGAGACTCTGCTTGGGAGAAAATAAGGGAAGAGCATAAGCATCTCTACCTGGTAATCCAAAGAATTATACCAGATCTTGTCCAAGACCATCAAGGTAATACCTCTTTGAGTCTACAAAAACCACAGTGTTACTGGGCTTAGGGTGCCCCCAAAGCAGATACAGCTTAGATAACAACACCCAAGGCCTTTTAAATATCTGGAAAGCCTTCCCAAGAAGGACAGCTACAAATAAGCCCAGACAGTGAAGACTACAGTAAATACATAATGCTTCAATGTAGAGACACAGAAGAACATCTACTAGCATCAACGCCATCCAAGAAAACATAACCTTACCAATGAAGTAAATAAAGCACCAGGGACCAATCCTGTAGAAACAGAGATATGTGACCTTTCAGGCAAAGAATTCAATATAGCTATGTTGAGGAAACTCGAAGAAATTGAAGATAACACAGAGAATGAATTCAGAATTATATCAGATAAATTTAACAAAGAGATTGAATCAAGCAGAAATTCTGGAGCTGAAAAATGCAGTTGGCATGTTGAAGAATGCATTAGAGTCCTTTAACAGCAGAATGGACCAAGTCAAAGAAAGAATTAATGAGCTTGAAGACAGGCTTTTGAAAATACACAGTCAAAAGAGATGAAAGAAAAAAGAATAAAAATCACTGAACCATGCTTACAGGATCTAGAAAAAAGACTCTAAAGGACAAATTGGAGTTACTGGCATTAAAGGGGAGATAGAGAAAGAGTTAAGTGTAGAAAGTTTATTTAAAGGGATAATAACAGAACTTCCCAACTCTAGAGAAAGATATAAGTATCCAAGTACAAGAAGGTTATAGAACACCAAGCAGATTTAACCCCAAGAAGACGACGTCAAGGCATTTAATAATCAAACTCCCAAAAGGATCCTAAAAGCAGCAAGATACAAGAAATAAATAATATACAATGGAGCTTCAATGCATCTGGCAATAGGCTTTTCAGTAGAAATCTTACAGGCCAGGAGAGAATGGCATGACACAGTTAAAGTGTTAAAAAAGAAAACCTTTATGATAGTACATCTGGCAAAAATATTCCTCAAACATGAAGGAGAAATAAAAAGACTTTGCCATACAAACAAAAGCTAAGGGATTTCATCAACACCAGGCTTGTCCTGCAAGAAATGTTAAAGAGAGTTCTTCAATCTGAAAAGGGTGTTAGTGAGCAATAAACAATCACCTGAAGGTACAAATAATAAGTACACAGAAAAATACATGATACTATAACACTCTAACTGTGGTGTGTAAACTACTCTTAAGTAGAAAGACTAAACAATGAATCAATCAAAAATAATAACTACAGCAACTTTTCAAGGCACAGTATATAGTAAGATGTAAATTTTTTTTTAAAGTTTAAAAAGGGGACAAATTTAAGGCATAGCGTTTTTATTACTTTTGTTTTTGCTTTGTTTATGCAAATATCATTAAGTTATCAGGTCAAAATAATGGGTTATAAGATAGTTTTGCAAGCCTCATGGGAACCTCAAACCAAGAAACATCCAACGGTTACACAAAAATTAAAAAACAAGAAACTAAGTCATATTACCAGAGAAAATCATCTTTGCTACAGGAAGACAGGAAGGAAAGAAAAAAGGAAGAGAAGATTACAAAACAACCAGAAAACAAATAATAAAATGCCAGTAGTAAGTCATTAGTTATCAATAATAACATTGAATGCAAATGGACTGTATTATTCCATTCTCACCTGTTATGAAGAAATACCCAAGACTGGGTAATTTATAAAGGAAAGAAGTTTAATTGACTTACAATTCTGCATGGCTTGGGAGGCTTCAGGAAACTTAGAATCACAAAGGAAGGGAAAGCAAAAGCAAACACATCCTTTTCCACGTGGCAGCAGGAGAGAGAAGTACTGAGCAAAGAGGGAAAAGATCCTTATAAAACCATCAGATCTCATGAGAACTCACTCACTATCACAAGAACACCAGCATGGGGGTAACCACCCCCATTATTAAATTATCTTCCTCCAAGTCCCTCCCATGACATGTGATGGGATTTGTGTGGAGACATGGACAAACCATATGATGGACTAAACTCTCCAATCGAAGGACATAGAGTGACCAAATGGATTTAAAAAAAAAAAACAACCCACGTAATCTGCTGCCTACCAAAAATATACTTTATCTATAAAGACACATATAGACTGAAAACAAAGGGATGCAAAAAGATATTTTGTGCCAATGGAAACCAAAAAAAGAGCAGGAGTCACTATGTTATATCAAACAAAATAGATTCAAGACAAAAACTGTAAGATGAGACAAAGAAGGTCACAATATAATGACAAAGGTCAATTCAGCAAGAGGTATAACAATTTTAAATATATGTGCACCCAACACTGGAGCACCCAGATATATAAAGGAGATGTAATTCGAGCTAAAAAGAGAGATGGGCCTCAATACAATAATAGATGGAGGCTCCAACAGCCCATTTTCAGATCTTCCAGATAGAAAATCAACAAAGAAACAGCAGACTTAATCTGCACTACAGAAGTAATGGATTTAATAGATATTTACAGAACATTTCATCCAAGAGCTGTAGAATATACATTCTTTTCCTAAGCATGTGGATCATTCTTAAGAATAGACCATATGTTAGATCATAAAACAAGTCTTAAAGCATTCAAGAAAATTAAAATAATATCAAGAGTCTTCTCTGACTAGATTAGAATTAAACTAGAAATTTAAAATGAGATGAATTTTAAAAGCTACATAAATACATGGAAATTAAACAATATGCTCTTCAATGACCAGTGAGTCAGTGAAGAAAATAAGAACCAAATTGAAAAATTTCTTGAAGCAAATGATAATGAAAATCCAAAATCCCCAAACCTGTGGGATACAGCAAAAGCAAAACTAAGAGGGAATTTTATAGCTACAAGTGCCTACATCAAAAAAGGAGGAAATACTTCATATAAACAATTAACATTGAATCTTAAAGAATTAGAAAAGCAGGAGCAAACCAAACCCAAAATAAGTAGAAGAAAAGAAATAATAAAGATCAGAGCAGAAATAAATGAAATTGAAATAAAAACAGAAAAGATCAAAGAAACAAAGTTACATTTTTGAAAAGTTAAACAAAATTGACACTTTTAGCAAGACAAAAAAAAAAGATGCAAATAAAATCAGAAATGAAAAGGGAGACATTACAACTGATACTGCAGAAATTCAAAGGATCATTAATAGCTAGTATGGAAAATGTAGATGAAATGGACAAATTACTAGACACATACAACATATTATGATTGAACCAGGAAGAAATTCAAAACTGAACATATCAACAGCAAGTAATAAGATTTAAATCATAATAAAATGTCTCCCAGGAAAGAAAAGCCCAGGACCCGATGGCTTCACTGCTGAATTTTACCAAAAATTTAAAGAACTAATACCAGTCCTACTCAAACTATTCTGAAAAATAGAGGTGAAGGGAATCCTTCCAAACTCATTGCATGAGACCAGTATTACTCTGATACGAAAACCAGAAAAAGACACATCAAAAAAAAAAAAAAGAGAGAGAAAGAGAAGAGAGGGAAGGAAGGAAGGAAACAAAAGTACAGGCCAATATCTCTGATAAATATTGATGACAAAATCCTCAACAAAATACTAGCAAACTGAATTCAACAATATATTATGACCAAGTGTGATTTATCCCTGGGATGCAAGGATAGTTCAACATATGCACATCACTCAGTGTCATACATCATAGCAAAAGAATGAAGAATAAAAACCATATGATCATTGCAATTGATACTGTAAAAGCATTTGATAAAATTCAACATCCTGTCATGATAAAAACTCTCAAAAAATGGGTATAGAAGAAACAAACCTCAACATAATAAAGCCATATAAGACATACCCAGAGTAAGTATCATATTCAGTAGGAAGAAACTGAAAGACTTTCCTCTAAGATCTAGAACATGACGGAGAAGTGAAAACTGTCTATAATGAAAACTATAAAACACCAATGAAAGAAGGAAAACATTAAAAAGTTTAAAAAATTATGTTCATGGTTTGGAAGAATCAATACTGTTAAAATGTCTGTACAACCCAAAACAATGTACAGATTCAGTGCAATCCCGATCAAAATACCAATGACATTTTTCATAGGAAAAACAATCCTAAAATTTGTCAGAACCACAAAAGACCCAGTTGGCCAAAGCTTTCTTAAGCAAAAAGAAGAAAATTGGAGGGATTACATGACAACACATGAAGATTATGGGAACTACAATTCAAGTTGAGATTTGAATGGGGACTAAATCATATCAACATGGATGGAACTGGAGATCATTATGTTAAGTGAAATAAGCCAGAGACAGAAAAACAAATATTGTATGTTATCACTTATTTGTTAGATTTAAAAATCAAAACAATTGAACTCATGGATGTAGAATGTAGAATAATGGTTACCAGAGGCTGGGAAGAGTAGTGGGGTGTAGAGGAGAGGTGAGGATGGTTAATGGATACAAAAAAATAGAAAGAAAGAACACCACTACTATTTGATAGTACAAACAGGATGATTATAGTCAGTAATAACTGTATGTTTTTGAATAATTTAAAGAGTATAATTGCATTGTTTGCAACTCCAAGAATGTTTTTTATTTATGGGGTTGGATGGATAGATACCCCATCTCCATGATGTGATTGTTTCACATCACATTCCTATATCAAAACATCTCATGTACCCCATAAATGTATATACCTACTATGTATTCACAATAATTAAAAAGAAAAAAATCACCTAGTGCCACATTTCTCAGAATGTATCCCCATTGTTAAGTGATGCATTACTGTACATGAAAAGATGTACAACATCATTAGCCATTAGAGAAATGCAAATGAAAACCACAATGAGATATCACTACACATCTATTAGAATGGCTAAAGTAAAAATACAGTGGCAACACCAAATGTTGGCAAGAATGCAGAGAAACTGGATCACTCATACATTGCTGGTGGGAATATAAAATATTACAGCCTCTCTGGAAAATTGTCTGGCAGTGTCTATATTTAAAAATAAAAAACTGAAATATGAACTACCGTATGGCTCAGCAATTGCACTCCTGGGCATTTATCCTAGAGAAATGAAAACTTATGTCCAAAAATCCTGTAAACTAATCCTTACAACAGCCTTATTTATAATAGTCAAAAACTGGAAACAGCCCAGATGTCCTTCAAGGAGTGCATGCTTAAACAAATTATGGTGCATCTATACCATGGAGTACTACTCAGAACCCAAAGGCATAAATTGTTAATAGACACAACATCCTGGATGAATGTCCAGATAATTATGCTCAGTTAGAAAAAGAAAAAATCCCAGTTACTAGGTAGGCTGAGGTGGGAAGATCACTTGAGCCCAGGAGTTCAAGTCCAGCCTGGGCAACCTAGCAATACCCTGCCTTGAAAGAAAAAAAAAAAAAATCCTGAAAGGTTACATGCTGTATTATTCCATTTCTGTATCACTGAAATTACAAGATGAGATTTGAATGGGGACTAAACCGTATCAACATGGATGGAACTGGAGATCATTGTGTTAAGTGAAATAAGCCAGAGACAGAAAGACAAATATTGTATGTTATCACTTATTTGTTAGATCTAAAAATCAAAACAATTGAACTCACGGATGTAGAAAGTAGAATAATGGTTACCAGAGGCTGAGAAGAGTAGTGGGGTGTAGAGAAGAGGTGAGGATGGTTAATGGATACCAAAAAAATAGAAAAAAAGAACAATACTACTTTTTGATAGTACAAACAGGATGATTATAGTCAATAACTGTATATTATATATACTGTATATTGTATATTTGTATAATTATACAAATGGAGAACAGATTTATAGTTGCAAGGATTTAAGGAGGGAGTGTGGACAGAAGGAAAGTGGATGTGATTATTAAAAGGTAAACTGAAGATTCCTTGTGGCAATAGAAATGTCTGTGTCTTGACTGTGTCAGTGTCAATATTTCCATTGTGATATTGTACTATACTTTTACAAGATGTTATCATTGGTGGAAACTGTATAGAGGGTACACCCAATCTCTTTATATTGTTTGTTACAACTGCAAGTGAATCTACAATTATCTAAAAATAAAAAGGTCAATTAAAAACAAAAAAAAACATGAGAAATTAATTTTGTAGAGTCAATTCTGCCAGTTTTTCCTTTATGATTTCTGGTGTCGTATCTGCTTAGGAAGGCTTCTCCCCTCTTCAAGATTACAAAAATACCTTTCCATATATAATTATTTTCCAGTTTTATTTCTAACATATGGAACTTTTTTCTTCATTTGAATGTTTTTAAATCAAGTAAGCACCTTATCTGCATTCTCTAAGAGACAAGGAGTGATGTTGATATTCTGTATTCTCTCTTAAATCCACAAACTGTGCTTTTGACAACTCGGATGAATTGTATACATTCTCAAAGGAAATTGCTAATAAAATACTTTCTATTTCTGATGGAATAGAAGTGTTCCATAAGCAAAACCTAGAGGTTTAATTAGGACATTCGTTGCCAGGGCTAAAAGTACGTCAGTAAACCTGTTTCAAGTTAAATTTCTGTTGTACCGTTATGCTGAGTAAGGTCACCTAATGCAGTAGTGATGGTACACACAGCTTCAAATAGCACCATTACTGTGGACTACAACCTGCACACACTTAGATGCAGCACTTTATATTCAGCCAGGTCACCCTCGGATCCATTCCCTCTCTACTTATTTATAATATCCAGGTGCATCAGACCATGACTCTGTAACAGAAGAAGAAAAACTTTGGGATGAAAGGAGGAAGGTTAATTACATGGAAAGGAGATAAGAAAGGCTTGTCGAGAGGATGACTGAATGCTAAGTCTCCTCCCAAACACCTTAACCAGGCACCTCAGTGTGTTGAGAAATGCAAAGAAAAGCCTTTTTTCTCTATCATATTCCCCATCTCCCAAGCTCTCGCTCTCTGAATCTGGAGTCAGGAGTGAGGAGAGGACCAAACAATAGCCTGAACCCTCAATGAAAACATGCAGAAAATTATCATAGGAAGCAGTCACAGGGTGGAGATGCAACCCAGGGGTTTGACCTGCCTGAGGCCACAGGACTCCCTGACATTTGGAACAGTTTCTCTGACATTCTACAGCTGACAATTTAGAAGTGCAGCCTGGGGAGATGAAAGAAAGTATAATAACCCTGGGTTTCTGGTCAGCAACAGAAACATGTGATTGTCATGAGCAAACTAGTAACCACAGATTTGGAGTCCTGCTGAATGCATTACTTGAATATCCATTAACACTGACCCAAAAACAAGTCTAAAATCTGTCTTAATTATTTCGCTTCCTTGAGGAAAAAAGAAAAAAAGACATCACATCAAGTATACATAATTATATTAGGCCATTCTTGCATTGCTATTAAAAAACCCCAAGACTGGGTAACTTATAAGAGGTTTAATTGGCTCACAGTTCTGCAGGCTATACAGGAAGCATGGCAGCATCTGCTTCTGGGGAGGCCTCAGCTAGCTTACAATCATGGTGGAAGGGGAAGCAGGCACATCACATGGCCAGAGCAGGAGAGAGAGAGAGAGAGATCGGACGGGCTGCGGGGAGGTGCCACACATTTTTAAATGATCAGATCTCACAGAACTCGCCATCATGAAGACAGCACCAAGCCATGAGGGACCCACCCCTGTGATCCAAACACCTCCCACCAGGCCCCATGTCCAGCATTGGGAATTACAATTGAACATGAGATTTGAGCAGGGATAAATATCCAAACTATATCAATAATCAAAAAGAATTGCTCAGGAAATGGACCAAGCAAATGTTCTCAAAATGTTTAATTGTCGAGAGACTGATTATAAGAAGAAGATATTAATGGCAACACCTAGGCCACGTGCTCTGAGCCTATTATGAATAGAGATGTAATCTTATAGGTAGAATGTCTTTGTAAACTATATTCCCCCTACCAACACCACTCAAAATACATTGGGTATTTGTTGAATAACCCAAGTTACTCAAAGAAATAAATGTAAATGAAATAACTTCTACATGGAAATCTCGCTTTGTCATCTAAATTATCATAGAACTAACTAGAAATCTACATTTCTAAAGTAATCCAAATTTATGTTTTCTGGTAAATCAGACACTGAGGATTTTATGTTAAAGTTTCCCAGATTAAAAACCAAGGAACTTATTTGTGTGCAGAGAAGGCTATTCCAGTTAGTTTCGTTGAGACGCCACCAGTAACTTTGATTTATATGGAGCCTTCAGTGCTAAGAGCTTTATGTGCCTTCATGAGAAGGTGCTTCATGTGCCTGTAAATTCAGGGATGATTGGGATTCAGATCATTCCTCACCTTTGCAATCTGATTTATGTTACATACTAGAAACTAGTAATAGTAAATATTACTTGAAATAAGCAGGGATTGAAACGGATTCCTTTTTTGCTTGGTTTTCCTTCTAATTAGATTATACTTTTTGTAAAATCAAAAACACATGCTATATGGAATTTCTAAAAATTTACCTCTAAAATACAGAGTCCTTATCCAGTATTTGTGTATGGTTTTAGCTATGGTTACTAGTAACAATATTAATGATGGCCATGTTTCTAAGAATTTAAGATGTGTGAAATACTATTTTGTATTTCACAAAATCATGGAATCATTACAAAACCATGTCAGGTAGGTACTACTATTATCCCCATTGTAAATACACACATGCCTTGGATATATTGTAGGTTCAGTTCCAGATCATTACAGTAAAGAGAATATCACAATAAAGCAAGTCACAGAATATTTTGCTTTCTCTGAGCATATAAAATTATGTTTATACTGTCATCTCTTAAATGTGCAGTAGAATTATGTCCAAAAATGTAAATAATTTAAAAATATTACTTAAAAATGCTAACAATAATCTCAACCTCAGTGAGTCATAATCTTTTTGCTAGTGGGTGGGATTTGTCTGAATGCTGATGGCTGCTGACTCCTCAGGGTATTACTCCCAGGGTAATATTTGCTGAAGGTTGGAGTGCCCATGGCAATTTCTTAAAATAAGACAACAATGAAGTTTGCCACATCAGTTGACTCATTTTTTTAATGGAGTCTTAATCTGTAGCCCAGGCTGGAGTGCAGTGGTGCAATTTCAGCTCACTGCAACTTCCACCTCCTAAGATCAAGCCTTAGCCTCAGCCTCCCAAGTAGCTGGGACTACAGGGACCCACCACACCCAGCTAATTTTTGTGTTTTTAGTAGAGACAGGGTTTCGCCATATTGGCCAGGCTGGTCTTGAACTTCTGACCCCAGATGATCCACCTGCCTCTGTTTCCCAAAGTGCTGGGATTACAGACGTGAGCCACTGCACTTGGCCACTTGACTCTTTCATGAGAGATTTCTCTGTAGCACGTGATACTGTTTGTTAGCATTTTATCCACAGTAGAAATATCAAAACTGGAGTCAGTACTCTCACACCTGCTATTCTTTTATCAAGTAAGTGTGTGTAATATTGTAAATTCTTTGTCTTTTCAGCAATGTTCATAGTATCTTCAGAGTAGATTATGTCTCAAGAACCACTTTCTTTGCACATCCATTAAAAACAACTCAAGTTTTATCATAAAATTTATCATATGATAAAACAACTCCTCAAGTTTTATCACAAGATTACAGCAATTCAATCACTTCTTCAGGCTCTACTTCTAATTCTCTTGTTATTTCTACCACCTTCAGTTTCTTCCTCCACTGGTCTTAAACTCTTCAAAATCAGCCAGCAGAGTTGGAACAATTTCTTCCAAACTACTGGAAGAAATTGGAATGTTGATATTTTGACCTCTACCCATGAATCACAAATATTTTGTGTAGATTTTGCATTTTGAATGGTGAATCCTTTCCAGTAGGTGTTCAGTCTACTTTGTCCAGATCCATCAGAGGCAACGCTATTTATGACAGCTTATGAAAAGTGTTTCTTAAATAGTAAGACTTGAAAGTTGAAATTACTCCTTGATCCATGGGCTATAGAATGAATGTTGTGTTAGAGGAATGAAAACCATATTCATCCTCTTGTACATCTCCATCAGAGCTCTTGAGTGACAAGGTGCATTGTTAATGAACAATAATATTTTGAAAATAATTGTTTTGGTTGGATGCAGTGGCTCACACCTGCAATCCCAGCACTTTGGGAGACCAAGGCAGGCAGATCACTTAAGCTCAGAAGTTCAAATCCACAATGGACAACATGGTGAAACCCTGTCCCTATGTAAAATACAAAAATTAGCCAGGCATGGTGGTGCATGTCTGTAGTCTCAGCTACTCTAGAGGCTAAGCCAGAGGATCACTTGAGTCTGAAAGGCAGGGATTGCAGTGAGCCAAGATCATGCCATTGCACTCCAGCCTGGGCAGCAGAGCAAGAGACTGTCTCAGAAAAAAATTTTAAAAAGAAAATCATCAATTTGCTGAGCAGTAGGTCTTAACAATGAGCTTAAAATATTCAGCAAACCATGCTGTAAACAGATGTGCAGTCATCTAGGCATTTTTCTATTTCTAGAGCACAAGCAGTGTAGATTTTGTGTAATTCTTAAGGGTCCTGGGATTTTCACAATGGCCAAGAAGCATTGGCTTCAACTTGAAATCATCAGCTGCACTGGCCTCTAACAAGAGAGTCAGCACTTTCTTTGAAGATTTGAAGTGAGGCATTAACTTCTCTCTCACTGCGAAATTCCTAAATGTCATCTTCTTCCAATAGAAAGCTGTTTCTTCTCCACTGAAAATCTGTTGTTTAGTGTAGCAACCTTCATGAATGTTCTTAGTTAGATCTTCTGGATAACTTGCTGCAGCTTCTACATCAGCACTTGCTGCTTCATCTTGCAATTTTATGACAGTGGAGTTGGCTTCTTTCTTTAAACTTCATGAACCCAACCTCTGCTTGCTTCTAACTTGTCTTATATAGTTTCCTCACCTCTCTCAGCTTTCATAGACTTGAAGAGAGTTAGGATCCTGCTCTGGATTAGGCTTTGGTTTAAGGAAATGTGGCTGGCTTGATCTTTTATCCAGACCACTCAAATTTTTTCCCTATCAGCAATAAGGCTGTTTCACTTACAATTTGTGGATTCCCTGGAGTAGCACTTTCAATTTCCTTCCGAAACTTTTCCTTTGCATTCACAATTTGGCTAACTGGTGCAAGAGGCCTATCTCTTGGCATGTCTCAGCTTTGATCATGCCTTTCTCACTAAGCTTAATCGTTTCTAGCTTTAGATTTAAAGTAAAAGATGTGAGACTATTCCTTTCCCTTGAACACTTAGAGGCTATTGTTACCAATTGGCCTAATTTCAATATTGTTGTGTCTCAGGGAATAGAGAGGCCCCAGGAGAGGGAGAGAGAAAGGTAAGCAGCCAGTTGGTGGAGTAGTTGGAACAAACACAGCATTCATCATTTAAGTTTGCTAATTTATATAGGCATAGTTTATGACATCCTCAAAAATTACAATAGTAATATTAAAGGTAACTGATTACAAGTCACCATGACAGGTACAATAGTAATGAAGAAGTTTGAAATATTGCAAAAGTTACCAAAATGTGACATAGAGACATGAAGTGAGCACATGCTGTTGGAAAAATGGTACCAATAGACTTGGTTGATGCACGGTTGACACAAAACCTTCCATTTGTAAATACAAAGACAAAAACATAGAGTCTGCAAAGCATACTAAAGCAAAGCACAATAAAATGAGGTATGCCTGTATAAAGAAACTGAGCCTGAGAGAGAAATTAACTCTCCAAAATTATAGTTTCTAAGTGAAAGAGGCAAGATTTGAGCTTGATCTGTCTACCTCCAAAGCCTGTGCTTGAGCCATTGAACTAGATTGCTATCCTGAATGTTCTCTCCCCAGATCTATGTGATACAGACACAAGGAGCAGCTCTCCGCTCCAGAGTATTGGGGATGGCTTCCCATTTCCTGAAACACACTATACTGGTGAGTTTTCCCTGGCTTGTGGTGAAAAGATAACTATTTGTTAACTGAATATTCCCTAAAAACACTTTTTCTACTACACTGAAGACAGTGCTTCCCCCTGCAGTTGATAATAATAGCAAACACTTTGAAATCACTTACTATGTCCCATGCACTCTTTTTAAGCACTTTGTATTAATTTATATAACACTTAATATTTGGTACTATTGTTGTCCCAATTTTACAATGAGGAAACTGAGACACAAAAAGGTAAGTGATTTTCCTGAGAGTACATGGCTAGTAAACAACGGATGTTCACACCCAGTCAGTGGAGCTCCAAGACATGATCTCTAAACTATACTGCAGTGTATCCTAACGTTTCTGAGCATGAGCTCCATAATAAATTATACACTGGGCTCCAGGGAAGCCACTATGAACCAAGCAGATATAGCTTCTGTCCTTCTGGAGCTAATAGTCTGGTGTAGGAGACAAAAATTAATCACATATATATATATATATGATTACAAACTGTAATAAATATGCGAAGGAAAAAAAAAGGAAGCTAAGAGAGTACAACAGGGACCTGCTTTAGGCTGGATGGGCAAAGCAGGCGTGCCTCTGAGGACAGCTACACCTATGCCAACACCTGAAATGGAGGAGGAGCCAGCCACACGAAGGCTCTGAGCCCAGAAGGTAGCGGCATGTGGGAACAGGAGAGAACTAGGGGATATCCTGACAACCTCAACTCATATCTTTACGTTTTAAACTTGTAAGCTGGGTGCTAAAATATGATTCATTCTATCTCTGTTTAATCTTCCCATTGGCTGACAACAAAATAATAGGTCCCAGGTACTTTCCACAAGATTTGCCAACAGGGTAGTCAGCAACCTGTTTGTCAATCCCTTGTCTATCACCTATCTCAGGAGTCCAGTGAGGTTGGAAAAATTAAGAGCAGAATTTCTCTGGAGAAGCTGTAATTATGTTCTGCAGCCCCTCTCTGGCTCTCTCACAAGAGGAAGAAGAGGGGTATTTTACCTCCACACTTTGAGATTTAGTGAGAGGCTTAGGGGTCTAATCAATGGGCTGGTCTCTGATTGAGCTGGAAAGCCTAAAGGCGAGATGTCATGGCTCAGCCAGGCTAAGGGGCAGTGTTCAGAGAAAGTGGGCAGGCCTGAGAAAGAGTTGCATTTTCACACAGGCGAGGATGGAGGAGAGGTTCCCACTAACTTCGGGGCTTGTGGGGCTTGTGGGAGCCAGGCTGGAGCCATCTTCAAAGAGGCCTTGCTCAAGAGGTTTACCAGAATCTTGTGGGGTGGGAGGCCAGATCCCCACAAACTGAGAGTTTGTCTTGAGTGGCCAGTCACATCCCACATCACAGGACTAGTCAGTGGAGGTTCCCAATGGGGAGTTTTTTAGAAACCCACAAAATGGATCCTAAGGGGAAGATCTGGATTTATATTTGCCAAGTCTTATGAACACTATGAACATGTCATGAAAATACCAATGTCTGAACACTGTGCATTTCCTTAATTCCTTCTTCCCAATTCTGAAGTAGTCAGAAGCCTGGGCTAGTGAAGCTGGGTTGAAGGAGTAGACCTAGGTTGCAGGGGATGTGGAGTGAAAGCCATTTATGTTTCCTCCTCGTTACAGGATTCAAAAGCTAGGACAAGGAAATACTTTCAAATTGACTATTACTACATGGAACTGGGTCATTTAAAGCACTGAAATAATTCTATCCCTGTAGCAAAAACTGTCTCAAGGATTTCTATTATCTAACTCTAACTGAAAAAGCTAGATCACCTGATCAATATTTCTAAGGAGCAGGGAGAGAATGTAGACTTCACTGTATGTGTTTGAAGACTCTTGGATGCATTACAAAGAAAATATTTTAAAATCATTCAACAAATATTCATTTACTGCCTACAGTGTGCCATGTATAATTCCAATACTTGGAATAGACCAGTGAACAGACAAAATGTCTGCCTTCATATGGCTTACATTCTGCAGGAGTGGGAGCTGAGAGACTGTTAATAAATGTGATTAAATAGGTGAATTACATATTAAGAGAAAAAGTGATGAGTGCTGTGAAAAATTGATCAGGTTAATGTCATTGAGAATGCTAAGGAAAATCAGCCAGTCATTTAAATCAAGTGTTTATAGTTGGCTTTACTGAATGGGTGATTGCCTTAGTCCACTTGTATTGCTATAAAGGAAGAGCTGAGGCTGGGTAACTTATAAAAAAAAGAGATGTACATTTGGCTCACAGTTTATTTGGCTCACAGCAGGCTGTACAAGAAGCATCTGCATCTGGTGAGGGCCTCAGGAATCTTCCATTCATGGTGGAAGGCAAAAGGGGGCAGGCCTCACATGATGAGAGACAAATCCAGAGAGAGAAGAGGAGGTACTAGGCTCTTTTCCACAAGCAGTTCTTGTGGGAACCTAGAGTGAGAATTCACTCCCACAAGAATGGCACCACGATCCACCCCCACAATCCAAACACCTTCCACCAGACCCCACCTCCAACACTGGGGATCAAAGTTTAACATGAGACTTGATGAGACCAAACACAGCATCTCCAAACCATAGCAGTGATATTTGAGAAAGGAGGGATTGTTTTAAAATGTAAGTCTGGGCTGGGTGCGGTGGCTCACACCTGTAATCCCAGCACTTTGGGAGGCCGAGGCAGGTGGACCACCTGAGGTCAGGTGTTCAAGACCAACCTGCTTAACATGGTGAAACCCCATCTCTACTGAAAATACAAAAAATTAGCTGGGCGTGGTGGTGGGCACCTGTAATCCCAGCTATTCGGGAGGCTAGGGCAGGAGAATCACTGGAACCCAGGAGGCGGAGGTTGCAGTAAGCCAAGATCACGCCATTGCACTCCAGCCTGGGTGACCAGAGCAACACTCTGTCTCAAAAATAATAATAATAATAATAAGTCTGATCATATCACTACTCTGCTCAAAACCCTGTAATGGCTCCTAAACTCTGACTGCTGAGTCAAAAAAACTATAAAGAGTAAAGATAGAAGCAGAGAACTGCTGAGTGGCTAGTGTAATACAATCCAAAGTGAAAGATGGTGGTAGCAAACAGTAACTGTAGGGGAGGTAAGAAGTGGACAGACTGCAGATACTTTGAAAGGGAATTTCCTGACTGGGTAGACGTGCGATGTGAAAAGCAAGAGTCAAGGTTTTGGGGATAAGCAACTGGAATGCTGGAGTTACCAAAATATGACACGGGAAGGTGTTGGTAGAACAGTTTTGGACAGAGTTCAGTCTGAGGTTGTCCATTGAGATGCTAAGTGGAGTACTTATGTACATGATTGAATATATGTATCTAGAGTCCAAGAAAGAGATCTGGGCTGGAGTTACAACTTTGGAAGTAAGATTGAGAGTTATCTATAACTTGTAGTAAGAGCCCCAACAATAAGAGAAAGAGCAGCCCATGGTAAACTAGCTTCAGTGAATAGTGAGATATCTAGAACCTAGAGAGAAAAGAAACAAATTGATTTGCATGAAATCCGAACGGAGATTTCAACCAAATCTCACTATTCGAAGAAATCCTACACATTTATTCTTTGGTGATTTAGAAGATTTTTTATACTAATATTCGTCTAAAATTTTCAGGATATTTTGGTTTAGATTTTTGTTTTTTGATTTCTTAAAATGGGAAATGCTGTGTATCTTCCATACTGAAGGGAAGGATAGACTGCCTAGGATGAGTGAGGAGTGACCAGAAAATGTAATAAAACATCTCCACTTTCTACATAGAAAATGTTCTCCTATTCAACTTCTGTCTCTTGTTTCATCTATTCCTCTTTACTCTTAATCCACATAATAATCTGTCAATCATAGGATCGGCTTGCTGGTCTTGGAAAGGTGAGAATCCCACTGCATCCCACTGACCTGTCTTCCCAGGGAATTAACAAGGCAAGCGCAGAGTCCCAGCCTGCTTCTCCAGGAGAATATCGTCCTCTTCATCATGCCATCCTAATAAGCTTTATCAGAGCCCAGTCAGCTCTGTATCTCTTGGCAACACAACTGACACAACATTTTTTGGTAGAACAAAAGAAATAAACATCCAAATCACTGTTCTCAATAAAACTGAATAGGATGACTGTCCTTGCTTAGAAGTTGGGGTGAGAACCTTCTCCAGCAATTTATTTTTAAAAACATCACATTTCTCTTGAATACAGACAAAATTTTTTTAATGGAAAAGTATGTTAATTCCTTCAAGCCAACCAGTCAGTGAAGGATATTTTTGGAGTCTCCTCTGTATATAAAGTATCACTTAGTTATCCATAATTTAAGAATTGGAGCTACATTCCTGCCACTGTTCCTTGGTGAGCCCTCTAACCACAATAAAAAGGGATATTTTGTCTCCCGTTTTGTAGTTTGGACAAAGAAAATTGCAGCTAGAAGTCAGAGGGGCAAACTAAATGTCACTCTGACCCGAAGATCTGGAAGAAATGTAAAAATTCTATTACAAAAAATCAGAGAGCGAGAAAAATGGTGATAGTAATATCAGACTGCTAGATATACTCCAGAGCTGATTATGTTTTCATGAAGGATGGAGACCAGTACACAGCAATATATAGACTGTCTGCTCAGTTGAATTCCTGACTGGAAAAAAGAGACAAACTATACTACCAGTCCTTAATAATAGTCCTATATGACTCTGAGACGATAAGTAATTAGGGTTATAGATTGTTTTCAGTGAAACAAATGAAAAAAACATAGATGTGAGAATAAACATAGCCAAAAAAAGAAAAACATTTGTCATATATTCAAGCTCAGAGGACTTAGCCTCAAGTTAGAAGGCAGTAGAACTGATTCCAAATCAGGCTGGGAGGGTTGTTTATTTTGCATCATTCGAGTCAGATCTAATGATCCTAATGACTTTAAATGTTCCTAAATTATTCCCCAGAGTGATTAGATTTTGTATTTAGGCCATAGTTGAGACAGAAAATGCTGATTTATTTAGCATTCAATCAACCCAGCTCTCCATTTGCCAATATTCTGGCCCTCTTCTGTACAGTGAATACTGAAAGTCATACTCCTACCTCTAAAATATTTTAAAACTATAACATGCCTTCAGAATTATTACTATTTCAGAGGTAACTGTATCAGCTTTTTTGTTTTCATTCCTTTCTTTCTTTTTTCAGAGGACATGTGGTATTTCTCAGATAACCAGAACAACCAACTGAATAGAATAGTTCATTCTCTAAACGGCACTGTCCAAAAGAACTTTCTGCAATGATGAACATGTTCTACATCTGTACTGTCCAATACTGTAATGAGTCGCCGTGACTACTGAGCACTTGATATCGGGCTGATGTGTCTAACAGTTTTTAATTTAGTAATTTGAATTAATTTGAATTGAAATTTCATTTTAGAGACCCACATCTGGCTAATGGCGTTTTGGACAGTGCAGCTCTAGAATACCAGAGAAGGCATTGTACTGTATCTAGAATCTGTATTGTAACATGGAAGGTGTTATCAGCCTATAGATGAGCACTGATTTTGTGTGCAAATGTGTCTGCAATACACTTTCTAAGCAGAAGAAGGTTACCTTGTATTAGTTGGTCTCTGGTAGGCTGTAGGTAGGCCTGCTGTGGGACTGTTGACAAAGTAAAGGAGGAGTATTCATTTTCTATGACTGCCTTAGCAAAGTACCAAAACACTTGGGAGCTTGAAACAATATAAATGTATTGCTTCACGGCTTTGGAGGCTAGAATTCCAAAATCAATGTGTCCATAGGGCTATGCTCCATCTGATGGCTTTAGAGAATTCATCTTTGCCTCTCACAGCTTCTGGTGTTTGTCAGCAATCCTTGGCGTTCTTTGACTTGTAGATGCATCACTGCCTCCCACAGCCATCATCTCCCTGTGTATCTTCATATCATCTTCCTTCTCCGCATGACTGTCTCTGTCCAAGTTTTTTCTGTTTGTAAGGACAGCATTATATTAAATTAGGGCCCATCCTAATGACTTCATTTTAACTTGGTTGCTTCTGCAAAGACCCTACTTCTAAGTAAGGTCACATTCTAAGGTACCAGGGGTTAGGACTTCAACATATCTTTGGGGGATGGGGGGCAAAATTCAATACATAATATTTGGTATGGCAATAATTTCCTTATACAGCAGTAGGTGAATCTCTGAAAATTGACATGGCCACTTTCTCACTCTAATCCTTTAAAGGCAATAGGACCAGATCAGAGGTCGTGGCACACCCTCATTTCTGTGTAAATAGATTTGACCACAGAAATCTGGGAAAGAGACACTGAGGCATGGCATCCATTCATGCCTGAACTTACCACGTGCCTCCTCTGCTTGACTTAGCACAGGTTTGGCAGTAAACTGAGGAAAAAAGCAACTTGAATGGAATCCAAGGCATCATTCTCTTCCACTTATGAAACGAACCAATCTCTATGGTGTGGCCTACACAGAGCTGCTTTCAGAACTCACCACTGTTCACAGCCTCTTAAAAGTTTAGAAGAGGGAAGCCTTTCCTTTTAAAAATTAAATGTAAAAGTACACTTACCCTTCTCTCTTTTGTCTTTTCCCCCAATTTCTTTTGCTAAGTCAGTCTAGTGCTCCTTTTTATCAAGCAGCATCCTTCCCTTACTAGATGTGGCATTTCACATCACACCTAATCCTTTAGGAAACATGTTAACAGTGTGTCCCAGCCAAGGGCAGAGGGCATGGATCTCCCCAGGTGAAGTGTGATCCCAGCTGTAGAGGTTCAGAGAAAGCTATAGGCCTTGATGAATTGGGCTGATGAACATTTCCCTGATGAAGTCAGAGATCTGAGGGTGCAGGAGGGCTCAGCAAGGGAAAGGGAATTTGGATTGAGCAAGCAAGTCTGAATGCCACAAAGGGAAAACAGGAAGGCGTGGAGGAACTGGGAGATGACATGGTCCGGGGACTCCATAAGGTCTACGAGACACAGAACAAGAACGAGGCTGTTGGGATGGTTAATTTTACATACTGCTGTTAAAATGTTATTTCTGAGTGTGTCTGTGAGAAAGTTTCCAGAGGAGATCATCATTTGAATCAGACTGAGTAAAAGAAGCTCTTCATTGGGCATCATCCAGTACATTGAGGGCCTGGATAGAACAAAAAGGCAGAGGAAAGGTGAATTCTCACAGTCTTTCTACTTGAGTTGGAACATGCATCTTCTCCTGCCCTCTAACATCACAGCTCCTGACTCTCAAGCCTTCAGCCTCAGACTGAGAATTCTACCACCAACTCTGCTGGTTCTCAGGCCTCAGACTTAGACTCAATTATGCCACTCTCTCTCCTGGGTCCCCAGCCCACAGATGGCATATGATGGGATTTCTTGGGCTCTACAATCCTGCAAGCCAATTCTCGTAATAAATCTCCTCATATATTTATATCTATCAATCTATCTGTCTATTTCTTTATATCCTCTTGGTTCTGTTTCTCTGAAGAACCCTGACTAATACACCTCTGATGTGAGATGCTGAGGAAATCACTATGGTAGCATGAGGAAAGAGGGTAAACAAAGAGAGAGAAGACCATTCAATCAGCATCTCTAAGTACTAAATGAGTTGATGTCAACCAGAATCTCAATAACACTTTGTTGATGGACAGTTGGGTCAATTTAGACAGCAGGTTCCTTGAGGGCAAGAAGAAAAAGTTGTCTTATAATTTTTTCTATACCAGCACCCAGCATGGTGTCTGATGCATGAAAGTTGTCCAATAATTATTAAATGAAAACACAAAAAAATGAATTTGATGTCAAAGTGCTGGAAATTGAGGCTCAGGTGCTATTCTAAGAGTTAAGTGGGAGATGGAGATGGACAATAAAGATATTAGGAAATAAACGATGAAATGTAAGGAAAAAGAAGTAGTCTTCAGTAGTGTTGATAAATACATGAAGAAATGAGAAATGAATGAAAAGCTTAAAAAAAAATTCTGAAGTTTCTTACTTGAAGCATTGCTGTTAAAATTCATTAGCATAGCTAATAAGATAGAAATCTAGGTATGAAGTCTCCTGTAGTGATAAATGCCCATGGCCATCCTGCATATATGTTTTGTTTCATCTGCTCAGGATTAAAGAGTCGTTTTTAAAAAGGATATTTCTAATGCACGTACAAATCCATTGGACTCCAATTCGAATGCACTCTACGGGAGCAGGCTGCTCAGGCTGCCCAAGCTTACTATGGTTGGCACCACACCATAGTATCCTCATAAAGCCCACTTTACCCATGTGGAAAGGTCTGATAGCTCTCTAGTACACATCCATTTAGCCAAACAGGTTGTTAAAACATTGAAATACTTTAGATGGTTGGTAAATGTGATGGTTCATACTGAGTGTCAACTTGATTGAAGGATGCAAAGTATTGTTCCTGGATGTGTCTGTGAGGGTGTCGCCAAAGGAGATTAACATTTGAGTCAGTGGACTGGAAGAAGCAAACCCATCGAATCAACTGCCAGCACAGCTAGAATAAAGCAGACAGAAGGTGGAGGAAGCTCAGTTGCTGAGTCTTCCAGTCTTCATCTTTCTCCCATGCTGAATGCTTTCTGCTGTGGAGCATCAGGCTCCAAGTTCTTTAGCTTTTGGACTCTTGGGATTACATCAGTGGTTTGCAAGGGGATCTTGGGCCCTCAGCCACAGACTGAGGGTGCATTTGTCAGCTTCCTTACTTTTGAGGTTTTGGGGCTCGGACCAGCTTCCTTGCCCCTCAGCTTGCAGATGGCCTATTGTGGAAATTCACCTTGTGATCATATGAGTCAATACTCCTTAATAAATTCCCCTTCATATGTATTTTACATCTATCCTATTAGTTCTGTCCCTCTAGAGAACCCTGACTAATACAGTAAATCTGCATTGTACTATGCCCTCCAAAGCTTTCCCAACTGTTCCAGACACAACCCCTCAGCGCCCTCCAGACTTCCCTAACATTCAGCAGATAAAGAAGAAATTCTGGTGGCACAGGGTACTTGTTGGCCCCGTTCCTGATTGGAAAGTGTTGGTGCCACATCAGCTGTTAGATGTTATCAATAGTATCCCTGCATGTAGGTCACCTCCCAACTCCTTGCAGGTATTTGAAATTATCACCTTTGCTCAAACCTTCGATGGCTCTGACCCTTATCCATAGGTGCTTATCTGAAGTCCTATCTTTCTTCTACTACCCCATAAATCTCAAAATATTTATCTTATTGACATTATCCTTAAGTGACCTTTAGAATATGGTTTTGTTATAGACCCACTCCTGTGGAGGGCCCTAAACAACCTCTATGCTCAGCGTCTCAGCATAATCACCCTTCTAATTCACTGCATTTCTGGTTGTCAATTTTTATTTGGCATCTTCCCAGAAACCCCCCATTCTTCCCTTTCTCTGGACGTTTCCCTACCTGATGGTTGCTATTTTTTACTGCATTTGCATACTGAATGCTTGGGTATTTTTCGTTTACCTAAACGGTAGACAAAATAAAGCAGGAAGGGGGAGGTTAATTATAGACAGAGTTTCATCAAATAAAAGGTGACTATCAGTTTTTAATGAAACCCAAATAATCCGAAGATAGGAAGGAAAATCAAAAACATTAATTTTCTGTCCGATTTTTTAAGTGTTTCTGCCTAAGCCAAGAAAATATCTAATGTGTTAGGAGCTTCATCTTAACAGTGGACTCCTGTGGTGGCCAGAATTTGGCTGCATTTCAATATAATAAGCATTTGCTTCCGAAGCTGTTTAAAGGAAATAAAAAGGCATAAAACTCCACCATCCAATATGGTTTGTATTAGAATAAATTGATTACCCAAAACGTAACACGATCAGAACTCTGCCAAGAGCCTGGCAAGCAACAATTGTTGACATAGTCCAAATCCTAATCAGCTATTTGTAACAAGTGATTATTTAATAAGCATTCACATTCATCTGTGCTCCTTCAGCCAATAAAGGAGGAAGAGAGAGGGATGAACCCTCAGAGGAAATCAAAAGAGCTTGCTGCAAGCCTATTTTTTTCTTTTTGTGAGTATTACAAAATGTGTCTATAGGCAAAGAAAAAATTCAGTGTTGTCAGTCAGACCCTGTGCAGTGAAAAGTCGCTCACTCATTCCATCTCTGAAACTCCCAAAGAGCAGTTGACTTACTAAACTGCTCCTAAAAGTGGAATTATTGGGTGAGGAGATTCCATTGTCATGATGCTTTTCCTAAACCACAAACTAGTTTTTTGTGTTGTTATTTACATACTGTATATGAAAGTATAGAATTACAATAAAAAGCATAGAAAATATACAAGATGAGACTGGAACAAGAAACAAGTTCGAGAAAATAAGGAAATGCTCAAAGGAAAAAAAAAATTGATAAAGGGCTATTAAAGGGACATGGGGACTAACTGTCCAAAGAGGTCCAGTGTCCAAAGCCAGCATCATGTAAACAAAAAATAAAATGGTACTGGATTAAAATCTAAAGGAGGAAAGAAATACCCATCCTTCCACAATAACATAAATAAATAATTAGATACGTTAACAAATGGGAGAGAAAAGTCTCCCATGCAGAAGAATTCCAAATAATTTATTTAGATACCCCACCCTCAAAAAGCAAGAACAAAATTCCCCACTCCTAAAGTGTGGGCTGCACGTAGTGGCTTCCTTCCAAAGAGCAAGCTACAGCAGGGACTGAGGGGTTAGCTTCACAGTGGAGAAACCTAACAAGCACTATCTTAGATGATCAATGTCAATATCAACAGTCACAAGTCATGTTGATAGTATATGCCCTTGGTATGATGTGATGAAAATGTCACTTTACCTCTGTGATCTTCTTCCCAGAAATCTATAAACCCATTCGAATCATATTTTTCTGTCTCTCATGAGAAAAACATCAGGTAAATTTCAGTAAATAGACATCCTACAAAATACCTGACCAGCACTCCTCAAAAGTGTCAAACTGTCAGTCATCAAAAACAAGGAAAGTCTGAGAAACTGTCACTGCCAAGAGGAACCTAAGGAGCTGTGACAACTAAATGTAACGTGGTGTCCCGGATGGGATGCTGGGACGGAAGAGGACATTATGGATTTTAGTTAATAAAAATGTATCAATAGTGAGTCATTAATTTTAACAAATGAATCATACTAAAATAAGATGTTAACAATAGGCAAACCTGGCTGTGGGGTAGGGTATGTGTGAATTTTTTTTTTTTTTTTTTTTTTTTTTTTGAGACGGAGTTTCACTCTCGTTACCCAGGCTGGAGTGCAATGGCGTTATCTCGGCTCACCGCAACCTCCGTCTCCTGGGTTCAGGCAATTCTCCTGCCTCAGCCTCCTGAGTAGCTGGGACTACAGGCGTGCGGCCACCATGCCCAGCTAATTTTTGTATTTTTAGTAGAGACGGGGTTTCACCATGTTGACCAGGATGGTCTCGATCTCTTGACCTCGTGATCCACCCGCCTCGGCCTCCCAAAGTGCTGGGATTACAGGCTTGAGCCACCGCGCCCGGCTTTGTGTGAATTCTTTGTTCTAGCTTCTCAATTTTTCTATAAAACTGTTCTAAAAAAATAAAATGTATTTAGAAAAACAGGTGGACCATAGACTGTGGATCTCTAAGACAATGCCCATGTTTTTCATTTCTTAAGTATTCCAAATAATTTTCTGACTAGAAGAACCTTTACAAATGGTTAGAGCCCATTTTTTTCCCTGTCAACATTTACAAATATGATATAGTGGGCAGAATGCAGGATTTAAAGAACCAAAGGCCTGTATTTTTATTTTCCATTCTTCAGTACTCAGTTAACAATTCTTTATATTAAGTTCATTTTGTTTAAATAACTGGCAGCATTTCTGTCTCTTGACTGGACTGTGACTGATGCAGATTGTCTTATATATTTGAAGGTTTATATGTATACATATTAATATATATTTTTCTGTCTCATATATATGAGACAGAGCCTCACTCTGTCACGCAGGTTAACTAAGGAGGTGACTTTAAGTTAATTAAGTCAAAGAGCTTTAGTTCTATCATTGCAGAATAGAGATCAAACCATTACTTCACAGAATTACTGTCAAGAAAGTCCCCAGCTCTTATATCACATAGAAGACACTTAATAAACATTGCATTTTCTCCTTTCTGTAACTCAGCCATGCCCTCACTTAGTAAATTCTATTAAACTTACTATGAATGAATTCATGCTTACCAGCCCATGATCAGGAAGAGTGGGGGGGTGGCAGGGAAGCTGACAGAGAAGTAAAAGTAGCTATCAAATGAGTAAGAGCCGCAAATACCCCTCTGAGCACAGAGCACAGATTTCTCAAGGGAGAAATTTTCCTCTGACCTCAGAATAGCCAACTTCAAGCCAAAGCTTCTATCCCTGAAATCCATTCGCACTCCTGCTGAGCCATGTTGAAAGGAATATTTAAGTCAATTCTTTTGCTCTCCCTGGGGCTGCCCCTTCCACTGGAAGGACTAACAAAGGCCCAGGGTCATCTGCTTCCTGGGGGTGATGAATCTCAGTGGCCTGTGCTGCTCCCTCCTATGATTTGGAAATGTCACAAGAGTGGGGCTGACTTAGATATTCCTGTTCCAAGTCATCCCCTCTCTCTAGGGTGTGGGGGACAGGGCAACACAGAATAACAGCAATTTTTGCTTGCTGGAAATGGAAATTTTGGGATTATTTTTAAGTCTTGAGGGACAGTATTAGCATCAAACCTGTTAAGTAGGTGATTTTTACAATATGGCACTAATTCAGATACATTTGGTGGAAATTTGAGAAAGTGAAGTATATGGATTAAAGGATTTATTTATAATATTTTTAGGCCAGGCACAGTTGCTCACACCTATAATCTCAGCACTTTGGAAGGCCGAGGCAGGAGGATCCCTTGAGCTTAGGGGTTCAAAGGCAGCCTGGACAACATAGGGAGACTCTGTCTCTACAAAAAATAAAATAAAATAAAATTAGTTGGGCATAGTGGTGTGTGCCTGTAGTCCTAGCTACTTGGGAGGCTGAGGTGGGAGGATTTCTTGAGCCTGGGAGATCGAGGCTGCAGCGAGGTGTGATTGTACCACTGCATTCCAGCCTATGTGACAGAGTGAGACTCTGTTTCATAGATATGAGAGAGAGAAAAATATATACCAATATAAATATAAACCTTCAAACACATAAGACAAGCTATATGAT
>NW_016107726.1:240947-261070 GCF_001604975.1 Cebus imitator | reverse complement strand
CCACACTAAGCAGCTGCTATGTTCTTAAATCCAAAGAGAAGGTATAAAAATTATTAAAAAGCAAAAACTAGGCCAGGCACTGTGGCTGACGCCTGTAATCTCAACACTTTGGGAGGCGGAGGCGGGCAGATCACAAGGTCAGGAGCTCAAGACCAGCCTGGCAAACATGATGAAACCCCATCTCTACTAAAAATACAAAAATTAGCCAGGCTTAGTGGCACACGCCTATAATCTCAGCTATTTGGGAGTCTGAGGCAGAAGAATCACTTGAACCCGGGAGGCAGAGGTTACAGTGAGCTGAGATAGTGCCACTGCACTCCAACCTAGGTGACAAAGGTAGACTCCATCTCAAAAAAAAAAAAAAAAAAAGCAAAAACTTGGAAGAAGAATCTCACTGTTGCTGGTTCTGTAAGGGAGTACAATGAAGCTGGTGATTGTTCAGAAAATTGTAAACTAAATCCAGATGCTGCTACTGAAATAGACTGCCACTGCCAGCGTGAAGAAGAGAGGCTGAAGGTGATGCTGAACCAGCAGCAGACAAGAAGGAGCTAGTTCCTTCTTCTTCTAACTTTCCAGTGACTCTTAAGTCCTTATTACTGAGAAAGCCAAGTGCCAAATCACAAAACAGAAATACGGTTTCCTTCACAAAGCAAGAATAGAAGGGTAGGTCTGAAGCAGAGAAAATCACTTTTTATAAACTACCATAGATGAAAGAGGAAACTTTTTTTTTTCTTTTTTTGAGACAGGGTCTCATTCTGTCTTCTAGATGGAGTGCAGGTGGCACAATCCCACAGCTCAGTGCACCCTCAAACTCCTGGGCTCAAGCAGTCCTCTCACCTCACCCTCTTGAGTAGCTGAGACTACAGGTGTGTACCACCAGGCTCAGCTAATTTTTTTTTAAAGGTGGGGGTGTCTCTATGTTGCCCAAGATTGTCTCAAAGTTCTGACCTCAAGCAATTCCCCTGTCTTGGCCTCCCAAAGTCCTAGATTACAGGCACGAGCCACCATGCCTAGCTGAAGAAAAAAAAATTAAAGCAAAGATGGAACCTTAAAAAATAAAAGTAAACTTCAAAAGTTAATGGATAAACATTCCTCTTGATTTTATTTATCATTTTTAATTCATTTGGAAAATATATTCTTCCAAGGTAATGCGAAGACAGATGGTAATCTGTCTAGAGTGTATCAGACATTTTCACAAATCCAACATTTATGAGAAATGGATATACTAGGTCCCATTGTACTTGCAGAGTCATGTAAGGTAATCTTATTGAAAGAGAAAAGAAAGAAGTACATGCAGCCCCCCGGGGTTCAATTTCTTGACCTTTCCATGATTAGATCCTTGAACTATATACCATTTGAACTTATCTGAAAGAAAAATTGAGAATTAGTTGTTCTGAATGGCAAGTAAACACGTGATTTACTTATTTGTAAATAGGTAAAGGGCAAGTAAACAATGGCTATCTAACAAGTGGAAGGAAAGTGCTTGTCTGTATACTTTTCTCTTGGATAATGAGAATAGCTCTGTGGATTCTGGGACAAGATTAATCACATGAGAATTTTCTGTGAGTTGTTCACCCAGTCCATCAATTAAAGCAGTCATGGGGAAAGATGTGGTTGTTTATTAAGATGTATTTAGCCTGGCTTTAACAAAAACAAATCCTATAAGTTAGCTCTTACTAACAGCCAGGGCCAAGGCTGAGGAGTCAGTACATCTTTATCAATTTCTCATGCTTCTTATATACTGGTAAAAGAGAGAAGGCAACCGTAATCCAGTTAATAATCCAGGTAATAATCATCAATAAATATTTATAGACTGATCCCTACACTTGAACTGGGAGTATAAAAATGTGTAGGACACTCTACTGTCCCCAAAGAGATGATGAGAAGTTAAAAATATAGAGAGAAATACAGCATCTGTCACCTTGTTGTGCTTAAGCTGAAAACCAAAAGGAGGGGCCACCATATCATCTCAGAAGGAAGTGATACCCAAGGAGGTGGTTAGAGAAGGCTATACCAAAAAAGGAAGGCTTACACTGGGCATTAAAGGACTAGGTAGGACTTGGAATCAGGAAGAGTCCGAGGAATAGTGGAAATAGTTTGAATGCAGGAATAGAAATGAGTAGATTAAGGATGCATAAACCATCTAATTACATTAGAGTAAATGTTTGTTCCAAGGTTTATATAAAATATAGTGTTTTGAGAGGGGATCATGGTTACTGCCACTTTAAAAATAAAACTTACATAATTCTGGAGTTTTCTTCTTTTTATTAAAAAAAAAAAAAAAAGACCACAATTACATTCTTGATTTTCCAATCGGAAAAAAAAAATCCATATCCAGACTTTGAGCAATTATAGTTCAGGTTTTGAAAATTAATTGTTCAACTATAGAGTAATCAATAACTACTTATTAATGCTTTATCCACACAGGGCAGTGTGCTAGGGATTACCAAATCTACAAAAAATTTTAGGGTATGTTCTATTTAGTGACAATGGACATCATAGGATAAGCAATACAAATTTAAGGCAATGCATGGTAAATATAGAATGAGTAATGCAAGTAGTGATGCCTGCTGTGTTTTATAGACTGAACGTAGGTAGCATGTCTGAAACTTAAGTAACTGCCACCAGGTGTACATTGGTCGTGGACTAAGTATAAGCCAGCATTGTGCCAGAGAGGAGAAGGAGAAAGAAGAAGAGGAAGAAAGGAGGCTGGGCATGGTGGCTCACAACTGTAATCTCAGCACTTTGGGAAGCCGTGGCAGGCAGATCACCTGAGGTAGGGGACCAGCCTGGGAAACATAGTGAAACCCCGTCTTTACTAAAAATACAAAAATTAGCTGGGTATGGTGGTGCATACCTTTAATCCCAACTACTTGGGAGGCTGACGCAGGAGAATCGCTTGAACACAGGAGATTGCAGGGAGCTGAGATTGCACCACTGCACTCCAGCCTGGGTGACAGAGCGTGACCTTGTCTCAAAAAAGAAAAGAAAGAGGCCGGGCGCGGTGGCTCAAGCCTGTAATCCCAGCACTTTGGGAGGCCGAGGCAGGTGGATCACGAGGTCGAGATCGAGACCATCCTGCTCAACATGGTGAAACCCCATCTCTACCAAAAATACAAAAAATTAGCTGGGCATGGTGGTGCGTGCCTGTAATCCCAGCTACTCAGGAAGCTGAGGTAGGAGAATTGCCTGAACCCAGGAGACGGAGGTTGCGGTGAGCCGAGATCGCGCCATTGCACTCCAGCCTGGGTAACATGAGTGAAACTCCATCTCAAAAAAAAAAAAAAAAAAAAGAAAGAAAGAATGGAGCTGGTTAGGTGTGGGAGAGAGGGTGTGCAAGATGCCAGGAAGCCAAATGATATGGGCAGACCCATTAAAAACCTGGTGTGGTGAGCAATTCAGGTGGCTTGGAATAGGGTGTTGTCAATGGTCATGGAAAGAAGTAAATGGAAAAAAGAGATTTTTAGAGAATAAAATCAACAGTCTTTGGTGATTGCTTATATATGGGATACAAGGCAGAAAAAGCAACCAATGATTTCGTCTAGATTCCTAGCTTAAGACGCAGAGTGGATGGAAGGGCCATTTAGTCAACTGGAGGAGGGCAGGGAGGAGTGGAGGGCAAATGAGGCCATCTCTTAATGATAATGAGATCACTTTTCATGTTTATCTTTCTATATTTCCCAAATTTTCCCTGGTGAACACTCATTACTTACACAATAAAAAATTAAAAGGAGAATTCATGATATATAATATACTAATATATAGAATAAAGAGATTAAACAGGTGTTTGAGTTATGAATAAATGTTGGAATAATGGGTGAATTATTTCCACATTTAAAAAAATATTTTTAATTTGCCTACAATGAATATGTATGTGGATGTATTTTATAATTAGAAAAATAAGTTTTGTTTTTTGTTAGCTTTCTTTGGTAGAAAGTCAAAGCCATACTTGAGTTCAACAACAAATAAGTCAGCCTGGTCAGGAACAGACCAAGGGAAAGAGAAAATAAAAGGGAGCAGAACAGACAGCAGCAGAGAACCAGGATCCAAATGCCACTTTCAGACAGCCTTCATAGCTGAGCCACCACCCTGTTGACACACAGCCAGTTCCTGAATGACTGTAGCCCTCCAGGCTGCAGAGAATAAAATGCAAGGAGTTTTCCAGAGAAAGGAAAAAGGGGTACACAGAAAATTACCAAGTTCTAGAGTCCAAATTTGCCTTCCCTGCCTCTGGCTTTACTTTCTAATAAATGTTTGCTTCCCATGGAGTGGATCTCATAGATTACTGCTGCAATCACATGAAGTTTTTAGTTTTCAGCATCACTTAAGGAATTATGAATCTTTGTATTAGTGAGGATTCGTTTTGATTCTGAAAAGAAAACAAAATAGTCTTCAAACAAGGTAGAAAAGTCCATCATTAGGAAGTCCAGGGCTCCACAAAGCCACCTGGGATCCATCCTCCTTCCATTTCTCTGCTCTGTCACATGTATATAGCTCTCTTTCTCCTGGCCTAAGTTAGAGCTCTAGTCACCATATCCATATATTAGAACCACAATGGATGACAAAGAGCAGAAAGCTATGTCCCCTCTCTTTAAGATTTGCTAGGAGCCCCACAGACATTTTTACTTTTATATTATTTGTCAGAACTTAATCATATGAGCTTACCTATCTGCAAAGGAGACTGAGAAAATTTTTTAATAAAGGCAGTAATATGCTGAGACAAAAAGTGGAGCTCTGCTGATGAAGAAGAAAGAGGAGGAGGAAGAGGAGGAGGAGGAGGAGGAAGGAGCAAGAGTGATTATTGGAAACAACTAGCAGTCACTTACATAAGCTTTGATACAAAATATCTCTTTGAACATTTAAGTAAGGAATAAAGTAATTATAAAGCAGGTTGTGGAGATAGAAGAGTGAAGTAAAAGGTAATTCAGAAGAATTCTGCCCAGAAAAGTAGCAGGGAAGGGATATGGAAATAGGAAAATTAGATGAAGCCCTTGAAAGTTAAATAGACAAATAATACATTGTATTTTAGGGTGGCTACAGGTCATTTTTCTCAGTCCTTTAGGGATTATACTGTCTTTTGATTTTCCTCCTAGTTGTTTCCTAGCCTATGGAAAATTGAACAGAATAAAGACTGAATGAATAGGGTAATAGAGAAACTTCTTTTAGAAAATTAAGTAGCACTAGGGTGGTAGAATCCAAACTAGTCCAAGTCAATAGTGGAGAACAACGCTGGTCAAAAATTTGGCGGCAGAAGCTATTAATGATTAGGTTAGAGTTTGGGTTGATTAATTTGATTTTCAGTTCAAAGCTAACCTCTTTAAATAACCTGAAGTTTTTTTTTCTGTGCCCAGAAAATAGGTGAGAGTAGAAAGAAATCCAAGGAGAGCGATGTAGTGGCCTCCACGTGTCTGTAGTGGTAAAATAAGAGCCTTAACAGGAGATAGCTATTAGATTGAGGTCCAACATCTTCCCTCACCAGTCTGCAATCAGCGGTTCTCCACAAGACGAACTTTCAGTTCTTGAGCTTAAACTGGAACAGAGCAAATGCTTCTTTATTTGGAATAGGCATATCTCACCCCAACCTTGCATTCCTTTCTTAGCCTCACCATGCCTCCTCTTCCCATCTGCTCAGTGCTTCTCCTTCCACCTTGTTTTTTGTTTTGTTTCTTTCCTCACTGATGATCTCTCAGCTCTTCCTGACCCATCACCATTCATAGATTATCATTCATATATTACCACCATTTGTAGATTATCACCACCATTCATGGATTATCAATTACTTGTGAAATGGATATGATATCAAAGCAGACCAGTCATGAAAAAAAATCCCTGACTTACTTACTTTAATCATTTTTATTTTATTCTGGAGACTAGAAACGAGTTAAAGTGGTAATTTAATACAGAAAACCAGAAAGCAAAGACTTCTTTAAAATGTTTATCTTTTTCAGACATTAAAAAGGTAACAGTAAACAAAGCTCAGAGGAAACCCTGGTAAACAGCCATCTTAATAGACCAGACGGTAAAGACTTTGAAGTTAGTTTGGTTTTTGGTTTTTTTGTTTGTTTGGGTTTTTTTTTCTGATGGAGTCTCACTCTGTCGCCAGGCCGGAGTGTACAGTGGCATGATCTCAGTTAACTGCAACCTCTGCCTCCCAGATTCAAACGAGTCTCCTGCCTCAGCCCCCTGGGTAGTCGGGATTGTAGGCACGCACCACCATGCCCAGCTAATTTTTGTATTTTCAGTAGAGACATGGTTTTACCATGTTGATCAGGCTAGTCTTGAACTTCTGACCTTGTGATCCGCCCTCCTTGGCCTCCCAAAGTACTGGGATTACAGGTGTGAGCCACCAAGCCTAACCTTCATTGAAGTTAGTTTTTATATATTCTATCTTCTACCCACCAACATTGCCAAGCCCCTACTTATTCTAGTGATTTGAATACAAATTCTTTTGGATTTTTCTATGTAAATAATGTATCAACTGTGATTTATAAAAGACTTTTTAAAAATCCCTATGTATGATTTAATGAAAATGCTTTTGATGTATTTTTGTGATTATTATAGAGTTTTGATCTCTTTATGAAGTAAATAAATTTCCCTTCTATTCCTAGTTTGCTAGAAGTTTTTACCACAAGTGAGCATTGAAACTTATCAAATGTTTTCTCAGTACCTGCTGAGATGGTCATATGGGATTTCTTTTATAATTTGTGAGGTGAATTGTCTCAGTAGGTTTTTTGTTTTGTTTGTTCATGATAACAAGCTTGCATTTCTGGTATAAATCCAGTTTGATCAGGAAAAAAGATAGACCATGTGGTACATACCTTTCTCTATGAATGTGTCATAAAAAGTTACACGAGAAGAAACCTGTTCTCACTATTGATATTAATGATAAAAATAATAATTTTTTTATTTAGAGTGGGTTTATAAACAATATTTCTATTTTCTGAATTATCTGTTACTGACCAAAAGACACTTTGTTTTTCCAATGAACATTGAAGAGATTCTTTTTTTTTTTTTTTTGATTTAATAAAGTTTTATTTTTCCAAATGTACAGTTGGTTGGACCTATTCATGCGTCTTCACCAGCAGCTGGAGCATCTCCACCCTTGGTATTTCTGGTGTAAATTACTTGAGCTCTGTGCTTTGAAACCAGTTTGATAAGTCCTTTGCTAAGGAGCTCCTGAAGGGTTGCCCTGGCAAGGGAGCCTCGAATCTTCAGTCTCTCAGAGACCACAGCTGGAGTTATAAGCTTATAGTTGGGCACTTCCTTACAGAGTTTGTCATAGGTAGCTTTGTCAAACAAGACCAAGTTATTGAGCTTGTCCCGAACTTTGCCTTTGGACCACTTCTTCTTTTTGGCCTTGCCCCCGGATTTGTTCACTGGGTCTTTGTCTTTCTTGGCCGACTTTCCGGCGTCTTTCTTCTTCTTGTCGTCCTTGGGCGGCATTGCGAAGCTCGGAGAGCAGCGGCGAACACTACAACCGCGCTAAGATGTCGCCATTGAAGAGATTCTTCATCTGTATTCCTACTTGATCTTCAGTGGGGTACAACTCTTTAATACCTTACTGTTAAATTTCTCTCCAAAGCCCAATCTTTCTGTCAAGTGGTTATTTCTAAATATGGTAGAGCCCCATCCACTGTTATTTAAAGGGCATACTAAGCAATCAAATGGAAAGTCAATATTCATCCTCTGATTTTTCCCTGTTTTTCATAAATTGAATATAATTCAGGTATGTTGTATGCATAAAGGGAAGGAGTCTAGAGGAAGAAAAGAGGAGGTCTTATGAAATCAACTTACATGCCCATGAATGGTAGACTGGATAAAGAAAATGTGGTATATATACCATGGAATACTACACAGTCATAAAAACAGACTAAATCATGTTCTTCACAGCAACATGGATAGAGTTGGAAGCCATTCTTTTAAGCAGACTAATACAGAAACAGAAACCCAAATATCACATGTTCTTACTTACAAGTGGTAGCTAAACATTGAGTATACATGGACACAAAGAAGGGAACAACAGACACCAGGGCCTACTTGAGGGTGTAGGGTGGGAAGTGCATGAGGACTGAAAATCAACCTATTAGGTACCATGCTTATTACCTGGGTGAGAAAATAATCCATACACCAAATCCCATCCTCACGCCATGCAATTTACCTGTATAACAAACCTGCACACATACCTTTGAACTAAAACAAAAGTTAGAAAGAAAGGAAGAAAGAAGAAACGAAGGAAGGAAAGAAGGAACAAAGGAAGGAAAGAAGAAACGAAGGAAGGAAAAGAAAAGAGGAGGTCTTCAAATTCTGACAGATTTTATCTAAAGATATTTTTTAAAAATTTAAAGTCCCAATTGTGTAAAAGGCACATGCTGTGTTGGAAAACTACTAAAAAGACGCCCTGGGATGCATAAAGAGGCTGGCTATTAGCATGGGCTTTGGCTTGGGGAAGAGCCTGGAGAAGGAAAGAAAGGTTCTGTGATGCTGCCACTATAAACACTGGGCATTCATGCTTCATGTGTCAGTCTTCATGACTATTCCATTAACATGTGCACACATATATCTATCCGAGCTGGCAGTCTGATCATGGTTTCCCTACTAGTAGGAACTGGTATATCCCCTGGTCTTTAAGGCAGGGCAGAGTAGAGAGCTATTCCACCTGCATGGAACTCAAGATCCAATTTTCTTAATGCCATCAAAAGTTATTACTTCTTCCAATGTCATGAATGATCATTTCTAGAAAAGAAAATGTGCAAATAAGTATTCACATTGACTGGCCATATGTTCTATTTCTTAAAAAGCATCATTCTGGGCAGCTGGCATATCTTAGGACATGGTTTGGGGTGCAGAAAAAGCTATTTCCCACTTTGGATCTCAATTTTTTCATCTTCAAAGTGATAAGAAAAGCCTAGATAATTAAACTCTATTGTTATAATAGAAGTATGGACATTTCTATTTGATTCTGGATTTTTGGTGATTATAATTTAAATTATGTGATGTTTAGGAAAATCACAATAGGCAGATAATGAATCACTTTAAAAGTCTGAATCAAGAGTCATTGGAAAATTGTATACTTTCTTCATCTACTCCCCTGTATAACTCAGTCCATTTCAGAGGCTAAAATTAGGTTTCAGAGAGGTGTCTTGTACCAATCTAAGTAGAATTGCTTTTCATTACAGACTTGGAGAAATTGAGATCATTAAGCAGCTGGGTTTTCAAGTGCTCTTTTGTTCAGTAACAGGCCAAACCCAAAGAAATGGTAAAGAGAGTAGATGTTGACTAACAAAAAATCTGAAAACAGGATTTGCAGTTGGATCAGGAAGTTTGTGGGTGTTAACAGAATTTCCTACTGGAATTTGTTCTAGGAAATAATTTTTCATTTTCTGACATGACAAGTCCAAGGTTTGGTCAGAAGCTTAGCAAAGTTATCAAGAACCCAGCCTCTTCCCATCTTTCTGACCTAGCATCCTTAGCGTGTTGGGAATGCCTCATTTCTAGTCTCAAAATTAGTCACTGTAGGGTAGTTATCATAGCCAATCACTGGCAAAAGATAATGGGATCACCATAATTGGCTTGTGCTAATTATCCTTTCCTGGGCATGAGTCCATATTCCCTGAGCAAACTGCTACCCAACATCTGAACAAAAGTGGGGTTCTATTGACAAGAAAGAAGGCAAAAGTGACGGTTGGATAGGCAATCACCATCTCTGCCACAACAACAAAAAATTTCTGTCTGGGGACGATTTAAAAATGGTTGAACTTGGTTTAAAAAACATCTCTTCATTGACTGCAATTTATACGAGATTTGGGAAATCAGTGTGAGACACTTTTAAACCAACATATTCTCTTCTTAAATGAGTTTATGACAGTCTCAAGGGGGAAATAATCTAATTTTGTTAGACATGTTGGAACAAGATTTAGGATGTAACTTGGGATTCTGATTTTCAATTGAACAGATAGGTAGGTGGAATTTGCAGTAAATCTCAATAAGAACTTGTTTTAAATTCTAGGAATGATGGGTATCCTCCATTTGTTTGTCCTGCCATTAAAATAGGTTATATCTGAATCCATGAACATCTGCTGTTTCCATATTGATGGAGCCTCTGATATTCTCATAGGTTGACTGTCTAACCTCTGAAAAAACTACTTGGGCAGAGCTGAGATGTAGCTTATGGATATGGTCAAGGCTTGGCTTTTTTGGAAGGAAAATCGTCTCCACACTCAATACACCTGTTTACAAACCGGGGCATTGGCATGTCTTTCCTTCCCAACCTGTATATGGTTCCAAGGAAAATGACCACCATGTCTCTGTGTAGGCATACAATGTAGGCTGTGCATAAACAGCACAGAGGGAACAAAGCATTGTGGGTGAACACAGGGCACCCTTATGACCCTCTGCTGGTCTAAATCCAAGAAGATGACCGTTAAAACAACAAACAGTTGGTATCCAGGACAAATAACACCCTCATGTGAACTGCCCAAGGAGTCAAGGTCTAGCAGGAGGGAGTGGGCACCCGGCCAGCAAATGCACTGTTAGATAACACAGCTGTGATTTCAACACCAAGAGGATCTGTTCACATTTAAAACTCAGAAATATCCCAATGTTTCGCTAGAAAGTCTGTAACTGTAGAAAGCTGCTCATTTTTCCACTCTTGCAAAAGCAGTGTTGGAGACAGCAAAAGTAGAAGTTAAATTTCTTATTATTACAATAGTGTAATTTTTGCTAGGAACCTGGATGCCAAATCAAAAGGTTAAATAAAGCAAATTTTTCCTTAGGCTTGGAGTTGACCTAAGCCCTAATAGAAAGAAACTTCCCCTATTGAGCTCAGAATTGGGTTCTGAAAAGAACCTGACAGGCTGGTAGTTTTCTTCACTGAATCCCTTTACTCTCTACTGGGAAGGTGTACGGTCATATATGAAGAACTTTGCGCTGCGGTCCAAGACTAGAGCCCTCAGTTTTGTTTTGACACAAACTTAATAACCTCATTAGGTCCCTTCTTGAATTAGGACCCACTTGACAGGATTATTAAATATCAAATGAGATAAAGCGTTGGAAACGTCAAGCATTTGGTTAAGCAAACAGGGTATTTTTATATATTATTCTCTGGTCATCCTCAAGATGTCCTAGAAAGGTGATATCACAAAATATAGTAACCTTATTCATCTGCCACTATCTTTGAATTGAGGGGACGGTGGCTGGTGGGAATTTGGGGGCTAGAAGTCAACTTGCAAGTCAACGAAAGTGTACGAAGCTTGGGGATATGTATTTCCTTGTAATTTTCTAAAACATCAAACATGTTAAGTAGTTTAACAAACCACTTAAATTTACACACACAAATACACCAACATTAAATAAAACTGGCATTGCCTGCAGCATTAGATCCAACATAAAAACTATCACTTTCCCTTTCAGACTGGGAGCTGCTGCTGTTCTAAAAATGTGGTGGACAGAAATCTACATCTCAATTTCTCCAACCTGAGACTGCTAAACCATTCCTGTCCAGTAGCACAAAATGGAAAAAGAAGGGCGGGATACATTGGAAAGATAGTTAAGGGGTAAAAAATTGAGTTTGTGGTAACTTCATTCTTAAAATACGCTTCTCCAAAGAAACAATGCTATCCGTGAAGGTTCCATATGGCTGAAACAAACGTGATTGTCATTTTAACATAGTAAGGGCCAACTTGGCTACCTGGGCTTAAACTTAGGCACAACTTACAATGTTGTTTCTACAAGGAAATGTATTCTGAGTTCCAAACAACTAATTTATATTTGTACTTCAGGAGCACAACCCATTTGTAAATAAAATTGTAGTGATTGTTTTCTTTAGATATTTTTAATGAGCCAAGCAAACAAAAACTAAAAACCTGTGAATGGCTCATTTGCAAGATCAATAATTGAATGATATGTACACATCTATAGTGATTAAACTCATTTGCAAAATAAGCATTATGGTATTGACAGTAAAAATTTCAGATAAGAACTTGATCTGAAAAAAAGTTATATGTAATTATCTTTATGCAGAATAACCAACATTCTAGTGAGTGTAGAATTGTAAGTGTAAATTATTAACAAATTAATCGTGACAACGCCAAGAGGTATTATCATTTATATCCAATTTTAACAATGAAGAAACTGAGGCTGCGTGTGGTGGCTCACACCTGTAATCCCAGCACTTTGGGAGGCAAAGACAGGCAGATCAACTGAGGCCAGGTGTGTGAGGCCAGCCTGGCCAACATGGTGAAACCTCGTTTCTACTAACAATACCAAAATTAGCTTGGCATGGTGGCACACTCCTGCAATCCCAGCTACTTTGGACGCTGAGGCAGGAGAATTGCTTGAACCGAGGAGGTGGAGGTTGCAGTGAGCCAATATTGCACCACTGCACTCCAGCCTGGGTGACAGAGCAAGACTGTGTCGCAAAATTTAAAAAAAAGGAAAGGAAAGAAACTGAGGCACAGAAAATTAAGTAATTTGACTAAGGTCAAATGGGACCCCAAGGCATGTTGACACCTTTCACTTTTAATGTCTATATTATATTAAACGTTTGTATTTGAAGTATTTTGTATTTGGTTTTCCAGACCAGACTTTTTTATATATAACTTCCACTTTTTAGATACAGGCAGTACATGTGCAGGTTTGTTACGAGGGTATATCTCATGATGCTGAGGTTTGGGATATTATCCTGTCATCAAAGTAGTGAGCATAGTACCCAATAGTTTTTCAACTCTTGGTCCACCCTTCCTCCTTCCCCCATCTAGTAGTCCTCAGTTTCTATTGCTCCCTTCTTTATGTCCATGTGTACCGATATTTAGCTCCGACTTAAAAGTGAGAACATGTGGTATTTGGCTTCCTAATTTGCTTAGGATAATGGTCTCCAGTTGTATCCATGTTGCTGCAAAGTACATGATTTCATTTTTATTTATGGCATCATAGTATTCCATGGCATATATTCCATAGGTATGTGCCATGGAATACTATGATGCCATAAACCATGGCACATTTTCTCTATTCAGTCACCATTGATGGGTCCTAGGCTGATTCCATGTCTTTGCTATTGTTGAATAGTGCTGCAATGAACAAAGGAGTGCATGTGTCTTTTTGGAAGAATGATTTATTTGCCTTTGTTTATATACCCAGTAATGGGATTGCTGGGTAGAATGGTAGTTCTATTTTAAGTTCTTTGAGAAATCTCCAAACCATTTTCCACAGTGGCTGAATTAATTTGTATTCCCATCAACACTGTATAGGTGTTCCCTTTTCACCACAACCTTGCCAGCATGTTAATTTTTGATGTTTTAATAATGGCCATTCTCACTGGTGTGAGATGGTGCCACATTGTGGTTTTGATTTGCATTTCTCTGATGATTAGTGATCTTGAGCATTTTTTCATGTTTGTTGGTCACTTTTATGTTTTCTTTTGAGAAGTGTCTGTTCATGCCCCCTTTTTAATGGGGTTCTTTTCCTTGTTGAATTGCAAAAAAGGCTCTTTGAAAGGATTTACCTTTACATAAATAATGTTTATGGATTAATTTAGTAGACAACTTTTAGATAGTAGACAACTTTTAGGAATTAAAACATATACCTAGTCCCATCTTACATTTTGAAATTAAATAGAAGGTAACACAAATCAGATACAGACATCCTAGATATCTTCATTGCCATTGCACATAGAAAGGGGAAAAGCTACCTAATATCATCTGAAAATCTATACTATCAGAATTATTCTGGAAAAGCTTGCTTCCAGAGAGGCAGCAGGACAAACAAGAGAGAGAATGGGCTTTGTATTTGCAAAGCTGAGGTCGACACTCAACTCTGCTGCTTCCTGGGCCAAATACTCTGAGCCTATTTTATCTTGTTTGATGAGGATAATCATTCTGCAAGGTTGTTGGGAGACACAATTATTATTAAGCAAGATTTCCCCAGACCTATGAGTGAGAAGTTTGACCTTGTACCTCAGAAAGGTGAAAGTTTCCGCACACATGAAAATACCTTGTAAAATGTATGACTTCCCATCCAGTTGAGCCAAAGCTAAAGTGAGTAGTGGCATTAGATACATAGCTGGGCCTGGGGGTAGAATGCCAGCTTCAGGTCCTCAGACTTTTCAAATGAGAATAGCCAGGCCCTTCTGAGGCACTCAAGGCTCTGTTATCTCCACAGTCAGTGAATTAATATAAAACTCCTTCCCCTTCAAAGAGAAGGCAGCTTATATGAATAGAGGCAGGAGAGCACATAACTCTCAACTATCAAGTGGTAATTAACAATTTTAGGTACTTTCTGTCCTCTTCAAGAAATAATTATATCCCCCTCCTTAACTATAGAAGAGAAATATGAAAAACATGCTAATGATCAGTCCAACTTCAGACTGTGGTGCAGTAAACCTGTGGCTTACAAGAACTGATCCATTTATTTACTATTTAAATTTCTTTCATGACATATTGCCCATAGGCTGAAGGATTATGGAAGAACTTGGAAATTTTAAAATAACAATTGGTGGTGAGCCATGCTAAGAGAAGTTAGAAACTTTTGCAGACTCAAACCAGTTGGAAAGTGGAATAGCTCTCCCCTCCTTGAGTTAGGGGCCCCTAGGAAGAAGTACCCCAACTTCTTTCCAGGTGCAAACAAATCTGTGAAAATTTACCAATTCCAACAAAATAAATAAACTGGGATCAAATGAGAAAAATCACAAATAAATCTCAAAGAAGGCAAGTGAGAGGGTGAAGGGAGGGGTGTCTCAAGAAATCAGGCTACATTTATATTTTGGTTTTTATTTCTTTCTTTTTGAAGATGCAGTCTCCTTAGACTGCCAACAATTCCCAATAACACAAAGGTCCATTTCAGTTCTTATACAATATTCATGGTAAAAGAATCATCTCAACCAAGCCCCTCATTGTACAGATGAGAATCTGTTTCCCAGATATCTGGACTTGATTCGCTTTCCCACATGATTTGTCAATGGGAATCTTACTCATGACTCAACTGGTTTATAAGGTACTTGTGAGTTGGAATGGTAGCATGTTTACTTTTCACCCCATATGCAGCTCAGCTCATAACAGAACAAGTGTTGTTAGCTTGAGGAAAAGAATAATGTCCTGGTTGTCCACTTACAAGATTTGGAACAATTCTCTACAGTTACAAAAATGGAAGTATCCAAGTAACAAGAGCAGCAGCTACGGCACACCTAGGAAAAAGATGAAGATGCTTTCAAGGACCTATGACATTACCCAGCAAAGCCTCCTGGGTGGAATCTTCCAATTGCTGGAGACAGCCATCAAAGCTGATGGCTTGATCCCAACAACGTCTGCTCAGGGTCATGCCCTTGAACACATGGCAGCCCTAGGATGATTTATGGTAAGGATATTGCACCAGACCTCAAGCCCAAACAACTGCAGAAAGAAGAGGAAAGTCAGGATATCACTTTCAGTTGATGAATACTAAGTAGCTTAATATTATTGAAGCATTATCCAACAACAGAGGTCGCCTTGCAAAGGACAACTTTTAAATATAAATGATGGTGCTTATTGAGGTTTGTGTATCAATCTGGACTAAAAGCCAAGAACACATGATCTTTTACTAGCACATGTCCTAGGAAACTTTTTTATCCTGATTCAAGAACGTTAAGAACTTGTTCAAATCTTTCTGCATCTGACAAGGCTCATAATGCCTGCATGTTTTCAAAACTATATTATCATCAATAAGTGAGCTGGGAAATACCACATACCTGTATCCTTGATGATGTGGTTTAATGGAGACACAAATGTAGGAGGCACTGGGCTGAACATATTATATTCCCATATACTCCTTATGACCCATATTCCAAATTATGTCTTTTAATACAACTCGGTATGCTAAGATCTTTTGTTTAAAGATCTGTATCGTTTGTTCAAACATTTTTACTTTTATAAGAGGCTGTTGCAGTTAGCAAGAGACAGTACCAGTATTCATAATACCTTTACACTTAGGAATCATTCTTAGAGAAAATGAAGGTGACTCTTTTATTAGAAAACAAAGGCTATATGTTAATACATCACCAGGTATGAGAATGCATACCAAATAACTGTAAAAAATTGGTTAAAAAAGAAAAAACACAATGACAAACACAGAGTATAGCGCACCTCTAGGAAGCCTGCAACCCTAATTGGAAGTAAGCATATACCCACACACACATATATATACAGGTTACATAAGCAAAGATGTCTAAAACAGACTGGAAGAGAAAAATAAACACTCCTGCATGTATATGTGTGCATGTTTTCCTTAAAAACATATAACATGCTTTTCTTTCATTTTACTCAGCTCGAAGAAATTCTTGATCCAAAACTATTCCATGCCTAATAGTACAGATAGAAGAATATCATAAGCAAAAGTCTACATTTTCCTAGAGCTGTTAATTGAAAGTATAAAATGTGTTTTGCATTTTTCAGTGTAAAATCCACATACAAACGAGATGATACAGTGCTTATCATTTTAATTGTAACATATTACCAAAAAGTTTTATATACATAGCTTTATACTATTTACATTACAGGAGAGGAATGTCAATGCTAATAGGTGATCAGTGCTTCTAAACTTTTTCAATACCTACACATGGGTAAAGAGTACAATATATTTAAGACTTCTAAGGAATTGTTTTCTCCTCACTGATAAAGTGCTCCCTGGCTAAAGAAAAGTCCTGTAGGCAGAGCCTTATCTATTCAATGACTGTCACCTCCCAGGGGTACTGACACACAAGGTGTCTTCACTGGACCTTACAGTTCTCACTGCCCTTGGGCTCCACGCCAGCTTTGGGGCTGGGGGTGAGTCGGCCTCGCTTGGCCCTCAGGCCCTCTCTGGGGCTGTCAGCCGGACTTCTCTCAGGAAGATTATTAACTAAGAGAGATTTCGTGGTGGGTTCTCGGAGGACAGTGCCTGAATCCACTGGGCTCTGCTGAGCAACTTTGACCTGTAACACAAACATCTTTGTTAGAGGTTTCAATCACATTCACATTTCTACAATATGAAAAATAAAGTACTATCTCACTAAGTTTTAAGTTAAATTCTCCTTCTCTACAAGTTACACATAACTCTAGTATTTCCTCTTCCCTGAAAATAGGCCCCACATAATAGAGAAGTTAGGAGGATATCTAACTTCTAACAAGTTATCAATCCTCCCTTGGCACCTCTGATGGCAAAGACTATGTATATACCTATGTACTCCTGGTGCCCACAGCATGCTCGACCACATGGTACATGTCCAGTGAATTCCTAAGTGAAAAAAACCTGCCTCTATTGTCCTAACTAGCCATTGCTGTTGTTTAAAACAAACATAACCCAAATGAGTAATACTACCTCCACAGGGTGGATAATTTTAAAATGACCAAGGACCTATTCAGGGTATTTTAATCATTTTCCCTGTATGGTTGGTTGTTTCCATATTGAATTTGGACTATAGCAGAAGGGCAGCTATCTAACAATAAAGTCCAGAAAGAATAAATCTCCTCTCAAACATCCTGCCTTTTAAAAGAAAGAGATATCTCAGAAAATGTAAGACGTTAAGTAGATGAGAGAGTAAGGTAACTGATAAGTGAAGATATTTTGAAACTGGGCCAGGCTTAGTGGCTCACACCTATATTCCCAGCTACTCAGGAGGCTGAGGCAGGAGGATCACTTGGGCCCCGTTGTTTGAGTCTGCAGTGAGCTGTGATCTGTCACTGCACTCCAGCCTGGGTGACAGAGCAAGATTAAAAAAAAAAAAAAAATTAACTTTATATAGTAAAAAAAGATATGGGGTCAAAAAAGAGCAAGAAAAATGAAGTACAGGAAAGCTTCACCTAGCCAAAGTTAAAGGCAAGAGTGGAAGATTCAAGTAGGAAGATCTTTCAGAGAGAAAGAAGGGCCTCTTGCATAATGGACACAAGGATCTGTGTCCAGCACAGACACCGAGAAGTAACTATGTGACAGATACTCCCTGGATCTCCTTCTGATGCAAGAAGAAAAGGGAATGGAAATTATTTTCCCATTTATATTCTTTCCATAGGAAGCATGTGGTTTGAAAAAGGCAGTTAAATACTTTTCATTACATGAAACATAGCAAATCTGGCCAACAGATCAAATCCCAGGAAAGCTTACTTTTCCCTTGGGGTATGTCCAGGACACTGAAAAGATGCAGCCTTGGAAGATCAAGACTTAATGGAAAATTACCATCCATGGAAAGTTAAAGAAAAAAAATAAAACAGAGTTTTGCTGGTACTTTTTTTTTTTTCCAGAGAAATAGTGATTCCAAAGACAAGGTTTCCCTGGAACCCACCAGATGTACAAGAAAAATCTTTAGGTTTGCCATTTAAAAAGAGAGAAAGAGACAGATACCCTACAGCAAATAGAAAATTTGAAACTGTAAGACTGTCTATCCCAGTCAAATGGCTAACGTCCACTTTTTTTTTGGCTTCTCCTCTCTAAACTCAATTTCTGATACTGAATTGAGGACACTGTAGCTGTGATCAGAATCTAAACTGTGGATTTGATCTTCTTTTAGTTAGTTAGCTTCGGAATGGTCTATAACCAGACAAAGTCAAATTCACCAAGTATTTATTAAGATAGCACATCCTCCTAGACTAACACAGGGGAAAAATAGTACATGCATACCCTAATTGTCTTATAACTGATTCTTCAGTTTTAATAGGGAGTGGGCAGATATGCAGACAGTTCAGTGAAATGAACCTCAAAAGTAGGAAAAAATGCAAGACCCCCAGACAACCAACGCCACCATCCATGATGGGCTCTACAGCTTATCTGCCAGTCCTCTGGAACTGATCGCAAAGCCCAGGTTCAGGAGATCAGGTCTACAATCGCTGTCTCCCTTATTCCCAACAAACCAGAAGTTCCTAAGCTTATCCATCCCAGTGACATAATCCAGAATGATCCTCACCTAATGTGCATTTTGCCCATTTTTTCCCCTTTGAACTTGTCAGATGTCACTAAAGGTCTTGCTAAATGACCTAGGAAACTGTCTCTCTCATAACTTAGCCAGTCACCTTAAAGGAGAACTCACAATCCTGAGTTTCTAAGCAACTGCTTTGGGAAATAAGACCTTGCTCTAGATTTTTAAAACTAAGTGTGAAATATGCTTAACAGATGAGGCAAGCATTTTAACAGGGCAACTCAGAAAAAGCTGAATTAAATTAAAAATTACTAGGCTAGTTTTCGAAGAGTTTGAATCTAATCATGAAGTCTCCTATTACTGCTCTCAAAAGGACCCCGTCCGCATTTGTAAGTGCACAAAATTGCTAAGCAATTCATAACTGCTGGTGCCTACTGAACGGCATGTAGCTAATGCACTGAACAAAATCTGCAGGAAACCATGGTTACTATTCCATACTCAGCAGATTCAACAGCAGTGAGGAGAGCAGGCCCCCTAGCGTGCAAAGCTCTTTTTCCTAGATAGTAAGTCTGAACACCACATGCAAACTGCTTTTACCAACTTTTACCAGTTCTTCATAACAGCAAAAAAATGACTCATGATTATTTCATAAGACCATTTCCTAGCCTGCCTTAATAAACATCTATTAATGCAATCACTTCAGGACATTCACAGTTCATTCATTTAATGAATATTTGTTGAATGTCAGACACTACTTTAGACATAAACTATAGATATAATCAGTAGTAACCTTACAGAACTCAAATTGCAAATCAGAAGACAGACATTTAAGCAAGAAATTACAATAAAGAGAGCTGCCTAAAGACAGTGTAGGCATAGAGTACTAGCTTATGTCATGGTTTTCTGTTCTGAGAGAATCAGACAAACACTTCATTTGATCTCCATAAGTGTGAGACAAACAGGAATGGATGTTACTTTTTACGAGGGGGAAAGGGTGGCTCCCAGTCACCCTTCTAAGAAAATGGCACAGCCCATATCAGGACCATAACCTTGCCTCCTTCTGTATTTAGTATCCAGTGGATACCTCATAGCTGATAGCTTTGGACAAGCCTGGTAGCTCCACTCTTTAGGGGCACTAGTTGCTTAAAAGAGAAGCTGTTCTTATGTTCATTGGAAAGTCAGTATATTCAGTATATTAAATATATATTCTCCAGTATATACTTCAGTATTTTGTTGTTGGCAGTATGTAAAAGTTAAATCCAAATGTGAGTGA
>NW_016107726.1:213676-239982 GCF_001604975.1 Cebus imitator | reverse complement strand
TTTTAAGAAAGTAAAGGATTAATAAAGAATTAGCAGCTGGGGGCAGATAAGTGACAGTTTGAAACAAACTATGACTAATACCTGTGGCAAAAAGGAAAATTACCTCTTCAAATCCTTCATCAGTAATGCCTAAAACTTTCTTACAAATCCGCTGAGTTTGATATAACAATGCCATTTTCCAAACTATACTCAAGTGGCCTGTTGAGTCAAGGATGAGATCATGTACCCTGATACTATCATGCTCACCCTCTCACTTGCTCACTACTTACTGACTTACACCACACCAAGAAGGTCAGACTTTTTTAAAGGGCCCCTGAATTAGGGAGTGCAGTGTCCAATCCTCACGCAGGTAATACCGCAGTTTTCTGGATCTCAAACAGCAGATGGATGTTGACAATAGTTTACCTTTTGTGATCTGCTGCCACCAGCTGTTGGTTTGGAGGACTCTGCAAGATTTTCTTTGCTGAGACTCAGTGGGGATAGTGCTAACTTCTGTGCAGCCAGGCGGGGGCTGGTCCGAGTTGCCATGGTTGTTCTCCGCAGGATATATGGGCTAGTCTTCCCAGTTGGGATGTCAGCAAACCCTAAGGGCAAAAAAGCTAACTGTCAGCACTGCGAGGTCCAATTCTATCTACAATGGAAACGATATTCACCAGGTGGTTTTAACGAGGATAAAGCAAACTCCAAAAAGTGTTTTGTCCTAGCCATTGCGGTCAATAGATTACTCTTCACCTGCCCTGGGAGTCACCAAATTGAATCAAGTAACTAACAGGGTTCTCTTATTAGAAACATAGAAAACAACAATGAGAGAAGGGAAAATAACACTACAAAGAAAAAACCTTTTTGCATCTATCTTCCACATGGATGTTTTACTATGCATTTTTCTAAGATCTAAAGAACTCCAGCAGGCCTTATAGTAAAATTGGGTTGGGGGAAAAAAGAGGGTATAATAGAAAAAAAAAAAAAAAAAGGCAAGTGCTTGTTTACAGGGGGAAATGTAAAATGGTAATAGCTACTTCAAGCGAGCACTCTCACATAGGTGGGAGGAGAAAGTTTTGACTGACCTTCCTAAAGGTGATTTCACACTCACTCCTGTTGTCTCTTTCCATAGAAGGAAGTGACATGACTTTTGATGACCCAGAGAAGAAAGTCAATCCCAGGGATACTAAGAGTTAGCGTATCAACAAACACTCCAGAACTGCATTTAGGGCTAACTAAAGCAGCATTTGTTTTTGTTTTTCACATTTTAACTACATATAAAAATTACCAGTGAGAGATAGCTAACTATTTTTGGGCTTGAGTTACTCAGAACAATGCTTTTCAAACCAACTATGGCAAAGAATCAGTTTTGATATTCGGGGGCAGTTGGCGGGGGGTGGGGGGGTGGAAGAATTTCCAATCTGCTGTGGAATAATATTTTTGTATAATAGAATGAGAATGAAATCAACAGAAAAAAAAAATGATTATGTGCTTGGATGTTGCAAAAATGTCAAGTTGCTATGAAAATTCCTAAATTCCTACTTAATTGCTATCCTTTTTTTCAGTCAGGAACCAGTAACAAACAGTTCCTAGACTGGCACAGTCCCTGGGCCAGACTTGAGGGAGAACCAAGTTTAAAAACAAAACAAAACAAAGTGTAGTCAGTAGCTCCAGTCAGGGGACCAGCATGACAGACACCCTCCAGCTCATCTGCTGGCTGGGTCAGTCATGACCAAACGTAGGAAACCTTGAAGGGTGTCCTTGCTTTAATGATTCTTTTCAGCATTCAAGCAACAAATTCTAAACAGATTTCAGACAGTCATCTTTCCAATCTACCAGCTCTTTTGTTAACGTGACACAAGTAATTAGATCCTTGAGGAAAATATATGCCTCATCCATTTAAAAGCAGACTATTATTTATGAACGTCAATGAGATTATTGCACGATAATGTAAAAAGCAAATGCTTTTGTCTTTTTATATGTGAACTATTACATGGAATTTCAAAAGAACACAAATAATTTTGTTTTTAAATTAGGCATACCCTTCTTTACAACTTCTGGAAGTCCCTCTGCTTCAAACTCGGTATCTTGCGTGTCCTTTGCAGGGTGAATACCTCTCGTGACTGCTTTCTTACTTTTTTTAGAAAATGTCTCTGGAGTAGAAGGTGTTGGTCCTCTACCATTTTCCCATATCCCACTGGACCTTTGTCTCTTGCCTGAAGCTTTATTTTGGCCAGATGATAACCTCTTTTCAGTAGCAGAAGGAATTGGAGATGGTCCTGGAACAGCTGCATCTAGCAAAGGAGACCCTCGGAAATCTTGTTTATATTGCTGTGAAGAGAGATGGGCCACTTGTGTCTCTAACATCTCTTTAGCTTTCTCTAACTTTTCATGGCTTATAAGCAAGGAACAGTACTTATCCAAGTACTCGTCTGCCTCCTTGGTTTTTTCTTCAAGAGTTTCTTTCAGTTCTTTGATCTCAGTCATGAATTCATCAACCTTAGCATCCAAAACAGTACCTGTCCAAAATAAAGCAACACATGATGTGCAACTTGATGCTTCTCTAGTTAACAATGGGCCCCGTGAAGCAGATAATCTTAGACTTGTTCTTTCTTTTTTTTTTGAAGAGATGGGGGAGATATATCTGTATATGTTCTTATAGTTCAAACAACTCTCGTTTGGGAGGTATCACATCAAGGTAGATATTCTAGTCCCATGACATTCACTGGGACAGCTTAAATAAAATCCACCAAAATCTCAAACACATATTTCAGCCAACTCATTAAATTTTTTTGTAGTACCAGTTATATGCAGTCAATAAATTCATTTTTACATCCTTGTTTTCCTCAGTCCATTCTGTCTACCGTAAGTGGATGAACAGAAGTCAGTAAAGATAATGAAGCCTCTGTTGTATAGCTTTGGGAGACACGATTCTAACAAATAACCAGGCAAATCCAAAAAACACTCTGAAAGCATTTGAAGGCAATGGAGGGTCTGATGAACAATGGTTTGGGGGAACACGATACAGGTGAGAATCTTGGTCAACTTATAGCTGCCATAGGTGATACTAAATCCGTTAGAAAAATCTCCTGAAGCCCCAGTCTACCCTAAGCACTGTTTCCAACAGGGAAAACTGTTGACCCACACTCTGCCATGTTACAGACCAGAGAAACTAGTCAGATTAAGCTTGTCGTCATCTACCCACATGGTAAGCACCTGCCACTCCAGGGACATAAGTGGATAAAAGTGACAAGGAGAGTTATCATTCTTTCCTTTTCTATGTTGCCTACACAACTAAATATATACCTCCCGCTCTCACCCATTCCCATTAGTTGACCCATACAAATGGACCAAGGACAACAAGGGTCAGCTTTTTATAAATAACCAAAGCCAACTTCATTGCCAATCTATTGACAAAGAAACCACATAACTGGACATCAACATAAAAAACTCTTCTTAGAATGGCTCATTAGCAAAAAATACCACCAGCTTTTTGCATGTTTTATAGAACAGAAGATGCAATAATTCTACTTCAAAATGGCTTCATTCAGCCCAAGCATGGTGGCTCATGCCAATAGTCCTAGCACTTTGGGAGGCCGAGGTGGGCAGATTGCTTGAGACCATGAATTCAAGACCAGCCTGCGCAACATGGCAAAAGCTTGCCTCTACAAAAAATACAAAAATTAGTTGGGCGTGGTGGTGCCTACCTATAGTCCAGCTATTCAGGAGGCTGAGGTGGGAGGATCCCTTGGACCCAGGAGGTCAAGGCTGCAATGAGCCATAAAGGCACTACTGTACAGCCTGGGTGATATAGCAAGACACTGTCTCAAAAACAAACAAAAAGGCTTCATTCTGAGTCCTATAATGATCCCAAGAGAAGCACAAAATTCAGAAATTGGAAAATGGATTAATGCTGAAAAATCAGCATTCAGTAATAGAACACAGCACTAAAAATAGCTCCTATGCACTCACACCATGTGTTATTTCACTATTGGAAAAGAGTTCTGGCTAGCTGATATGCCCCAGTTAACACCCACCTGTTTTCTGCCTCTCCTGTGCAGCTTCAAGTTGAGACAGTTCTTTCTGCAATGTCTCCTTTTCCTCTTCCAGCTGTTTACAGGATTTCATCAACAACTTTATTTTCCCCTGGGCACGTTCATTTTCCTTCTTCAACTGATTTACACATTTTAGATTGTCCATCTACAAAATAAAAGCAATTCCATTTAAAACCTTGAATTTCTTTTTACAAGCAAATAGAAAAATAAGATACAAGATTCATATATTGTAAATTTAAGAATTATTAGATTCACAACAAAACATCTAAAAAACCATTCGTCTTCTCTACTCAGTATCCTAAGTCCTCCTAATTAACAATGTGATTTTTGTTATTCTTTCTTAGTATCACAAGTATAAGCTATGGTTCCTGAGATGTCTATTAAGTGCCCACTGTGTCTGTATTTATCCAGTGGAAATCGCATTGGATTACTGGGCAGGGAGACCAGGAACTATTCTTAGTGGGTCCAAAATTCTCAATGAGAGAATTGTGTCCCCATTTGTAATCACACCGTTACAGTTTCAACACCTGCCATGGTATTTTTTTTAGCCATACCAAGTGAAGGCCAAATGATATTATAGCTCACTATACAATGTTAAATTTTATTGTGGCTCAAATAGAAAGACAATAGAATGGTGGGAGAATTGTGTCCTCATAATTCTGCTGAGTGGTACAAGTTCACATCCTTATTCAGAATTCCCAAATCAAAAAAGAGCTATGAAAATGATTTAGAGGCAAAACCCAACCTCAACAGATATAAAGGCATTTATAGTCTTTATTAATTAATTTATTTATTTATTTTTAAGACAGGACCTTCCTCTGTCATCCAGACTGGGATGCAGTGGCACCATCATGGCTCACTGCATAACCTTTTAGACCCAAGCGATCCTCCTACCTCACCTTCCCGAGGTTTTATTTTTTTTTTTTTTAGAAATGGGGTCTCACTCTGTTACCCAGGCTGGTCTCAAATTCTGGCCTCCCAAAGTGCTGGGATTCTAGGCATGAGTCACCATACCTTGCCCAATATATATAGTCTTTATTTATCCTGCCTGGTGAGAATATCCACACATTTTGCTGCAGAAATCTGAAGTTGATTATGCAATATTATAGCTGATCCCACTGGCATATTATATATGGCATATGCATTATATTATGTAATATCTTTTAAAATGCAGAATTCTAAAATAATCTGGTACGGCATCATGAATTTACAAAGGAAGACCAAATGGCAGCAGGAGGAGGAGGGGGAATGGGGGTGGGGAGTGCAGTACCATATTCATGTTGCAAGTAGATGTTGTAGCTTGGATCTCATCTTTGTAAATTTAATTTTGAAATAATCTGTTAGTAACATTGCAGTAAACCTTACCCTTTTGGAACTCGCTACCTCCGATTCCAATGACAAATGAATTAAAGAGCCATTTAATTCTATTTCAACAGTGCTACTTCTTTCCATTATTAAACCCAACATCTCATTTTGTAGAAGCAGAACATTATTAATTATTAACATGATTTTGAATTTTACTAATTTGTATTTAATTAATAAATTTCCTTTACCTTGATGGTTATATAGGAGCCATAAACATAATAAATATATATCTAGTTTTCTGTCTGTATATATTCAATTAATGTCAAAGTTTAAAAAATATAATTATCTTCTAAGTAAAACCTTTGCTGGAAGATATTTATTATCCTGGTTCATTAATACACATGGTGGGTAGTATTCATCTTATGAAAAATATCTGTAGGAATCAAAACACCTGCTTTTCCAGGTAGAATTACTGTGGTACCATCTTGAAATTAGCAATCCTGAAACTAGGGTTCTATGATCCTTGCGTGAAGAGGAAGAGGGAAATATCCACACACGTCTGCCTGACCAAGGTGCTCTGCCACACTTTGATCTCCCATAAGCCACAGGAGATTGGGTATGGTGACAGTGAACTTGGAGACAGCTCATTCAAGACTTTGGAATTGCCCACCAGACTGTTTTCTATAGCTTAAAAGGCCTGCCCTCATCTGCTGTGCTGCTAGATCTTCAAATCTATCTCAAGATGTCTTTAACATCCTCTAGTTTGCGAGGGCGCATGAGGCAATGGATAACTTATTCAAACCATGAGACTCAGATCATTCACTAATTTTTTTTAAAGATAACTCAGCAGACAACTGATGAATGACATTTGACTACCAAAAATTTTCATAAAATGAAAATGAAAGCATTTAATGTTATACCATAAGCACTACCACTGTATAAACGATTCAAAATCATGAAGCAAAGAAAAGTGAACATACCTTGGTTTTCTTCAGTTCTTCCAAAACCTGAGTAGTAGCTTTCAATGAATTACTGAGTTCTTCTTTACTAGACTTTAAAAGGTCCATCTCCAACTTCTGTGAACTGAGACATTCTTCTTTAGAAGACAATTTCTCTTGATATGTCTGGATTTCTATTTCATACTACAGCAAAATATATATATATATTACTTTAGCTAGGAGGCACAGCTAAGAAAAAAATTGTAAGAAAAACAAAAAACAAAATCAAAAACAACACTGTTGTACCAAGGACTATTTCAACTTTGTAACTCTCCTATTATTCTCCAAATGGAAATACATCTTTTTTAAAAATCAAGTGATAAGAGAGGAAACTGGTGAAAAGACCATGAAGTTAATGTGAGACCTTTTATAAGATTACATAGCATAGTCATAACCCAGAATGTTGACTTTTTGGGGGAAAAAAAAAAAAAAAAGCCTTACCATGCATGATCAAAATACACTCTCCAGCTCCCCCAATAACCAAACCCCATATTTTACCTGTTTGTTTGTGTCCAAAAGCACAGCCTGGTGTTTCTTTTCAGCTTCGTGAAGTCGTAGCTGATATTCAGCTATTTCCTCTCTCACTTTCCCTTCCTTTTCCACCTGGTCTTTGTGCATGCAATCCAGGCCCTTCTTCAGTTCACTATTTTCTAGTGTGAGCTCCTTCAATTGATCCTAAACAGAAATGTAATAAAATCATAATAGTGCTTCCTCACAATTAAGAACCTGAATATATATTTTTAGAAAATCATGAGTATTATGCAGAAAAAAAATTTTATGGGCAAGATAAAATCTGTACAGCATAGTGCTATAATCCTTAGCAGTGTATTCACTTTAAATTGTAACTTCACCTCCAGTGACACTTTCCTTTGCTTCAGCCCATCCAACTCGCAAGGTCGTATCCAGAGACCACAGAAACTCTGAAACCTTGAATGCAACTAAACCACTCTGGGACCACACCTTCCTATGCTTCCAACCTTGTTTGTTAAAGTACTTCCATTGCAATAATTCCCGACCTCATCAACAGAAACACTACCATCTTCACACCAAATCCCCTCAGGACTTGCATTTTCTTCCTTGACCAGCACAGACTCCATGTTCTATCACTATAAGAATTCCCTTCCAAATGCCCTCCACTTTTGCCCCATCCCTTCAATGTGAAGAACTGGCCAAACTCCAACCCCGGAAGCATTTGTCTTCACGCCTGACCCGGAGTAGCTGTTACGGTATGTGTTTCTGTCTGTGTGGTATCTAATTCCTCATCTTCAATTCTTCAACCTGCTCCAATTGATTCACTCCAGCTCTTCCTGAAAAAGCTTTCCATGGCATCATCAACCTCCATGCTGCAAATTAAAGGCACACTCTTCTGAGCTCATCTCAGTCGACCTCTAAGTAGTACCTGGGGCTACTGCACTCCTTCCTTTTGTTTTTTTTGTTTGTTTGTTTGGTTGGTTGGTTGTTTGGTTGGTTGGTTTGACTTAGTTTTTTCCAGGCTGGAGTACAGAGGCACAATCATGGTTCACTGCAGCCTCAATCTCCAGGACTCAGGTGATCCCCCGCCTCAGCCTCCCAAGTAGCTGGGACCATAGGTATGTGCCTCCATGTCTGGCTAATTTTTTGGAGAGAAAGAGTTTTTCCATGTTGACCAGGCTGGTCTTGAACTTCTAGACTCAAGCTATCAGCCCACCTCAGCCTCCCAAAATGCTGGGATTACAGGTGTGAACCACTATACCCAGCCACTCCCTCCTTGAGACACTCCTTCCTCTTGATTTCCAGAATACGACATCCCCCTGGTTTGCCTCATCAAGCCATCTCTGTTTTCTTTGCTGGCTCTTCTTTCTCCCTCTCACCTTGTATGCTAGAGTTCCTGTGACTAGGCCCTGAGCCACCTTCTCTTCTCCATCATTTTCTACCTTTCCCATAATTTCTAAATACTCCCTATATGTTGAACTAGCCAAGTTACTATTCCCGCCTCAAACCTTTCCTACCCGCTCCATACCCTTCCCAACCCTCCAGTCTTTGTGCATGTCATATTTCCATCTGGCTCCAGCCACAATGGCTTCCTTTTCATTTCTAAAACAAAGATCTTTCTAATCTCAGAGCTTTCACCACACTGCTCTCTAGACCTAGAAGTCTCCCTCTTCTGCCTGTTCATTGAATAACTGACTCATCTTGCAGGTGACATCTGCTGACCACCCTATCTAAATTAGGTTGTTCCCTACCTTGACATCTCCACATCCCAATTACTCTGCAGCAAAGAATCTTACTTCCTTTATAGTATTTGTCTACTTATGATTGTTACATGTTGCCTATTTCATGATTTATTATGGGTCTAGACTGTAAGCTATATGAGTACAGGAAACACAGGATAGGTAAAGTTCAACAGTCTATCCCCTGATCTTGCTAGCACTTATTATTTACAGAATGAATAAATGAATGCATAAAGCCATTGCAAACTAACACACTCATATGTATGAACCTGATGCCAAGCTACTACTCTCAGTGGTGCCTATACATGAAATACAATAACGACGCACTTGGGAGACTCCCAAGCTACTCAACACCAAAAGAGATTTCAGCAGACGCAATAAGCAAATACCATTCAGAGGAACTCCTTCCATGCAGTACGGCCAGAACATTCTCTAAGTCTATTCCTGAGATTTAATGCCAAAACCTTTCCATTTTTATAGATTAAATACTATATTTAAAGAAAAGAACAAATTTCTCCAACTCTTTATACAGAATATTACATATATCAACTTTCTGTAATTATTCAGGGTCGCAATCATAACTATCCTATTTTGCTGTTCTTTAAATACTACTCAGGGATGAAGTTGCATTAGGACTATACAGATATAGGAATATTTATAATTTAATCAGGTGTGACAAATAGGTTTCACTGCATCTGCCAGCTCTCCCTGCATGGCAGCAGCTACCCAGGACACAGTGTTAGGAGATTCAGGAGAAAGGGAGGGCAGGAATCAGCAATGCCTGCTATGGAAATGGCAGTGGGGAGTGGCAGCCCAAGTGCTGCAGATGTGCCACATTAACCCTTCCCTAAAACAGCACCCCAAGAGTCTTCTAACTTTACATATTACTGTGACTCTAGTTCTGTTACTTTGTTAGTTCTCAGCAGATCAAAACATTCCAGCCTGTAATCTGTGGCAAGCTAGGAAAGCAGATAAACTTGTTGAAAGCGGCATGAGATCTACTTCTGATAAGCGTTAATGTGGTACAAGGGTCCTCTTCTATGAAAGCGTAGTTGGGCTCTGAGACATATTTTCATGTGTTCAGAGGCTTCTCACCACTCCTGGTGGGCTCGTGATAGTGTTGGATGGTAGAGATTACTATAAATCTGATCATGACAGAAGCATGGGGTTATTTTTTTCAAGAGCTAAAAACAGGTAAACTACAGAAGGTCTTACAGAAACCAACAAGGAGAGTGGGCACTAACAGATCATAGAACATTTGTCATGAAGAAACTTACTTTGCTGCTCTTTATTTCTTCCAACAGTAACTGTAACTCTCCAGTTAGCCTATTTTTCTCTCCACTGAGTTCTTCTTGCAACTCTGCTGTTTTCTGTGTCATCGCATGCATTTCCCTCTGCAGCTCAGTTTCCTTTGCAGTCATTGTGTTTACCTGCAATTTCATCTTTTGTTAGAATCTGCTTTCTGGTGGTCTGTTTTGATGAGATTAATCACTCTGATACAACATATTCACATTTACTTTAGCTTTCAATCATAAAATGGAAGCTGGCTAATCCCTGCTTTACTAATCCACTCAGTTCAACATACTCAGCATCCTCAAATGGGAAGCTTACCTTTTCTTCTCAGCAAAGATTTAATAGAATAGCAATAAGAAAAGGAATGACAAGGAAAGATAATATTGCTAAGTCTTAAAATCTTTCACAAAGGTATTAACTTGAATTAAACTTAAACATCAGAGAATATCATATCAGGCAGCATCTTGGCTTATCAGTTCTTGTATCTCTACTAATCCCCCAGTGCCATACTAATCTGCAAGACACATGCTTATGATCAGTGAAACACAGTTAAAAAGCTATTGTTTGCATTTGCCCCTTGAAGTAGAAACAGCCTGGTATGGTTTGTCTCAGCATCTCCATACTAATTGCCATCTCTTTTAAGGTATACCAAACCCCAAAATTCTTAGAAAATACAGGGTGGAGACTAATTGTTTTTTCTGGATACTCCTTTTTTTCTTTAATATTTGTTCAGTAAAAATTAAATGTGGTGGAATCACTTTCCTAAGTCACTAAGTAAGCTCACTAGGCCAAAACTTAATTTTTCTTTAATTGAGCCTCTTGATGGCAGATCTTCCCTGTAAGCATCAACTAACAAAATAGAAGACTGCACAGAGAATGTATAAAAGGGGGACTGAAAGCACAAAATCCCCAAGACACACCCTAGAAGCCATGAGTGCTCTGCTGGTTATAAATCTATCAGTATCTTTAAAAGTGCTTTGTTCTAAAGGCAAAAAAGACACATTAAGGCAGGCATATCCCTTTTGATCCCAGATAATGTCTGTTGTACTCTCTATAGCAGTGAGTCTCAACTGGGCATGGGGAGACCACTATTCTGATATACTCTAAGAAAGGGAAATATAATTAGAACAAGTAACTGTACATAAACCAAAGCTTTGCCCATATGTAGGTGCCACATTAAAAACCTGGTCCAATCCATGAAAATGTCCCAAAGAATCAGCTAGAATAGTCACTATTGCCAGAGCCAACTCAATGTTTCTGCAATTCAAGACCCAATAAACATAAAGCCTTTACAAAGTTTGGTCCAACATAGCAGACATTGTCTAGAAGTAAATGTAATTCAGTGTCTAGAAGTAAATATGGTGTCCTCCCTCATGACTGCATATTTAAACATAAACAGATATAGCCACTTACTTTTTCAACAAAGGACATTTTGTCCATTTTTGTCAATTCAAGCTCATTCTCTAGGTTCTTGTAAGAACTCTGCAGCACTTCTAACGTGTCCTGCAAAGAGGCATTTTTGGATTGTAGCACTTGGATCTTCTGCTCCAATTCCACTGTCAGATTTACCAGTTCTAAGTTTTGCTTCTTCAAAAGTTGGTGCTCTCCTTCCACCTCAGAAAGTTTAGAGACGAGCTGCTCTTGGTCCTGAATTTGATTTTTTAGTCTACTGATTTCTTCATCCTTCTTCTCTAGTTTCTGCTTGCCATCTTCTACTTCTTGAATGAGGCCATTCACAGAAGATTGCAAAACAATATAATTATTTTTGGCCTCCTCAAGGCCTTGTAGCAACTGAGCCTTCTCAAGTTCAAGACAATCTACTTGACTACTAAGATTCTGCTCTTTGGCCTTACAGGTCTCTTGGTCGTTACGCAGGGCTGCCACTCTCTCATTGAGCTCTTTTAATTGTCTTTGAAGCATCTCCACAGCAGTGTTTGATTTTTCTTTCATCTGTACTTTCTCTTGCTCTTTCTCTTGCAGAATATTTTCAAAGGATGAATTTCTTATTTCTAATTCAGATATTCGCTCTTGCTCTTTTTGTAATGCGTTTGTCAGATTTTCTTTTTCTGACCTTATAGTAACAAGATCTAATTCCAGATCTCTCAGGCTTTGGGTCATCCCTTCTATCTTTGCTTTCAGGGTCTCTACCTCTCCTTTGGAATTCTCTGCCTCAAGAACTGCATGCTCTTGGTTTTTCCTGGATAGCTCTAGCTCTCTTTCAAGGTTCTCCACTCTGCCCTTAAGTAAATCTGCCTGATGCTCACTTTCCTTCAGTTGTTCTAAGACACAGAGCTGCTGCTTTTCATCAGCTTCCAGGTGGACTCTCAGCTTTTCAATGCTGTTTCTCAGCTGATGCACTTCCTCTACTGGTGGGTCTAGACTCTGTTCTGTGGCCTTCACAGTTTCCTGGTCACCACACAGGGCAGCTACTGCATCATTTAGCTCTTTTAACTGATTCTGAAGCATCTCGACTGCAGTTTTAGATTCTTCTTTGATCTGTATTTCTGCTTGCTCCTTTTCTTCTAACAGACTTTTAAATGAAGAGAGTAACTTGTCTAGTTCTGACACTTGACCTTGTTTTTCTTGTAGTTGTTTGGTCAGATCTTCTTTTTCAGACCTTAACATGACATGGTCTAATTCGAAAACTTTCAGGCTTCTGGCCATCTCTTCTAGTTGTGTTTTTAGAGTCTCTACTTCTGCTTTGAAATTCTCGGCATCAAGAATCACTAGCTCCTGGTTTTCTTCTGACATCTGCAATTCCCTTTCAAGGTTCTCAACTTTATCCTTAAGTGAATCATTCTCCCGCTCGCGCTCTTTCAGTTTCTCTGCGACATGCAGCTGCTTCTTTTCATCGGCCTCAATGCGAACTCTCAGTTTCTCGATGCCTCTTCTCAGCTGATGCACTTCCTCCTGTGTTGAGCTCAGCCTCAATGCGAACTCACCTTTCTCCACCAGTGCGGCCTCCAAGGCCTTGGAGACGTTCAGCTTTTCATAATCAGATTCACTCAGTCTGGCCTGCAGGTTTTCAGATTCCTTGACAAGCAATTCCTTCTCTTTATTCAGCCGTGCAATTTGGTTTTCCAGCTCACATTTTGCCAAAGACAGTGCCTGTGAGTCCTTTTCCAAACTCTGCAGCTTTTCCTGGAGATGAGTTTTCTCTTTTAACAGCTCACTCACATCAGAGGACAAAGTCTGAAGGAGTTCTGTCTTCTCCTTCACCTCTGCCTCCGCCACCTGAAGGCAATGAAGACACTCGCTTTGATGAGACTCGAGCTCTTGTGTTTTCTCCTTCATCTTTTCAGACAACTGATCCAGTTCCAAGGTTTTTTTTGACATAGTATCTAATTCTCCACGAAGCTGGTTTCTCTCACTTGTGACCACTGAGAGGTCTTCTTCAAGACAGACAATAACCTTCTGCTTATTTTCATTGTCTTTTTCTAAACATAGCTTCTCTGTTTGAACTCTCTCTAAAGCAGCCTCCAAGGAGAGGACTTGATGCTCAGTGCTAGCTTTCTCAGATCTGATCCTACTCAGCTCATTTTCCACATCAAGAAATCTCTCTTTCCAGCTGTCATTCACCTTGGCTACATTATCTTCAATATCTTCATGTGATGATTTATCTGCACACATTTCTAAATTAGAATTGAGGCCTTCAGAAGTTTCTACTCTCTGGAGTAACTCCTGGTTATCACAAGAAAAAGATTCCAATTTTTCACTTAAATCTGAGTTTACTTTCTTAAGTTCCTCAACTATTTTTTCCAATTCTATGCATGCTTCAATTTTGGTCATTAGTTGAACCTCCTGTAAATGGAGTTTTGAGTCTAATTCATTCATTTCATTTAGCAAACTTTCAACTTTTCTGTCACGGTCCTCTATCACATGAAGTAATCTCAGATTCTCATTTGATATCTCTTTTACCTGCAGTTGAAGATTTTGGATATTTTTCTGATTCCCCAGGAAATCCATAGGTACCAAAGCATTAGGACCAGAAAATGACAATTCAGAAATGCATTCTGAATAGCCCTGGGTTTTGTCTTCCCCGGGAGTCTCATAGCTGGTGTGTGGGGACTGTTCCCCAGAGCACTCTCCTGTGAGTTTCACTGCACCAGTCTCAGTTATTTTCTCAATGTCTAGGCTGAGGTCCTGCTGAACATCTTTATCACAAATGTGATGAGCATCATGCTTTGGTGTTCCTTCCGTAGTTTCTGAAGTATGTTCTTTTGATTCCTTTATGTCACTGCTCTCATTTTGGCCTTGAATACTCTGTAATTATAACACATAACAAGCATTCATTTTATTTTTCAAAAAGAATCAAAATAGAATAGACTTAATTATTCCTTTTTATAAACTAGTATGTGGCCTCTGCTAAACACATCTCTTCAAGTGGTGTATTTCCCACTCCATCTTCCTCTCTCCGTTCAAACGTTCAACACAATTAAACATTCAGTAGGTGGCCCCTATGGGCAAGCACTGGGGTTAGGTATTTATCTTGAAGACAAACCCTTCAGCTCAATTACAAATTGTAATGTATTTACATTTCATATTTTCTTCCTTGCCAAGAATATTCAGGTAGCCTAATATGAAATCTCTGTAATTATTAAATAAGAGGCTAACAAAATGCTCAGCTTCCACCTTCAGTATTTGTGATAATTCTTTAATAAGGCAGTAGAGTTTCATGAGGAGATTCCCAGCCCAAAGACTTAATCCCCAATCTAACGATTGGATAAATTACATATTTGAGCCTCACTTTCATCTCCTCTCTAAACTGGGGATCTGCTGTTGTGCCTGTTCCTGCCATCACCTCACCATGACCTGCCTTCTCTGCCTCACAGAGACAGAGGGAATCAAGTGACATTCATACACTACATAGCATTATTAATTAAGCTAGCAGACTAGAAAGAACAAAGTTATAAGCAATTAAACAATTACGTATTCAAGTTTTTAAAAGTCCTTTTAAATTACTTATACCAAATCACATTTTTGTACCATAGTAAATTGTTAGAGAGAAAACTGTTTAGTAACATAGAATCTCCTACATTTAGTTTCATGACAATAATGCTATAACGTCAAAAATAGTTTGAAAACTGCAAAAGAGATTAAAAATTCACATCATATTACCATTCATAAGTTCTTAAATAATTAAGTATACTTTATTAATGTACAAAGGGTGAAAACACACATTCTAAAGACTTTGACTCCATAATTTTCTCCAGACTTTAAAAACATCTTTAGTAATATCCTATATAGTACTGTGTAAATCTAATCACTATAGAAATGTATTCCTCAAATAAAGTTTACTCATTTTCTTAAGTTCTGGTTTGTTTTGAAAACATTTTGGTGTATTTTATTTCCTTGAACCCTAATTTTTTTTTTTAGACAGAGTATCACTCTGTCACCCAAGCTGGAGTGCAATGGCGCCATCTCAGCTCACAGCAACCTCCACCTCCCAGGTTCAAGTGATTCTCCTGCCTCAGCCTCCTGGGTAGCTGGGATCACAGGCATGTGGCACCACACCCAGCTAATTCTTTGTATTTTTAGAGACAGGGTTTCTCCATGTTGGTCAGGCTGGTCTCAAACTCCTGAACTCAGGTGATCCATCCACCTCTGCTTCCCAAAGTGCTGGGATTACAGGTGTAAGCCACCATGCCCTGCTGAACCCTGAAAATATTTTAACTTAAGACTTAATGTGCATTTCAATTAGGCAGACATTTACTGAGTGTCTACTGGTCATGTAAACAGAGAAATAGCATTTAAATCCCAGGCACTTACATCTTCTGTGTCGATGCCAAGCAAAGACCGAGAACTTAAGTCCAGGCCTTGTAGCTGGAGTCGTGCTACTTCCAGTTCGAGTGACAGTTGTTCTGTCTGTTTCTTTTCTGCCGCCAACTTGGACTCCATCTCCAGAGTCACACTTGTCAGCTTCTGTTGCCACTGTTCATTTTCTGACAAATACTGCTTCCTAAGGCAGTCAAGCTCTTGCCTTTCAGAACTTAGTAACTGTTTGAGCTCTTGAATTTCCTTATTTTTCATAATCTCTTGACTTTCCATTTTCTCTTCTAGTTTCTCAAGAGACTGCTGGTACACCTGGCAGAGGGACTCAAGCTCTTCAACACTCTTCACTGGGGCCGAAGGGATTTCTTTCTTGGTCAGATTCTCCTCCTCCAGACTGTTGCAAAATACTTCATCTACACTGCTCTGGTTTGCTGAAACATTCCCTTCTAAATTATTCAAAAGAGACATTTCTCCTGTCTGTTCTAAAAGAGCTTTGTAAAAGGAGCAGTCTCCCAAACTGCGAAGACTAGGGCTGACAGGCAGGCAAGAGGATGACAGGGATGGAACGAGCCCCTCCTCCAAGCCCGGCTGCATCTCCTTCACCAAGTCACCTTGAAAGTTTCTGAGATTCGTTGACAAGACCAAATTTTCAGCCTTTAATGAGTCAACATAGGTCTGTAGCTCTAACATTTTAGAGCTCATTTGACAGTGCTGATCATGTAAAATTTTGTGTTCACTTTGTAAAGATGAGAATTTCTCTTGCAGTTCGGCAAAGTGCGTTTGAACTTCTTTGTTTGACAGTGCCAGGTGCTCATAGGAATTACTATCGTCCAAGGGAGCCAAAGACACAGGGTACTGTTCATTTGACTGTTCACCAAATTCACCTCCTGGCATGCCTTCTATTAACTCACCATGGAGAAGACCACTGTCATTGTTTAATATTTTAACTTCATTTACTAGTTTCCCTACCTCCTCTGCCATTTTCCTAGTTGGTGTGATACATCCGGACCTTGACTCATTCAGCTCAGATACTAGTTCATACTTGTCAGTCTGCAGTTTTTCACACATTTTCTCTAACTCATTTAGCTTGCTCATTGCTGTTTGCAGAGAGCGCTGAAGGTGTCCATTGTCATTTTGAGTTGTTGACAACTCACGAAGCACTGAAATATACTTTTCTTCTGCATCTATTTCACAGTCTTTAAGGCCACTAATTTCTTGTGACTGCATGTCTTGCAAATTTCTGGTTTCCAGTTTTCCTCTAATTGTCTGTAATTCATTCTGCAGGCACTCCTTCTCCTTCTCACTTTCCTTAAGTTTTAATTCCATATTTCTTAGCATAGCTTCTAATTGCACCAACTGTGCATTATAACTATCCAGAGAAATTTCTTTAACTTCAAGATTCATCTGAAGTTTAAAATTACATTGATTTCTCTCACTCTCTCTTTCTTTCATGGAGTTCCTAATTGGTTCCAGTGCTAGATTTTGACATTCATGTTCAGTCTTCATTAACTTCATCAGCTGTTCATTCTCTTGTAATAAGTCATTAACTTCCTTTTGCATCTTGTTTTGTTCTTCCTTTAAAGTCATGATTTCTTGCTTTAAACCATCAGCCTCGCTCTTAGAATTGTTTTGGATATCTGTCATCTCAGATCTCAGATCTTGCTGCACTGTCTCCAACTCTAGCATCAGATTCTGATTTCTTTCTTCAGCAAATGCTAATTTTGTTAGGAATTCTTGGTGTTCCTTTGCAAATGCTTCCTTTAGCTGTTCCAAGTCATTTTTTCTATGTTCACAAAGAGTAGTGCATTCATTTAGCGAGGATTCTAATTTAAAGTTCTTTTCTTGTGCTGCTTTGTATTTTTGACTAAGATCCTCATATGCATTTCCGGTTTCTTCACATCTTTGTAGTAAAGCAAGTTTTTCTTGCTTGTACTGATCAGATAATTCTGAAATGCTTTTCTCTCTTTCATTTATACAGTTTGCAAAACTCTCACTTTTCTGGATTAGGTTCATCTTCTCCTGATTTAAGGATGCATTAATTTCCTTGAGAGACCCATTCTCTTGGGTCAGCTCTTCAATTTCTCTTTTATTTAGAGAAATGATGGAACTCATTTCTTTCTTCTCCATGCTTAGGGTTTCAGATAAAAGTTGTAGCTCCTTTAGAGAGTCTTCGAGTAAATGGTTGCTCTTTTTCAATTCTTGAATCTCTGCCTGCTCCATTTCTAACTTACCATTTAAAAGTTGCAACTCTTTTTCCTTGTTCTCAAGGGCACTTAAGGTTTCAGCAACAACATTCTGATGAGCAGAGGTGTCTTCCTGTAACTTGCTAATGCGCTGACTTGTTTCAGCCACAAAACTTTGATGCATCTGTTCTGCTCTCATGAGATTTTCTTCTATTTCTCCTCTGATTTGCACCAGCTCCTCACACTGCTTTTGCAGGTCTGAGTTCATCTGTTTTTGAGACTCTAATGAAAATTTAAGAGAATCAACTCTATTTTGTAGGATGGCAGAATTTTTTGGACTTTGGTCTGCGTCTAAATGGCATTCACTCCTCTCTGAAGGCATGCTTCCTTGTTCTCCAATTATATTTGCAAAGGAATTATGCATGGCAAGCTGCTGATCAAAAGCCAAAAGACTTCTCTGATGATCTTCATTTGTCACCAGAGAAGCATCTTTGGATTTTAGCAGATCCCTGAGCCTCTCATATTCAGCATGCAAGTCTTGATAACACCGGTCTTTGTCCATTATTTCATTTGACAGTAACTGAAGCTTGTGTTCTAGATCTTCAACTTGCCCAGTAAGCTGAAAAGTCTTCAAACACATATTTTCTATTTCCTTCTGATGTTTCTGATCTGAGAACTCAGCTTTCTGCTGTAGCTCTTCATAAGCTTGTTTCTGGGTCTCTACCTCCATAGACTTGCTGTCTATCACGTTGTGAAGGTTTCTGATCTCGACACTTAGGTTTTCTCTGTCCATCTCCAACGTTCTTACTCTCTCGTTGTACTCATGACTTTTTATTTGTTGTGTCTTGAGACAAGTTTCCAAGTGATTAATTTTACTCTGCAAGCTTTCCTTTTCTGATTCCATCTGAGTTAAAAGTTTCTCATTTTCACTTTTCCAACAAGAAAACAGAGTTTTCTCTTCTTTCAATTCTTCATATTCTTTCTTTTTTAACTCCAAAGCACTCAGCAAGGCTTTTGACTCTTTCTCTGTCTTGTTTAACTTATCATTCAGTTGTTCAATGTGATGTTCTCTCTTTTTCAAAAGGTCTTGAGAACAATCTCGCTGCTTTTCCAGATCAGCCACAGCAAGCTTCAGTTTCTCTAAAGTCAACGAGTTTTCTTGCTGATTTATCTTTTCTTGAAGATCTCTTAACATGATTTCCTGAGAGGTATTCTTCACTATTTAAAAATAAATAAATAAAAGTTGTCAATGTTTGTAATAAATATTTATTCTAAAGAATGCCAACCCCTCCCCCACAAAAAAAAAATCCAAACAAGTTCTCAAGCCCTGGAAAAACTGGCATTATTGCCTGGGTACCTCCTAGAAAGTGTATCGCTTGATAATTATATAAAAACAGTGAGAATAATGGTCATCTTAAAGATAGTAACATGTTTGTTCATCTTCTTTCTAGTAGCCTCAGTAGCTCCGAATAAAATACCAAGGGATAATTTTCCTAAGCACTTGAAACTTTCTCTTCTTTTCTTTGTATGTGTTTATATATGTGTGTATTTTTACCATCTTTTCAAATATTTATTCAAAGAGAGAAAACTGGGACAAGAACAGCACTGAAATGGGAACATTCCACTTCATTGTAGAATAATTCTGATGTTCCAGAAAAATCAATAAGTACTCCACCATTTTAGCCAGAACATCCAAAGGATTAGACTTAAGTAGAAAAGAGTAAATGATGCCATATATCAGTAATCCTCAAGGTCTATATGTGAATATTCTTGAGGAACATTATCACCCCCACTCCATCCCCTCATAGTAAAAATAACAGTGTCTATGAATGTGACAGTCATCTGGAAGCTTCTTCAAACTCCGTTACTACTCTGTTTTCTACCCAAGGACTCATCTATATACACTGGCCCCTCCTGGTTGGGAATAACCACATGTTTTCATTAAACAGTGATGAGAGGCTTCAAGTTGCTCAAGTATTTGAGGGGAGATTAAAAGTTGAGAACCTCCTCAGTAGATGATAAAGGTAACATGTATCACAATCTCAGATGTCACATCAAGTGGAAAGAAGTACATACTTCCAACCTACCAACCTCAGTCTACCTACTGACAGTTGAGGGCTTGTGTAGACAGCACCACAAGGACTTTAACCCACTTTGCTGTGAGCACCTCAAACAATCACATGAGCGACCAACATTGAAAAATGCCCCAACTGTTCCTTTTCTTACAGTTTCCCTTCAAGACAGCTCAAGGCTGACACTGCTACCTGCTGCTGTGGAAAAAAATGAAAGCTGTCTTGGGGAGATTTGGGGTTTTAAAAAGAAAACAGGGCCAGGCACCGTGGTGCTTACCTGTCATCCCAGCACTTTGGGAGGCCTAGCAGGGTGGATCACGATGTCAAGAGATGGACACCCTACTGGCCAACATGGTGAAACCCCATCGCTACTAAAAATACAAAAATAAGCTGGGCGTGGTGGCACGCGCCTGTAGTTCCAGCTACTCGGCAAGCCGAGCCAGGAGAATCGATTGAACCCAGGAGGCAAAGGTTGCAGTGAGCCAAGATCATGCCACTGCACTCCAGCCTGGTGACAGAGCGAGACTCCATCTCAAAAAAAAAAAAAAAAAAAAATAGTCACAGAGAAGTGTGACACACATCCCACAGGACAGAGTTCAAAGAAATCCTAGATTTGCAAACACCCCAGGTGAGAAAATAAGGGTATGTAGAAGACATCCAGCACAAACACACAAATATGAAACCAAGAGTGGATTCATTTGATATGCGGAGCAGAATTCTTTGGCTTTAAAATAGGAAAATAAAATCAGTCAAGTAAGTCATCAAAAAACAATGGTCATTAGGAGCTTGGAAAACATGCATTTAATATAGGGTTTTTCCATTATAAGGGAAACGGTAATGAGTCAGGAGATGAGCTGTCTGGATCTAACTAACAAGCTCACTTGAGACACAGAGAATAGCACTCAGGGGTGAGAGACAGCACTGACAATTTAGCTTTGTATGGAAAATATTTACCCTCTGGTTTCAAAGTGCTGAGCACCAGGCATTTGGGACTCAATATGTTCCAATTAAAAAAATGTCCCACTCTCACTCTGCAAACTAAATGGAAGAGGGAAAACTCTTCCACATCAACGGCACACATCTTTTTAGGGGAATATATGAAAAAAATCCAAAGGGTTTCTCTAATATATTAATGTCATCCATCCTCTCTCATGGAAATAATAGCTTAGAAAGTTAACTCTAAAACACTAAGTTTACTTACCTTTCATTTCTTCTGCAAAATTCTGGCTCTGGTTTAAACACTGTTTGACTTTCTTGAGTTCTGCCTCCAGGTGGCAGACTTCTCTGTCCGTTTGCTCAGATTGACTTTTAAGGAGGCTATTTTCCTTCTTCATTTCCTAAAACACACATTTAATTGGTTATAGCCAAAACGAATGCTCAAGTAAATTATGTCTTCTGCCTCAGTAAAGGTCCCTAGCAGAACTGTGTGTGTATCTCACTAGGGAAACAAGCAAACTTTCCCTCTGAGTACCTAATGAAGGCAGCCTTTCCTTAAATCAAATAATGTTATGAACAGAAGTCAAGACAACAGTGCCAAACCCAAATCTGAACATAAATTATTTCTTTCAAGAAGTAAGTTTCATTGAACTTTCTTATTGTTCATATGCCTATTAAAGAGTAAGTTCAAAAGGAAAATCCTATCTACAAGATCCTCAAGACAAAACCTCCCAGTTCCTATCACACCTGAATGGCCAAATATACCTCTGCAAACATTTGATTTGTTAATAAATCCAAAAAAAATCAGAGCATAAATGTTTACTTTTCATTGCAAAACTGTCTTAAGGTTTGCTTTTATGGGAATGACTTTGTAGGAAAAATTACCTTCAATAAATGTTTATCAAGAAAACCAACAATGTTCAACATGCTGGAATGGGCATTATGAAAAACACAAATATAAATAAGACAAGAGTCTCTGCCTCAGGGCAGACACCCTCCAGAGGGGAAAGATGTGATACTAATTATTTAATACACAATAGGAAGTGCTAAATACTAAAGAGACATTGAGTGTGCTATGAGAAATCAGAGGGCTGGAACACAGAGGAGGAATTAATTCTAGCTTCTGAGTGAAAACAGATTCTTTGGGCACCTGAGTAAAGAGATATCAATGCAACAACATACAATGAAGTAGCATAGATACATGTTTGGTTCCATTCTACTATCTAGGGAGGCCTATATGTTCTGAATCTTAAAAGCAAGCAATATTATTTATGTGCCAAAGAAAAACTCTATTGCTTATTAACCACATAAGATTCACACAACAAACAAGTATCTCAACCTATACTATATGCCACTTTTTGGACCACAGGGAATTGGCATATATCATTACAAACTGAGAAAACCAAGCACCTCACATCCTTAAGGGGGAAAAAAATCATATAAAGCTAACTTTTTTCTAAACTGCATTTTCAAAACTACCAAAATTACCCCTTTGTGAAGTAGAGGAAAAATTCTGAATCTTAAAGAAACAATTAAGACCCATCCTCCAAAACCCTACTGCACTGTTAGAAAACAGATGGCCATGGCAATACTGTGTTGGAAGGCTGCCTTCAATTATCAGTCTGGTTACTACCAGCAGATGGGTACCGATGTAGCAAAGCCAAATTCAAGAAGAGGGAGAATCTGGCTAGGAGAAAGTACTTGAAAACTTGCTGGCAGCTGCTCTGTTCATGTATATGCGTTCATTTCATCATTAAAATAAGACAGACCTGTTGTAGTTATTATACTCTCATCTCCCGTATCCTAATCCTGCTTCCCTGCCGCTAGCTAAACTGACACTCTATCAAATTAAGATACCAATCAGAACTAAAGGACAGCTCCAACCGATCTCAAGATTGATAGGCTAACATTCACACTAGTCAGTGTTAAATATTGCAAAGCACAATCATTAAGGTGCAACAATGTTATTGATTTAAATTAGCATCATTAAACTATGGAACCTATAATGACTGGTTTGTTCTTCAGACTCAGAATAATCACCCCTCAAATGAGATCACAGATGTGAAAGGACAAACACCTTAAAGCACTCTGACAGGGGTAATGTAGCATTATTAGTAGCATTTCTTCCCAAAATTTAACAGTAGCCAGATCTCTGTGATCAATGCTAAGGTCAGCTGAATGCGGTCAACACAGAAGAACTAGACTGTGACTACCTGGGTCGACTTAGCATTTTTATTTTGCAAATAAAAGAATATTTTCATATGCTAAAAAAAAATTCATCAAATCAAATGACAACTGCATCTGGAGGCTTGACAAGAAAGCTGGAAAAACACTGCAAAACTGGGTGCATCCCAACAGGAAGGAAGGGAAAAAGAAGGGAGAGAGGGCACCAGGGAAAGAGGGGGAATTTTATGTTTATGTGTTTGTTAATCTCGATCCATGTCTGTCCATAACTGGAGACATTTAAATGAATAGTAAGCTCAATGGAAAGATTAACATGACTTTCTCTATTCTGGCATTAGCTCCGTAAATATTTGTTTCTAACGAAGAAATGTTCAGCCAATCCTGAGACCCAGCAGGCTTATAATGCTATGGCTATGACCAACCCAAGAATTTTAAAAGGCCAGAATTTAGAAAATGAACATCTGAAAATGGATGTGCAGGCTGCCATCCATCAGCAATTAGTTTTCCACAAGGCTATAGCCACTTAAGACTTGATTGGGTATCTCATTATCAACAATGAGCTAAGCATACAAAGATACATTTTCCTAGGCATCTCCTGCATCCTCACATGATTTGCAAAATTGGGTACTGTGCTGGAAAAACACAACAAAAATCCCTATAACCACAAGCCAGCATTAGAGCTTAGCAAGCAATTCCACCCAGATCAACTTCACTTTAGGAGCAGCGAGGGAGGCATCATTTCCTAGGGCCAGACAAAACAAATTTCAGTTACTGTGTGGCATTTCATGATCCCATCCATGAATATAGCTTAATACGTCCCCTACTGGGGTGAAGCCTATATACTTGGATAAGGGGTGGATGCAAAGAATGTGCTTTTCCCTTTCCTCCTCATCGATCTTGCTTGCCAGAGCCAGCTCCTTAGAGGACCTAGTGTAATACAGATCCCTATCCTTGGAAAGGACCCTGAGCAAGTGTTCCCTCACCTTGATTGTCAAACGATGGTATTTTATTGCCTAAGCCCAATGCTACGGAGCTGGCACTGGATACTGGACAAGCAGCTTATCTAAACCCTCCATTCACTTTGATACTAAATGTTAACTTTACCCTTGATTGGGCCATTAAATCGTGTTTCCAGGACTGATAATTTCTCATCGTGAGCAGCATGTTTACTAAACATGGACAAGGAAAATTTCAGTACAACTGTCACATTATTTCGGCATCCAAAACCTATAAGCGTGCTAAATTTGTTAGTGCTCACTTATAATTAGACACAGAGAGATACCCAGAGCGACACAACAACAGAACAGGCAAAATATTAAATCTGAGAAATCTCAAATGCACTCTCCTCTGATCACAGTTCCTGTGCCTGTAGGTGACAGCAAACAATGCTAACATCAAAGGTCATGGCAGTCAAAGACCAAAGCAATGAGCAGGTGGTGGACTGCAGTAACTGAGCACTTATGTGCTGGGGCACTGGGCTAAGCACTTTACATCAATATTTAACTTAACTAAGAATACACCCTTGAAAAGGGAGGAGAATGATTTGTCCCTATATACAGATGAGGAAAGTCAGACTGAGAAAGGGTAAGCCATTATCTAAGGTCACATAGCGGGAGGTGGCAGAAAAGCAATGCAATTTCAGATCTCGCTCACTCTAAAGCCACTACCATTTCCCACTGAGTTACACAGCCACTTGAACTGGGTTCATCACTTACCTGGTCCCAATCCCAGTGCAAAACACAAGAGCCAGCTAAACTCTGTGAAATCTTGCTATCACCCTCAAAAGATGACACGTACATAAACATAACCATAAATTAAGATAAATATTAACTTCATTTCTGGGCCCTGTGCTAGGCACTTTCATGTAGAGGCCCTCATTTGACACAGACATCAATGAAATACCAGTGAAACGTGATTGAGGCAAGCGCCTCTGTACAGGCTAAGGGTTAACTGAGCACAGCTCTACAGCTCATCAGACCAGACCTTGTGGGGATGAGCCAGTCTTCAGAAACACCTGCAAGACAATGTCCAGCCCGCCACTGCGACTTGGCCAAGCAAGCAGTTTTAAAAGTGTTTGGACTCTCTTAACCAGATGATTGCTTTTACAAAATGTTTCCACCAGGCAGCCAGTGTAGTCGCGGGAGAGTTCCTGGCTGAAAGGGAAGCTCACAGAGGGAAGAGTTCGATGCCAGTCTGCCTGTGGAAATGTTAGCAGAAGCATCTGTTGGTTGGTCCCCACTGGCCAAAAGGCAAACATTTGTTTTGCTGAAACAAACGCTTCCATTTGAAAACGTTTGCTGATGAAACCATCATCTGATTTGAAGTTTTCTTCCACTTTGGTGGCTGGAGCTGTGGCCCCCTGTCCCCAGCAGCATTGCCTTTTGGGGGTTAGCTCATTGAATCGCCTGTCTGCTACCGACAGGATGTTCTGACTTTACCATTGAGATACACGCTGCAAAGCGGTGGGGATAAATACATTCAGACTTTCCTCACCTGAACAAACAGCTGTTCTTTACAGAGAAAGTTTTTTTAATCTTTACAGGCTAAAGTGATCATAGAACATTTAAATAATAAACAGAAAAACATTCTTTCCTGTGAGGTTTGATGGAGAAGAAATTTCTACAATTCTTGTGTTGTTCCTCTTCTTAAAATTCCAATGTTGATTTGTGGCTCCATTCAAATTGTTTCAGTCTATTAACTGCCACTGAATGGTTCTTAATTAAGCCCTTTAAAATAAACTCCAGGCCACTAAGTAAATTCAGAGAGAAGCCAAATTGAAATATGTGTGCGTAAAATCCCATCACGGTATCCATGCCATTCAGGAATCCTCATCCACCATTTTGTAGACAAAACAAGATCTCCAAAGATACGGTCAACCAGGGTGTGCACAGGCTGAACATTCAGGTCAGTGTCGACTTTTGAAGCCAGAGTAATATAACTGACAATTACTTGATGGTTTTATAAGAATGTTTAATCTAAAAACTCTTTGTCTGTCACTACTTTTGTTTATTTAAATCTATGACTTTCCATGTGTTTTTAATATTGAAAGTCTCAAACACCAACACTTAAAAGGGATTTAGATGGGCCGGGCACGGTGGCTCAAGCCTGTAATCCCAGCACTTTGGGAGGCCGAGGTGGGTGGATCACGAGGTCAAGAGATCGAGACCATCCTGGTCAACACAGTGAAACCCCGTTTCTACTAAAAATACAAAAAATTAGCCGGGCATGGTGGCGTGTGCCTGTAATCCCAGCTACTCAGGAAGCTGAGGCAGGAGAATTGCCTGAACCCAGGAGGCGGAGATTGCGGTGAGCCGAGATC
>NW_016107726.1:209085-213660 GCF_001604975.1 Cebus imitator | reverse complement strand
TCTACTAAAAATACAAAAAATTAGCCGGGCATGGTGGCGTGTGCCTGTAATCCCAGCTACTCAGGAAGCTGAGGCAGGAGAATTGCCTGAACCCAGGAGGCGGAGATTGCGGTGAGCCGAGATCGCGCCATTGCACTCCAGCCTGGGTAACAAGAGCGAAACTCCGTCCCCCCCCCCCCCAAAAAAAAGGGGATTTAGATGATATTTCCCATCCACAATTTTGTTTCTTTCCATTTAAAACATCGGTTCCTTCCTTTCTTCCATCTTTCCACCTCTCAGGGACTCTAAAACAATCTTTAAGGAAGGAGCACATATTCTTAATACAAGTCATGTTGTAGATGCATATTGTTAGATATGCTATAATTGCTAGATGCATATGAGTAATACATGCAGAATAAAGAGTAAAAAAATAAGCAATCATATCTCTGTCATGGGTTATATACAGAACATTCTGTAATACTTCTGGCAAATAGAAAAGAAAAAAGCACAGTCATGATAAGTTACTGACAAATGCAATAGGAATTTTCCTTTCCCCTTGTACTTGGTCCTGTACATAAGTGGAGAAAACTCAGCATCCTCCTCCCTTACCTCCGTACTTCTCCTCAGCTCATTCTCCTTGATCTCACTTGCCTGCAACGCCTGTTCAGCTCTGCACAACTTCTGCTTAAACTCTTCTACATTTTTTTCTAGCTGTTGCTTTACGGATGTGACCTACAAAAAGGAAAAGAGGCCGAGTTTCATTTTTATGTTCTTTACTTTTTCATTAATCATGTATTCTTCACCAATAAAACGGTCATGGAATATAAAACTGATGCCATCTATTTTGGTTGAGATACAATATACGTCACAGCTAAATATATCTTAAATGATAATGTGAACCTGCAACGTCACTTGGCGACAGCATACAGGAGATGAAAGAGGCTGGGTTTGACAAGGAGGCCACAAAGGAAAAAGATTTAACCACAAAAAATAAAACAGCTAGGTAGTAATAAATAACCAAAAGAAAAAGAGGTTGAGATAAGAAACGGGCTAGGAGAACACACTGTCAATACATAAAACAGAGTAAAAGAGAGTATATCTGTAATATAACATATAAAACACCTCTATGATTAACAAAAGGGCAATAGATAGAAACAGAAAAGTTTATAAAAAATAATACAAATGGCTACTGAAAGAAATAGCTTCAATGGCAACCAAGGAAGTGTGAATAAAAACAATGATATGACAACATTTTTCACTCCTTGATTGGCAAAAGTTTTTAAAAACCAAGACTATCTCCAATTAGCAAGGATGAGAGGAAAGAGACCCTCTCTTGTACCTGGTAGGAGAGTAACTGCTACATCTTTTATGGAGGGCAATTTGGCAGTAACTATCAGTTGTTAGAATGCTGGCTAGACAGGGTGGCTCACATCTGTAATCCCAGAACTTTAGGAAGTTGAGGTGGGCGGATCACCTGAGGTCAGGAGTTCGAGACCAGCCTGGCCAACCTGGTGAAACCCCGTCTCTACTAAAAATACAAAAATCAGCAGGGCGTGGTGGCACATACCTGTAATCCCAGCTACCTGGGAGGCTAAGGCGGGAGAATCGCTTGAACCTGGGAGGATGAGGTTGCAGTGAGCCGAGATTGTGCCACTGCGCTCCAGCCAGGGTGACAGATCGAGTCTCCATTTCAAAAAACAAAACACACGCACACAATAACACAAATATTAGGATGCATATGTTCTTTAGGCCATTGATTTCACATGCAGAAATCTGCTGCCCTACAGAACATCAACACACATATACAAAGACACCTGCCCTATATTACAAGCCGTGCCAAGGGGACAAGAAAATGTTGAGAACCTGAGCAGTTTCAGGAGTGAGAGAGAAAGAATAGAAGGTGACATGGAGGTTTTGGCCCCAGCAATGCAGAGAATGTAAGTGCAAGTTAGCAGGATGAGGAAGACTAAGGGAGGAGCAGATTTGGAAAAGAAATACCTAGAGTTCAACTCTTAGCATGATACGTGTGAAGTGCCTTTAGACACGTGACTGTACTGTCAAGCACACACCCACACATCTGAAGTCCAGAACAGACGCCCAGGCTGGGCAGAGTCATCATCACGTAGACAATATGTAAAGCCACAAAACTGGATAGGACTACTTTGGGAGTGAGTCTTAAATGAGTAAATTGACTATAAATTTCAGTGCTTTAACTACTAGGGGGCGTAAGTTACTTGGGACAGCTGCTACCTGGTCACATAACCAAGAACAAACAGAATATCAGAGACCTCCATAGACTTTCAGATCTGAAATCCTAACTCACCCCCACACTTTCTGCAGATGAGGAAACCTAAAGCCATAATGGTTCTGTAACCTCTCCACATTGATAGGGAAAGTGAAGGTGGACTGCTTTCTCTTTGAAAGTACTGTATGTAGTTATGATAGAGAAGTAACAGGTATAAGGAACAAGAGGGGTGACTGAGGTGAGAAAGACACGGCCCCTACTTTATCCAGTTCAGCCTGCAGGACGTTGTGCATATTCTTAGCTTGTTGTAACTCCTGGGTGAGTTTGGCCTTCATCTGGATGGACTCCTGATCCAGTGTTTGGAAAGAACGCTGCTGACGGGAGAGCTCCTGCAAAACAAAGGGCATGCACAACCCCCAAAAATGATGGTTTGTTTGGGAGACTCCAGGGTGAGACATGAGCATCCTAACAGGTGAATGTACAGAGAGCAGAGGAGACAGGAGGGAGTCAAGCTGACCATTCACTTAATGATAAACATAATCAGCCTCAGTGCTCCATGCTGGGCCCAGGCATCAAATCCAGGTCTCTGAGAGAAAGGGAAAGGGCTGTATCAGTTGACTACATGGAAAGTAGCCTGTTTCCACCTCATCTTCGGTCTTAAATTACCTCTATTTTGAAGGATCAGGAGCAAGAGAGAAGAACTAAGCTACAATAGTCACAGCTCAAACACCAAGCAGACTCAAGTGGTGTTTAAAACACAAAAAACTGCACATCATTTTAAATGAGCTTAAATTTAGAAGAACAGGAAGTATATGCCACCAATTAACTTTAATAACCACAGAAGCATACCAGCTAACATTTCCAGGCATTCTTATTTAAAGTGTGTAGACTCTCCATCCATATGATACTTTCAGGCTAAATCACCTGAAAGAACCAAACTGGCAGATACTTATGGAAGGGCACCTTCCACCCTCACTCTTCCGCCAACCGCTTTCCCCTCATCAACTACCCTTTAATTTGCCAGCCCACAGGCTTTAAAAACAACTGGACCTATAAAGGAAATAGAGTGAAAGAAAAAAAAAAAGATAAAACCCAACTGGAGAATGTAATACAATTTCCTTCACAGCAGAGAAAATGTCCGAAAGAAGAAATGTGATCCTTTCCTACTGAATATCAAATCTCAAATCAGAAAACATGGATAAATTCTGAATACTCATTCCCTTCTCTAATCAAAAACTGAAAGATTTTTTTAAAAAGCACAAAAGTGAAGATGTGAAGGAAAATAAAGTGACCTTTAGCTCACAAAGCATTTCCCCTCTAATCAAATTTTCCAAATTGTGATAAACAACTCCCCTTTCCAAGTAAACAGACTATGAAAAGCCCATAAAAAGCCTTTCAGACAAATACCTCATGAATCCATTTACCTTACCTCTTGAAACTCCTTTTCTTTTTCCTTAATTTTCTGTTCCAGAGAACATCTGGCACTTTCTGCATTTTGTCGCTGACAACTCAAATCTTCCGTCAATTTTTTCAGTTTTTGTTCCAGTGCAGTACACTAATAACAAAAATGTTCAAGACAAAACAAAACTGCTCAAGTAAATTAACAAATATTTTGTGTTTTAGAAAAACCACTATAATGATTTGAGCACACAGTTTATGTTTAGGAACTATTAGCAAGGATATAAAGCATTAGCCCACTTAAATAAATACTTCCGAATTTGTGCCATGAAAACAGACATCAGCATGTCTAACGATTCATCTAACATTTTGTTGCATGGAAATGAGAGGTTAAAATGCAATGGTGTTAACCTATGTTAATTTAAAAGCTGTAAAATCATCAGAGGGTGCCCATTACCCTCATATGGTAGTCTGTTTCAAGCCTAATGCATTTTGTGGGACATTTTAAATATTAAAATGCTTCTTTCCACAATGTTCCCAGTTTGCCACTTTAAATTTCAGGAGGTTCACAGGACTCCAGAGAGTATCACAACTGGTTTTTAATCATGCTGCCATAAGCAATACAAAGAACAGTCAACTGCCTTTTCACAAAGCCAGTTATCCCTAAAATAATTTTTAAGACATGTATTACACAAAAATTTAGGATGCTCTTGTGAAATTAAATTGGAACGAAATGGTCTTAACTCTTCAAGTGTTGAAAGTCATTCCTCTATATATTCCCCATGGGCTCGAATCCTTAACTTCTCCTACCAAACAACTCTATAAAGACCAGGGAAGCTGGGCGCGGTGGCTCAAGCCTGTAATCCCAGCACTTTGGGAGGCCGAGGCGGGTGGATCACGAGGTCAAGAGATTGAGACCATCCTGATCAACATGGTGAAACCCCGTCTCTACT
>NW_016107726.1:202249-208901 GCF_001604975.1 Cebus imitator | reverse complement strand
AAGACAACTTCATCTTGGTGGGGAAGAATTCTCCACTACAAAAGAAATGTGCCCCAAGTAGGCAGATCTCTGTAGTAACGTAGATTCTCCAAAGTCTGATTTAAAACCTTGAGAAATAATAGAAATGTAAATAGAAATGAGAATTCAGAGGAAAAGAAAACACTATGTAATACTCAATCACTACAAAGAATTCACTAAAAAATCCTGGTGACCAGTCAACCACCAATTATTAACTAACCAAAGAAGAAAGGGGCCAAGCTGGTCATTCATGAAAAAATGATTTTGCAAATATCAGGACTTAAAAAATACCAAACTCAAAAAATTAAAATTTTGAGCCAGATGTTCAGTGACCCTCTCATCATTATCTTCATTGTCCTTAAATTTTCAAAGGCCCAAAGAAAAGCATTACAGAGATTATTTGTAACAAAAATAAATATGAATTTAACAAATATTGTTTGAGAGCCCATTATACATGTCAAGCATTGTTCTGGGCATTGAGGATACAACAGCAAACAATTCAAAGAAAAGTCACTGCTCCGGTCAGGCGTGATGGCTCACGCTTGTAATCCCAGCACTTTGAGAGGCCAAGGTGGAAGGATCACTTGAGGTCGAGAGTTTGAGACCAGTCCGGGCCACATGGTGAAACCCTCATCTCTTCTAAAAATATAAAAATTAGCCAAGCTTGGTTAACTTTTATGTTATCGAAGTTACTTGGGCAGCTGAGGCAGGAGAATTGCTTGAACCCAGGAGGCGCAGGTTGCAGTGAGCCAAGGTCATGCCACTGCACTCCAGCCTGGGCAATAGAGCGAGAATCTGTCTCAAAAGAAAAAACAAAAAAGTCACTGCCAAAACCTAAAATGCAATAAAATAAATGGGGGAAAAAAAAAAGAATCAGAAAAAATAAATAAATAAAAAATAAAAAAAGTCACTGCTCAAGTAATGGTTCAAAATTTTGATGGTTGACAAATCTCAGGAAACAAAAAAAAACAAAAAAAACACGTTGTACGACAGAGTAAATGAATAAACCCTTGGCGCCCTCTAATGGCACTCCTTCAAACTGCAATACATTCCATTAAAGGATCTTGGAATCAAGAATCCTTTTCTGCTAACAACACAGCAAGTTAAAAGAGACTTCAGAAGGTACTTATGTTTTATTTAAAATTTTGTAAACAACATTCTATTATCAACAATACCTAATTCATATAAGAGTATCTGACCACTAGGTGTCATCAATGCTCCATAATACTCTAAAATAGTGCCCAGAGCCCAAGTCCTTGAAAATACAGAGCACACGACTCTAGGCTTATTCCCTTAAGCTTTCTGGACCTTTTTATCTGTGAATGGGTATTGAACTCCAGGTCTGCTGCCAGCTCAGTGCTCTGTTTCTCCATGAATTCAAGCCTTGTATCTCACACAATTTGTAAATACTTGGAAAAGATACACTACAAACAGCATATGTTCGCTTAAGAACACGGTGTTGATTTTCTTAACAGTAATTCCATTTTATTTAATAGATAATTCTAATGTTAGTTCTGGAAACAGCATAAACATAGCATAATTTTAGTTCAGTTACACCTTTGACAAGGTCATATTATCCTTAGGGACAAGACAGAAAAGAATAGACTGAATTTTCAGTTAAATGGGTTTGTGACTCAATGGAAAAAAGGAACCCAAAACGCACAGAATAAACAAGTATTAAGAACCTGGAGGGCCTGCATGCAGTGGCTCACGCTTGTAATCCCAGCACTTTGGGAGGCTGAGGCGGGAGGATTACCTGAGGTTAAGAGTTTGAGACCAGCCTGGCCAACATGCAATAAAATACAAAAAAAATACACAAAAAATTAGCTGGGCGTGGTGTAATCCCAGCTACCCAGGAAGTTGAGACAGGAGAATAGCTTGAACCCAGGAGGCGGAGGTTGCAGTGAGCCAAGATCGTTCCACTGCACTCTAGCCTGGGCAACAAGAACCTAATTTCATCTCAAAAAAATAAATAAATAAAAGAAAACCAGGAGGGGCTGGGTGCAGTGGCTCATACCTGTAACCCCAGCTGAGGTGGACAAATTGCTTGAGCCCAGGAGTTCGATAACAACTTGGGCAACATGGTGAAGCCCCATCTCTACTAAAAATACAAAAATTAGCCAGGTGTGGTGGCAGGCGCCTACAGTCCCAGCTACTAGGAAGGCTGAGGTAGGAGCTCAGGAAGCAGAGGTTGCAATGGGCCAAGATCGTGCCACTGCACTCCAGCCTGAGTGACAGCGAGACCCTGTCTCAAAAAAAAAAAAAACTGGAGGGAAGACTTTAATAGAAAGCCAGAGCCAGAGCTGTATTCTTAGCCCTATCTTAGTCAAAAATATTAATTCATGATTTGATAAGAAGAAACTTGATTATATGTGTCAGACAGAACAAGGATTTGGTGAGCTTGTCACTTCCAAAACCAAAGAAGTAAAAGGTACAAGGAGAAATGTAATTCTTACATGCAGAAAGGCCTAGCTTGGCAGAAATGCAACTGAAAATTAGCTTCATTAACTAGAAACTTGAAAATAAGCCATGATAATAACAGCTAATATTATTATAAGTTCACCATGTGCCAGGTACTATGCTAACGCCTTTAAAAAATTCTCAATCTTTACAACAACCCTATGACACAGGCATTATTAACACAATTTTATTGATTAGGCAACTGGGGCTCAGAAGTTCATTAAATAATTCAAAAAGCAATAAAACTGGGATGTGGCAGAGCCAGGTTCAAATCCAAGTCCTTCTAACTTAAAAGACCAAATTACTATTACATACTGAGACTGCATGAAGAGATTAAATGTATGGATCAAAGAAGGTCATAGTTGTTCCACTGAAGCTCCATTGTTCCTTTATATATCTAACCAATATTTTTCCAGAATTTCTCTGATTAGGCACTGCACTAGGAGAATATATAAAAATGAACCTGACTTCTACTTCCAGGAAGATGGGATAATCACGCTTTTCCCTATTCCTCCTAACTAGAACAAATAAAAACCCTGGATATTATAGTAAAACAAACAAGAAAAATCTGAAAGATGGAGAGAAGAAGGCAGACGAACTAAGGAGCTCGGGGACCTGAACAAAAACACTGACGCTGGGAAAAAGAACTGTCAACATAAAATCCTATACCCAACAGAATATCCTTCAGGAGTAAAAAGAAAATCAAGATGTTCTCAAATAAAGGAAAACTAAGGATTTGTGGAGAGCAGACTTATCCTAAAAGAATGGCTAAAGGAAGTTCTCTAAACAGAAAGGAAATAAAGAAGTAACCCTGGAAGGAAATCTAGGAGAAAAGGAAGAACAAGGTTAGCAACGATTACACACACACACACACACACACACACACACACACACACACACACAATAGGCTTTCCTCTTCCTCAGCTTTTTAAAATATGTTTAAGAATTGAAGCAAAATGTAGTTCTAAATGTCTGTACAGAAAACATTTCAGACAATTCTATTATAAATGAGGAGGGTAAAAGGATGAAAAGGGAGGAAACAGTCTGTAAAATTCACTAGAATTAGTAAAATGAAAACACCAATAGACTGATAAAATGAGTATAAATCATGTAATATCTAGAACAATCACTATAGAAGCTCTACAAAAAGATTCACTCAAAAATACATAAACAAACCAAAGAGGATTTTTTTAATGTTCAAGCAACCCATAAAGGCAGGAAAAAAAGACAAATGAAAAAGCAGAAAGAAATAGAAAACAAACAAAAAAAAAATGGCAGACTTAGGTCATAATATATCAATAATTACATTAAGTGTAAATGGTCTAAATAAACCCATTAAAAGAGAGATAGTGGAGGCCAGGTGTGGTGGCTTATACCCATAATCCCAGCACTTTGGGAGGCTGAGGTGGGTGGACTGCCTGGCCAACATGGTGAAACCCCATCTCTACTAAAAATACAAAAATTAGCCACGTGTGGTGGCAAGCACCCGTAGTCCCAGCTAGGCGGGAGGCTGAGGCAGGAGAATCACTTAAACCCAGGAGGTGCCGATTGCAGTGAGCTGAGATCATGCCACTGCACTCCAGCCTAGGTAACAGAGCCAGACTCTGTCTCAAAAAAAAAAAAAAAAAGACAGATAGTGGAAGCATATATAGAAAACCATGGCCCAACTCTATGTTGTCTACATGAAAGTCACCTCAATATAACAAAACAGGTTGAAAGTAAAGAGGAAGAAATACATAACGCAAACAATTAATCAAAGGAAAGCTGAAGTGGCTATATTAGTAACAGACAAAGTAGACTTCGGAATAAAGAAAATTATCATGGACACTACATAGTGATAAAAGGGTCAATCCACCAAGACATAGCAATCCGAAACGTGTGTTAACCAACAGAGCTGCAAAATATGTGAAGCAAAAACAAAGAAATCAAAGGAGAAATAGACAAATCACAGTTATAGGTGGAGAATTCCACATCCCTCTCTCAACAATGAATTGAACAACTAAACAGAAAATCAGCAAGTATGTTAACAAACTCAACATCATCATCAACCAAGAGGTTCCAAAGACATTTTTTCTGAGCAATATAAACCTAAAGCAAGCAGCAATCAATGAAACTGAAAACAGAGGTGAAAAAAATAATCAATGAACCAAAGGGCTGATTGATTCTTTGGAAAGATCAGTAAAGATCAATAAAACTGACAAATCTCTAGTAAGACTGACAAAGAGAAGGAGAGAAGACACAAATTACCAACATCAGAAATGAACAAGGAATATCACTACAAGTATCAAAACAATAAAACAATACAGTGAACAACTCTATATATATAAATATGACAACTTAGATGAAAATACAAACTAATCTAATTCCCCCAATATGAAATGGATAATTTAAATAGCTCTACAACTATTTTAAAAATTGAATTTGTACTTTTAAAACTCCCAAAAAAGAAATCTCCAGGTTCATATATATAAAGAAAGAAAAAAATTCTACACAATCTCCTTCAGAAAACTGAAAAGGAGGGAACTCTAATTTGTGAAACTAGGATACCCTGATACAAATATCAAACAAAGAGGGCAGCAAAAAAAAAGAAACCCAACCAATATCCTTCATGAATACAGACACAAAAAATCCTTAGTAAGTTATTAGCAAATAAAATTCAGAAATGTATTTGTTAAATTATACACCTTATCAAATTGGGGTTTATTCCAAAGATGCAAGGCTCATTCAAATGTATGAAAATCAGTGTAACCCACCACATTAACAAGCTATTATTTTGTGCAACTGCATACGAATCTACAATTATCTTAAAACAAAAATTTTAAGTAAACGAATGAAAGCATCTGCCCCCACAAAGCAAATAATAGAAATATGTATACTACAATGGTTTTTACCTAAAGCCTCAGAAATACCTAAAGAGTCAATTCCTTAGGCCCACCCAAACATAGCAGATCTAACAGGGTTCATCTTTCAAAGCTCTCTGTGATTCTGTTAATTAGCCAAGTGTGGGAACCAGAGGGCTAGAACACAAATAACAACAATAAAAGGGTCATAACGGGGATACCAGGGGAAAATATCTTACTACATTAAGAGATGAGGGAAGGAGCTCACAAGAATGAGGATGTTATAAAGAGCCAGACCTGGAAAGAAGGACATTTCAAGCAGAAAGGCAAATATAATAAAAACACTGGGCCCAGAGAAAGGGTAGGTGTAGGTTCAGTAAACACCAAATCCTCATGGTTGGTCTTAGAAGATAACTCATTTTTCTCTACAATACTTATTACCACATACCATACTATCTATATTACTTTATTTTTGTTATTTATTTTCTGCCTCCCTCTATTAAGATGAAACTCCACAAGGCAATGATTTTTGTCTATTTATCACTGTTCCAGCCCCAGGTCTGAAACAATGCCTAATAAATAGCACACACAAATATCAGTACATGTTTGTGCAATGGGTCAGTAAAAGAGGAGATAAGACTAACCTGAGAGGTAGGCTGGGACCAAAACAACAACAAGAACAACAACAAAATAACAGGCTAAGAAGCTTGGCTCCCACTGGAGTCAAGAAGATTCAGTGGTGGGTGTACAGTCATCCCTCAGTATCCATGAAGGACTGGTTCCAGGACTCCCTGCAGATACCAAAAGCTGAGGGTGCTCAAGTCCCTAATATAAAATGGTATAGCGTTTGCATATAACCTATGCACATACTCCCATATACTTTAAATCATCTCTAGATTACTTGTAATACCTAATACTATGTTAAATAGTTGTGATCATATGTTCGTTTAGGAAATAATGACAAAGACAAAAGGTCTGTACATGATCAGTACAGACAAAAGCCATTCTTTTTTTTGAGACAGAATCTCACTCTGTTGCCCAGGCTGGAGTGCAGTGGCATAGTCTCTGCTCACTGCAACCTCCGCCTCCCAGCTTCACAAAATTCTTGTGCCTCAGCCTCCCGAGTAGCTGGGATTACAGGTATGCACCACCACAGCTGGGCAACTTTCATATTTGTAGTAGGGACAAGGTTTTGTCATGTGGGATAGGCTGGTCTCAAATTCCTGGCCTGAAGTGATCCACGTGCCTCAACCTACCAAAGTGCAGGGACTTGGGCGTGAACCAAAGTGCAGGGACTTGGGCGTGAACCACAGTGCCTGGCCTTTTTTTTTTTT
>NW_016107726.1:185164-202239 GCF_001604975.1 Cebus imitator | reverse complement strand
TTTTTTTTTTTTTTTTAATACTTGCAATCCATAATTGGTTGAATCCATGGATGCAGAACTCATAGATACAACAGACCAACTATATATATATATAGGACCCCAGGAGTAGATTAATTAAATCCTATCAAATCTCCTAAAACTCCTTTAAGGTGCCATTATTTTAAGTGCCTATTCTATGTGCCACACACTGGACTAGATGTTGTATATACATTTTCTTTATTACCCCCTGTGGCATAAAAGAGATCAGTGACTTGCCCAGCGTCACTCAGCTGGGAAAGTGCGGCACCAGACTTGATCCCAGTCTGACCAGCTCTAAAACAACTTTCTAGTTCAATTGCATCAAGAGTGCCTAGTATATATTAACAAAGAACATTACTGACATTTACTTCATAAACTTATGTATAAAATACTCTTTCCAAATAAGTACATGAAAAGATGAAGATTTCTCCAGTAATTCATGGAAAGTCAAGTACCTTGGTTGACGCCTGGTCATATTGCGCTGTTGTTCTCACTAGTTCATCCCTACATTTGTTCAAAACCTTCTCTTTTTCAATTAATTCCGCTTTTGCTTTTTCCAGTTGGAGTTGGAGTTCTTGAAACTTATTCACTTGACTTTTCATTTCTTTTTCTTGTCCTTGTAGACGTAGTTCCAACTCATTAATCTTGCTTCTTAGCTCTTAAACCGCAAACAAAAATCACACTCCAATTCATATATATCTTTCCCAAAATGTTAATAACTTATCATTTGTTTTGTTCTACTCTGAAATCTTTCATAAAACAAATATTTACACTAAACATAGAAGCTACTTTAATTGGATTTAATTTCACTTGTTAGTTTCTATTGTCATTTGTGTTCAAATACTCTTATAGAAAGCAGGAGAAACAGATTTTCTTACATTTTCAAAAGGAAACATGGCAGGGGAAATGCTTTACTAAAATCATGAATGCTGTCTTATTGAGACTGTGAAAAGTACATCACATATGACAACCTTTGTTAAAATTATCATTTGGTTTTATACAACAGCAAACTATACTTGTTTCGTGCCCATATCCATGCAAATCAGTGCTAAGCAGTGAAAAGTTCACCCTCCTATATTCTCTGGTAGTTTTACCTCCAATAAACATTAAGACAGTGTGAACCTCCCACACTGCCAAAATTAACAATGATTTTTTTTCCACTTTTTCCCCACATACGCACAACATTGGTTCCAACGGCATTGGCTACATGACAGTTCTCACCAGTGAACACTGACAGTGATTTTCAATATATCACAGCACTGGAAATTATTATATTCTACAGAGTAGATTCCAAAACACCACCTGGTACCCTTGGCTGTCAGCTGCAGCATGGCACAGCAGCCAAGGTTACAGGTTTGCTCCCATATGGACAACCTGGCAGGGCACAGCAAAGCTGTTCTGCAGACACACACACACACAACCTCTGGCCAAAGCTAGTCAGACCACAGGCTGGTTCTGTGGGTCACAAAAGGAGCCAGATGAGAAGCATGGGGAGTGTAAACTGTAACCAACCTACTCGGCCTCTTCTGGAAAGCTAAGTCAAAGCCTCTTAACCTACTTTAGAGGTTTCCAGGCACAGCTTTGTGAATAAAAGTACATTCCAACACTATGATGCCTTTTATCATTATTGAAAAGACAGTATATTTCACATAACCAGGCTGGGATGTTGAATGCCAATGTGCCTAACAAAAAACATAAGCACTTTCTGGGATTAAAACTATCTGGAATCACCTGTGAAATTACCTCAAGCAAAATTAATTTAAACTTAACTTAGCTTAGTGTTACCTTGATTCTGCACTTTTAATTGATCCAAAAGATGAGGACTGTTAGAATTGTCAAAGAAACTGCTATTAGCATCTCTTTTCCCTATTTGCAAAGTTGATCGACTTGGAGTCACCTCTTGTTCCCCAGAAAAGTAAGATGCAGAGAAATCTCTCCTAATTGGAGTTTTTTGAGAACTAGATGAAAGGCGACTTGGGGTCTTGTCTTGTTGCCATGAGAATACAGATGATGAAGCTTGATGCCGGGCAATGTCGCGGTGATTCATGCTGGTTTGTGGAAGAGTCTGGTTTGCTTTCTGTGTTAATAGAAATGCTTTAGACCCCTTTCAAGATTGTATATACTCAAGGCTATTTATTTTCAGATAGAATATAAAGCCATAATACCAAGAAGTTAACAGTTGTACTGCATACCAAGAAAGAACATTCATCAAGTCTAGTAAACCATAAGTCTAATACCCAGTGATGGAATATTCTAATGCTCAACTTCTTAGCATTGAAGGAGTAAGCTACCACCATCTGATGCCCAACCTATTTAAAATGGGCTAAGTCTTAGTATTTATTCTGCATCCTTCTTAGAATCCATTAAACATATCTGAGTGTTCACTTTCGTTTTGATTCCAAAACAGGCTTTTCTTAGCCTGTCCTTGGTCGCCTCCCCCTATAGCTTTGTCCAAGAGAATCAAAATTAAACATTAGACTAACGGACTCTAAAAAATCTCACATCCCACCATATCACTATCCCAAAACAAAGGTCACATTGAGTGTTTAATATTACATAATATACATTTGTGGATGATCTACTGCTTTGCATTGTTCTATTCTCTCTGCTTCCATTCTGACAAATATCAAGACATGGAGGTAAATGCACCATTAGATTTTTATAGCAAGCACTTTTTTTTACTGTAGGAAGAGGGTTAATGTTTACTAGAGACTCAAATTTTCCATAAAATAACTCTAGGAATCAATGTCAAGGGAAGAATTGCTATGAATGAATGAACTGGATGACAAAGCACATGATATTTCTAAAACAAACTAGAGAATGAGTACTTAATTTTTATTCATCTTGATAAGCAATGCCTTTGCTACATATCAGAATCCTAATGACATCAAAATGAGAGTTAAAGTCATGAAAATGATAAAAATTGTTAAAGATCTAAGGAAGAGGTACTTTTGCATTCTCAGTATTTACGGTAACAGTAATTTTGCCATCTCATCAAGCCCTTACGTTTTGTGGAAGGCCACCAGTAAGAACCAAACTCAACATTATTTTCAGCAAATAACATCTGAACAAAAATGGTAGAAGTAAAATTCAATAGTTCAATAGGACTGTATAGGAAGCAACTGCCTCCAGGTGACGAAGCCAGGCAGAGAGCATCAGGACTAATTCTCTGGCCCCACTGTCTCCAAGAATGGCCCTGATCACTAGGTCTTAATAGGGAAATAATTAAATGGACATTGCTTTCATAGACTTACATGATCATTTAATATTCAGGGATAAACTAACCTCCCCACTCTATTTTACTCATTTCTACCTATTTTTAAAACTAAAAAATAATCACCTCCACTAAGCCCAAAACCTTCTCTGAGTACAAAAAAAAAAAAAAGCCAACTCTATGTAAAACAGATTTTTCTCTAATCTTGTTCTATCCCATATCAAAGTATTCTATAACTGCATATGCTATTATAGGGCCCATAATTAACTTACTTTAGCCTGCAAGGCTTTAACCTCTGCCTCTAATCGTTTTCGTTCTTCAACCTCTTTATTATATTTTTCTTTTAGATCTTCATACTTGGAACCTAGAAACAGACAATCAAATACAATTTTATTTCAATCATTGATTCCATGAAGGAATTCACAGATCATCAATTTTGATAGTCTAGAAATGGGTATCTTAGTATAACAGCAAGTAGAAACAACATTTTGGTTGGGGAATTAAAACATGGATCAAATTAATCAAATATCAACATACATAAAAACATAAGTGTTTTAAACATTCTGAAATTGAATGTCCTTAAAAATATACCACAGAAGGATAAAGTAAAAAAGCTTAAAAGCTTAATCCAGTAGCTCAACATAATTCAACAAATATGCAAATTGATATGTAACAAGTGGTTGCAATTTTTAAACATATAAAAGTTTAAATCAAAGTTGAATTAATTCATTTCTTTTACAGAATTAAAATTTCAATCTAAACAAAAAGCTGTCTATACAAAGGAAAAAAATGCATTACCACTATAATATTGACTTGGTGTTAGTGGAGTTGTAAAAATTTTTTGTGGTGTATTGCATGGATTCAGAGAGACATCTGCAGACTGTGCAGCTTGTTGGCTTCTTTCAAGCTCAGATTTATACCTGTTCAAAAAGGACCCAAGAGGCAGACAAATCAGTTAGAGCAAAGGCTACAGAATACCCATGCCATACATTCCCAGAAAGTAATAAACTTACAAAGAAACCCATCCACTAAGAATTCTTAACCATTTCATTTATCCAACAGGCATTTAATAAAATCTAACTTTTATGTGCCAGACATAAACACAGTCCTGTGTCTTCAAAGGAACTCAGTCTAGTAAAAGAAACGGAAATATAAACTAAAAAATACAACATTATAAAGGCTACAAGGAAGGTGTATAATAACCACTATGATAATGATATGGTTGGGCTGTGTTCCCACCCAAATCTCATCTTGAATTGTAGTTCCCATAATCCCCACGTGTCGTGGTAGGGACCCGGTGAGAGATAATTGAATGATGGGTGCAGTTTCCTCCTGCTATTCTCATGATAGTGAGTTCTCACAAGATATGATGGTTTTATAAGGGGCTTCCTTCTATGCTTGCTTCTCATTCTTCTCCTTCCTGCCCCCATGTGAAGAAGGACATGTTTGCTTCCCCTTCCACTATGATTGTTAAGTTCCCCCAGCCGAAAAGGAAAGCCCTGTGGAACCATGAGTCAATTAAACCTCTTTCCTTTATAATTTACCCAGTATCAGGCACTTCTTTATAGCAGTGTCAGAACAGACTAATCGTAAACAGACAGCAAAGAAGAGCTGGAGGGCTGGAATATATTCAAAGCAGATTGCATATTCTAAGCCAAAGAGAGGGATATAAAAGAACCCAGAACGTCAGAAACATGGGAAGAAAGTAGTGTCATTGAAGCATGGGCTCAAATCATGAGAACAGATGACATTACTTAGGATACTCAGTCTTTTCAAAACCATAGACTTGATATACAGATCATGTATTATATGACATTTTTAAAACACAGATATAAAAATTAAGTCAGTATAATGCATCTAGAAAAGATATGGCTGGAAATAGTTACAGGAAATGGGAAACATAAGTTATATATTGTATATATGTACACCCTGTATGAAGGTATTCAGAACTATCAATCAAGTAAGTTCTGAACACCTTTTAAAACCAAAAAAAGGCATTAAAAGAGGGCTCAATTCTTCCAAATCTCTAATGTCTCTGACTTTAATATAACATAAAAAATGAACATTCTTTTAGAATGGCTAATAGTGTGCACCAGTCTCTTAGCCATGGCCTATTACTTAAAACAGGAAGTAAAGAAAGTAATGCCAGGCCCAGTGGCTCACACCTGTAATCCCAACACTTTGGGAGGCTGAGGCAGGCAAACCACCTGAGGTTAGGAGTTCAAAATCAGCCTGGCCAACATGGCAAAAATCCCTCTCTATTAAAAATGCAAAAATTAGTCAGGCATGGTGGCATGCACCTGTAGTCCCCGTTATTTGGGAGGCTGAGGCAAGAGAATTGCTTTAACTCGGGAGGCAGAGTTGCGGTAAGCTGAGATTATGCCACTGCACTCCAGTCTGAGCAATAGAGCAAGACTTTGTCTCAAAAAAAAAAAAAAAGAAAAGAAAAAAGATAAAGAGAGTGCCCTTGGCGTCATTTAGCTCCAAATTCAACCTGAGAAGGAAGTGCAACTTATGAGCTAAAAATGACTTCTCAGCAAATCAGACTGCTAAATCTCAGCTTATAGTATGAAACAGCAATGTCCAATGGACATGTTCCGTTAGTATTTTAAAAAGAAATAAGTAAAATTAATATTTTATTTAACTTGCTATTTTCAAGACACTATTTTTTCAAGTTGTAATCAATAGGAAAGTTACTAATAAAATATTTTACATTTTTTCATACTAAATCTTTGGAATTTGGCATGCATTGTATACTTACAGCTCATCTCAATTTGCACCAGCCACATTTCAAGTACATAATAATTGCCACATGTAGCCAATGGCCACCATATTGAACATTACAGGTCTACAGACTAGCAAAGGTATCACAAAGTTGGTCATTCTAGAGATAAATTTTGAAGAATCTTGCAAAACCAGTGTTTCCTTTCCACTTTAAATTCATATCTTATTCCATTTTCCCTATCCTTACATTTTAAACAAATGTATTTATTACTTAAACAAAAGTATACCCTGCTATTATTTTCATAAACCATATTTTCCCCGTCCCCCTAAAAAAAAAAAACAACCATAAACACCACCACCAAAAAAAGCACTAAAAAGCTAAAAGCATTTTCTACTAGGTTGAACTATATGTGATTAAAAATATCCACGGTTTTAATAAACATTCCAAATGATTCAACCTCACTTGCTGGAGAACTTCTGAAACCTAATCAGTGGCAATTGATAGAAAAAGTAAGTTTCTGCAATGCATTTGAAGGCTAGCAGTGAAAATTTTAAACCATATTCAGTAGTTTTTGTAGTCTATTAGATAATAAGAATAATATAAAACCAAATGTGCTAAGAGGGTATGGTGCGATCTCAGCTCACTGCAGCCTCTACCTCCTGGGTTCAAGCAATTCTCCTGCCTCAGCCTCCCGAGTAGCTGGGACTAGAAGTGCCCACCAGTACGCCTGGCTAATTTTTGTATTTTAAATAAAGAGGGTGTTTCACCATGTTGGCCATGCTGGTCTCAAACTCCTGACCTCACCCACCTCAGCCTCCTAAAGTGCTGGGAATTACAGGTATGAGCCACCACGCCCAGCGAAAAGGAAACATTTTTTAAAATTATCACACAACCTTGCAGATTGGGCCTGCTTAAATGCTGTCTCCAATCTCAACTGGGTCCTCCATGCTATTCCATCCTTTTATAATTCCCTAGTTCTTCCTCTCATTCTCTACAACAGCTTTTCCACCCGGAGAAAACACAAGCCATCAGTATGCTTCAACTGATTTCCATCTTTTCAGTAACAACTGTTGATAGTTTTATTTTAAGTAGTACTATCATATTATCAAATAATAGTACTATCAAATAATAGTATTATTTGATACTATTTGATAGTATGATAGTATTATAATAATACTATTATTTGATAGTATGATAGTACTATTTATTATTGTATTACCCAGTGAATCATGGAACAGCTTGATAAACATATACTGAATGAATACATGAGTAACAGAGTAACCATTTGATAAATTTATATCATACTGACCTATTCAATGACAAAACTAAATCACTGTTTTTAATCTTTCACTTATTCAAGTTACTGATATAGACTGAATCATTACTTATTCCACTGCAAAAAAAAATTACAATGTATAATAATTATATTGTTAAAGGAAAAGACAAATGCATCTGATCAATACATACAAACATCATCCCTATAAATATCATTCCAAAATATTACCTTTTAAGCTCCTGTTCCAGTTTTTCTATTTGTTTTTTGCCTGAATTCAGTTGTCCTTCCTGGAAATTCACTTGTGACTCTTTGACTTGAAGTTCATGAGAAATCTTCTGCTTAGTTTTCTCCAGACTTTCACATATTTCTATCAATCTTTGATTCTCCCTTTTCAGGTTTGTACCCTCAGTTTTTTCATTTTCAACCTAATGAGAATTGTTTAGAAGACAGTAACTCCCTTATCTGATGAATTTACCAAGTATTATTGGTAGATATGAGTCTAACACTGTTAATTTCCTGAGATACAGCTGCAATAAGCCATATGTCAATGCTTGTTGAACACAGAAATTTTAGATGAACACACTTTGAAGCCAATAGATAGGAAACTTCTATGAAGTCATGTATGATATCCTCTTTGGTCATACATACCCATCCTAGAAAGTGAGGCTTTACTATCCTTTCAAAAATTAAAAAATAGAAAATAAATCCTATAAATCTCCCTTAACAATTCATTCTCAAGTTTGGCTGCTAAAACTAGTTATTCTTAGAAACCAGAAAATTCTCCCACAAGCAAAAACCTTTTAAAAGCAATGACTATCACTATTTAGTTAGCTAACAAAGAGGTAAATTTTTAAAAGTACTATTTAGTTTTTATTTACTAGCCCTGAAAAGGTTGGGGAATACCAAGGTAAAAAGCGCAGTCTCAGAAAGCCACATCCATTTAACTGCAAAATGCTCTAATACCTTCCCCAAATTAGGAGCAGAAACCTTTTGCCTTGTTGCTATGCAGTGCAAAAGCAATCTCCAATTCATGGTTCCACATGAAAGTTGAAATGGAACTCAGTAGCCCTAAATATTAGCAGGTAAGCAGAAATGGAGAAAATTAAAACAAGTAAAAATGACTCAAAAAAGGAGAAGGGGAATGGGGCAGGGTGGGGGGGGGGGGATTACCACCTGAAGATAGCAAAATCATTTTTCTCTAAATGTAAAGATGAAATAATCCAAAAATAGTGAACAGTTTTAAATACCAGTGCTTCTGTAATAATGAGTGAACAACTACAAATACCAGAGCTTCAGGGGTACCTTCTGTTTTTGCTTCTGCAACGCAGCCTCGAGACTGTCAAGCTGAAACTGCCTTTGCTGCTTTTCCTTCTTCAGTTTGTCAAGCTGTCCTTCAAGCTCTTGAATTTTCTGAAGAGCTCTTGTAGGAAGGCCTTCTTTCCATGCTTCCAAAGCCCAGCTCATTTTGTTCTCCCTTCTTTATTACTCCAACATTTGTAAAGAAACTGAAAAGAATAACCAGACTGTTGGTCTTACCACAGTAAAAGGAAACAAAGTCTCAGAAATTAGTGAACCAGCCCTAAGAATCAAGTGTCCAGACCATATTTCAAAAGATAACGAAGTTTCATCTCTATCTTCACCATCCTCTGAAAGGTGACAACCAATCATTGATTCTGAAGCACATAGTATGCTGCTTGTTTTCCCCTTGCTTTCTGTTTTTATTTCTCAGTGTTGACTTCTTATATCACTACCTGCTTTCTATTGCTCAATTTTTTCATTACACAAAACATAGGGCAACAGCGATGCAAGATGGCAGTCACCATGGGCTCAGGAGTAAAAGTCCCTCGAAATTTCCTACTGCTGGAAGAACTCGAAGAAGGCCAGAAAGGAGCAGAAGATGGCAAGTTAGTCCGGGTCTAGAATATAATGAAGACCTGGCACAAGACGGACAGGGATGATAATCGGGCCTCAAAAAACAATTTATGAAAATCAAGTATACAGCCTTAAAATAGAATGTAGCCTAAATGCCCAGAAGCACCCTGCCTTTGTAAGATTTGTAACAAAAATTAATATAAATGGGGTTAATAGTTCTAATGGAGTGGTAGACCAGACAGCCATATCAGTGCCAGCAAAATAGCAAAATTCATGCAGCATCAAAGTTGTCCTGCAAGAGCTTTGGTGCCTAATGATGTCTAAAGAAAATATGAAACTCCTTCAGCTGCCTGAAGGACAGGATTACAGCAGTTAATCAAAAAGAAAAACCATAGATCCTTTCCCTTCCCCTTCCTAACCTCCATTCCATTTAAACAGTCTTAATCTTCCACCATAGTAAATTTTCTAGATGCGTCTTGTAGACCTCAAAGCACTGGAAAGGAAGCATCCATTCAAAGGAAATTTATCTTAAGACACTGTAAATTATACTAACTTTTTTGTCCATTTGAAATATGTTAGTTGTGCTATAACAAATCACCATGTCATATGTAACCACTGCCCATATACTTGAATTTCTGGGATCAAGAAAGTATATTTAAATTGATTCCCGTCATAACTGGTGGAGCACATCTAACTCTGCTGTGAAAAGACATATCACATAATCATCTTGCTGCTGATTACATGGCCTGGAGTTGCTGCCTTCTCCTGTGGGATTACTGCTGGGTGTACAGGGTACTTTGTTTGCACCCCTGATTTCCAAAAAATTGAGGAGGAGGGACTCCTCCCCCAACTCATTCTATGAAGCCAGCGTCATCCTGATACCAAAACCTGGCAGAGACACAACAAAAAAAGAAAACTTTGGCTGGGTGTGGTGGCTCATGCCTGTAATCCCAGCACTTTGGGAGGCCGAGATAGGTGGATCATGAGGTCAAGAGATTGAAACCATCCTGGCCAACATGGTGAAACCCCATCTCTCCTAAGAATACAAAAATTAGCTGGGTGGTGGCACCACCTGTAGTCCCAGCTACTCAGGAGGCTGAGGCAGAAGAATCTCAAACCTGGGAGGCGCAGGTTGCAGTGAGCCAAGATCATGCCACTGCACTCCAGCCTGGTAACAGAGTAAGACTCCGTCTCAAAACAACAACAACAACAACAACAAAAGAAAACTTCAAGTCAATATCCTTGATCAACATCGATGCAAAAATCCTCAACAATATACTGGCAAACCAAGTCCAGCAACACATCAAAAAGCTAATATACCACAATCAAGCAGGCTTCATCCCCAGGATTCATGGTTGGTTCAACATACACAAATCAATAAATGTGATTCATCACATAAGCATAGCTAAAGACAAAAATGACATGATTATCTCATGCAGAAAAGGCTTTCATTAAAAATTCAACATCCTTTCCTGTTAAAAATTTTCAATAAATTAGATATTGAAGGAACATACCTCAAAATAATAAGAGCCATCTATGACAGACCCACAGCCAATATCGTACTAAATGGGCAAAAGCTGAAAGCATTCCCCTTGAAAACTGTCACACAAGACAAGGATGCCCTCTCTCACTACTCCTATTCAACATAGTATTGGAAGTCCTGGCCAGAGCAACCAGGCAAGAGGAAGAAATAAAAGACACCCAGATAGTAAGAGAGGAAGTCAAACTACCCCTACTTGCAGATGACATGATCCTACATCTAGAAAATCCCATAGTCTTAGCCCAAAAGCTCCTTCAGCTGGTCAACAACTTCAGCCAACTCTGAGGATACAAAAATCAGTATACAAAAATCACTAGCATTCCTATATGCCAACAAGAGCCAAGCCAAGAGCCAAATCAAAAATGCAATCCGATTATAATTGCCACAATGTGAACAAATCACCTAGAAATACAGCTAACCAGGGAGATGAAACATCTCTACAATAAGAATTAGAAAACACTGCTCAAAGAAATCAGTGAGGACACAAATGGAAAAACATCCCACACTCATGAATATGAAGAATCAGTATCATTGAAATGGCTATACTGGCCAAAGCAATTTACAGATTCAATGCTATTCCTATCAAACTACTAATGACATTGTTCACAGAACTAGAAATAACTATTTTAAAATTGATATGGAACTAAAAATGAGCCCAAATAGCCAAGGCAATCCTAAGCAAAAAGAACAAAGCTGAAAGCCTCACGTTACCGTACTTCAAACTATATTACAGGGCTACAGTACTCAAAACAGCATGGTACTGGTACAAAAACAGACACATAGACCAATGGAACACAATAGAGAGCACAGAAATAAGCCACACACCTACAATCATCTGATCTTTGATAAAGCTGTTAAAAACAAACAATGGGGAAAGGATTCCCTGTTCAGTAAATGATGGGATAGCTGGCTAGCCATATGCAGATTGAAACTAGTCCCCTTCCTTACACCATATACAAAAATTAATTCAAGATGGATTAAAGACTTAAATGTGAAACCTAAAACTATAAAAACGATGGAAGACAACCTAGGCAATACCATCCTGGACACAGGAACGGGCAAAGAAGAACAATCACAACAAAAGCAAAAACGGACAAATGGGATCTAATTAAACTGAAGACCTTCTGCACAGCAAAAGAAGCTCAACAGATAAACAGACAACCTACAGAATGGGAGAAAATATTTGCAAACTATGCATCTGATAAAGACACTTTTATCAGATGCCTTATCAGATTGCACCTTTATCAGATCCAGCATTTATAAGGAACTTAAACAAATTTACAGGAGAAAAACAACAACCCCATTAAAAAATGGGCAAAGGATATGAACAGAGACTTTTCTAAAGAAAACTTATATGTAGTTAACAGGCATGGGAAAAAAAATCTCAATATCACTGATCATCAGAGAAATGCAAATCAAAACCACAAAGATATACCATCTCACACCAGTCAGAACAGCTGTAAGTGTTTAAAAATAACAGATGCTGGCCAAGTTGCAAAGAAAAGGGAACACTTATATGCTTTTGGTGGGAGTGTAAATTAATATGCAACCATTGTGGAAAGCAGTATGGCAATTCCTCAAAGAGCTAAAAACAGACCTACTATTCAACCCAGCAATTTCATTTCTAGGTATATACCCAGAGGAATATAAATCATTCTACCATAAAGACAAAAGCATGGCCAGGCACAGTGAATAACTTGAGCTCAGGAATTTGAAACCAGCCTGGGGAACATGGCAAAATCCCATCTCTACCAAAAAAAAGAAAAAAAAAAAACACACATGTACATAGAAATGTTCACTGCAGCACTATTCACAATATTCATAATAGCAAGACATGGAATCAAACTAAATGTCCATCAGTGACAGAATGGATAAAGAAAATGTGGTACATATATACCACGGAATACTAGGCAGCCATATAAAAGAATGAGATCATGTTTTTTGCAGAACATGGATGGAATTAGAGGACATTATCCTTAGCAAACTAATGCAAGTACAGAAAACCAAATGAACACTAAGAAGGGAACAACAGACATAGGCGTCCTTGAGGGTGGAGAATTGGAGAAGGAAGAGTAGCAGAAAAAATAACTACTGGGTATTAGGCTTAGTACCTGGGTGACAAAATAATCTGTACAACAATCCCCTACGACATGTGTCTATATATAACAAACCTGCATGTGTACCCCTGAACCTAAAATAAAAGTTAAAAAACTTATATTTTGCCATAAAGTTTTCAGGTGAAATAGGTCCTATAAACAAACAAAGAAAATGCATGACAAGGTATTTTGCAAATGCTCCTCTCTTCCTCTTCACATCGTTAATTACCACTCACATTTTGTCCCTCTTCCTCTGGGAAACTTTTCTGAGATCCCTGACCCAGCTATAGTTTCTCGTCATAGTTACACCACAGGTAGCCCATCTCCTTCCAAGCAGTTATCATTTTTTAATTAATGCATGCATGAATAAAGAGTGAATCCCATGTTAGTACTAAAATCATTTCAAAAGGTGGTAAAGTCATGCTCCAGACAGATGCTGACCAGGAAAGACATATACAGTACAACCTTAGTGATTCAAAGGGGATTCAATTCTAGCTCAGCCACTTACAAGTTGTATGACCTTGGGCAAGTTATTCAGCTGCTCTATGCCTTGTTTCCCTCCTTTGTAAAATGAGGATAGCAATGATGGTTGCTTCTCAAGGCCTTAGAAACAGTATCTCCTGGTAAGCTTTCTATATGTTAGCAACTATATATTTTTAAAAACACTTTTTCATTATATCTTTCAGCCTATGGTACGTAGGGTGAAGTGGCCTACCTCCTTCTCAGCCACATCTTAGGAAATAGAAATCAGCTGGGAGAAAAGTATGGCAGCTGTCCTTTATTTTAGTCTTCAGAACATAAATAAAAGAAAAATCATTAATTTTCCAGTTACTTAGGCAAGACGTTGAGAATTTGTTTTTTACTAAATAAAGTTCACGGCCATTTTAATGTTTTTAAAATTGATTTTATCAATGAAACTTTTTACCAAAACAAGCAGTTGATGAAAGTACTAAGAACAATAAAAAAAATTAAGAGGGAGAAGCAAAGGTCTTGGACAACATATAAGTTGGATATCAAAGCCTTGGATAGCTATGTTTCACTACCAGTTTAATTTTTTTTTTTTTTCCTAGCTCTCAGTTCTTGGAATTCCGCATCTTATACTACGCTCGCATTTATCCCAAAACTATTGAAAGGAGTCACATGCCTCTCAACCAACAAAGGGGAGTTGACCCTGTCTCAACATCTTCCATTCCAATCTAGTTTATCATGAGTCAAAGAACTGTACGCCAGAAACACACAACTGTAATTGCCCTGAACAATTCAGCCAGCCACTGAAATCATTACATCAAGATGCCATAGCCAACAGAATATAAAAAGGAGCAATTTAGCAAGATGATTAGAAAATGAGGGGAATAAACATAAAGAAGACTGGCAAGCTGAATGCTTTTCCATTCCAAAGTCTAATATATAGAGCAATATAGATGTAGACCCAAGCTAACTGTGATTAGAGCAGATTTTGACCCATTAAGACAGCAGCTATCAGCCACCTGTACTGGGCCACTGGGGCAAAAGAACAACAAAAAAATAAACCTCAGAAGTTTATTTTTGAGGAACAGGAAATACAGGTGGAGAGTGAAGAAAATCCCTGGATGAAGCTTCCTGCATGGAGAATTTGCAGGACTATTGTCCTTTCCAGAAAATGCTATATCTTTATATCTTAAATATGTGGAGGGCCCTCCTCATGCCCGAACTACCCAATCCCTTAAAGTCCCCAAGGAAGCTCTTGTGTGACCTCCTCCAGCCCCACCTCTACCACTTCTTTCCCATTGTCACAATTCGCCATCTCCTCCAAAAACCCAGAGTCCCCGTGCATTGTAGCAAGGCTGGGTCTGAGAATGGTAACCCTGCCTTCTCTTCTACATCAGACTTCTCAAGGACACGACCCTTGCCATTTATTTCTGGGTCCTCATTACACAGCAGAGCAGGGCACACGGGCGCGTCCAAATAAATGTGGATGGGAGGGCCGGGCATAGTGGCTCACGCTTGTAATCCTGGTACTTGGAGAGGCCGAAGCAGGAGGATCCCTTGAGCCCAGGAGTCCGAGACCAGCCTAGTTAACATAGAGAGACCCCAGCTCCATTTAAAAAAAAAAAAAAAAAAAAAAATGTGGACGGGAGGAAGAAGAGAGGGGATGGAGAAATGCTGGCGTAACTAACCATAGGCACCCCACATCGCCGCCCAAATCAAAACTCAAGCTTACATCTCCTCAATAAAACGAAGGGCGGGGGCCCAAATTTCAATAAGGCTGGTTACGGCACTGGGAAGGCGGCTTGGAAAATACCTAGTCATCTCCAGTTCTTTTATCTTACGGAGGAAAAAAACATGATCCCCTAAAGTGTGAGTTCGTGACCGAGTAGAGTCTGGGACACTAATGCGAGACTAGTTTGACCCGGAGCAGAGAGGCGCCGACACCCCACTACGAACCACATCCCCGGGCCGACTCTCCGGTCCCGTCGGGTGGGAGGGGGCAGTCCCCGGCACCTACAGGGCCAGGAGCGTGAGCCCAGAGACCTGCCCGCCCAGTATCCGCGCCCGCCCGCCAGGGCCAGGATTCGGACCCAGTCTGGATGCTCACCTTACGATCGGGGAAGGGAAACAACCTCTCGGAGAGTCCAGTTCTGGTGCAGCCTCCCCGAACTGCAGCCCAGAATCTAATTCAAACTGCCCGCGGCCGCCACCGGTGCCTGATTCGTCCGCTTCTGGTCTCAACCAAACTTACCTCCACGCCTATTGGTCACTGTAAGCAGCTGTGGACCAATCCGCGCCTGCGCACTCAGGCTGCCGTCTCTGATTGGCCCTTTCGGAGGGATTTTAAAAACAAGCCCCCTACTGGAGTTGCCTGCGCCGGGGTTACTGTGCTCCTTTGTTGTTGCGGGGAGACAGAGACCACGTGCTTTTGCTAATGGTAGACGCGATTTTGGACCGCTATTTCCCCAAAAGTCAGAGAATGCGCCAGCTGATTAGGAAGGCGTGGTTTATCGCCTACAGCCAGGAGAACTGTGCTGCCTGGTGAAACCTCTTGTAAACTGCACTTACAAATCTACTTATTTATTAAATACAAATTTAGGACATAGATAGTAGGTACTGTGCTTGTCATGAATTCTTTATCCGGTGTCGTTCTTAACAATTCTTTGAGATAAGTATTATCCTCTTTTTATTAAAAAGTTAACAGGCTCATAGAAGCTAAATACAGTAACCTGAAATTGCATCTAGGCAATGCAGGATGTCGCTCTTAATGCTGTCCTTTATGGATTACATTTCTTTTCTTCTTTCTTTTTTTTTTTTTTTTTTTTTTTTTTTTTTTTTTTTTTTTTTTTTTTTTTTTTTTTTTTTTTAGGCGGAGTCTAGCTCTGTCGCCCAGGCTGGAGTGCAGTGGCACAATCTCGGCTCGCTGCAACCTCTGCCTCCCGGGTTCAAGCAATTCTTCTGCCCTAGCCTCCCAAGTAGCTGTGACTACAGGCGCATGCCACCACGCCCAGCTAATTTGTTGTATTTTTTAGTAGAGACGGGTTTCACCATGTTGGCCAGGCTGGTCTCAAACTCCTGACTTCCTGATCAGCCTGCCTTGGGCTCCCAAAGCGCTGGGATTACAGGCGTGAGCCACCACACCTGGCCTCAGGTATAATCTGACCTCATAAAATTTGTTGAGAAGTGTTTTCTCCTCATGTCTTTTCTGAAAGAGTTTGTGTAAAATTGGTATCATTTATTCTTTAGTGTTTCAGCCTAGAATTTTCTTTATGGGGGATCTTAACTAGAAATTAAATTTTGCTAGGAGCAGTGGCTTATGCCGGTAAGGCCAACACTTTAGGAGGCCAAGGCATAAGGAGAGCTTAGGACCAGCAGTTCAAGACCAGCCTGGGCAACACAGCAAGACCCTGTCTCTACAAAATCAAAAACACTTAGATGGGCATGGTGGCAAATGCAGCTACTTGGGAGGCTGAGGCAGGATGATGGCTTGGATCCAGGAGGTCAAGGCTGCAGTGAGCTGTGGTCATGCCATAGCACTCCAGCTGAGGCAACAGAGAAAGATCCTGTCTCAAAAAAAAGAGAAATTAAATTTTGTAATTGAAAATAGTTTTTTGAATGTTCTATTTTATTTTACACAGTTTTAGTAGTTTCTGTCTTTCAAGGAATATTTGTATTTTATCTATGCTGTCAAAATTATTAGTACTTTTTTTTAAATATTTTATCATCCTTTTAATGGCCTTGTAATATGTAGTTATGTTCTCTCTTTCATCCCTGAAAACCCCGGTAATTTGTGTTCTCTCCACCCACTTCTCTCTCATCTTTCAGCTTAAATTTTATCAACTTTATTGATCTTTTCAAAGAACTAA
>NW_016107726.1:180531-183943 GCF_001604975.1 Cebus imitator | reverse complement strand
GAGACGGGGTTTCACCATGTTGACCAGGATGGTCTCGATCTCTTGACCTCATGATCCACCTGCCTTGGCCTCCCAAAGTGCTGGGATTACAGGCTTGAGCCACCGCGTCCGGCCCAGTTTTAAATATTTTCTAATTTCTCTTACGATTTCTTACTTGACCTGTGGATTATTTAGAAGTATAATGCTTAATTACCAAATATTTGTCGATTTTCTAGATATTTTTCTATTGTAAATCTTAATTCTGTTGTGATTAGAGAACATACTCTGTACGGTCTCAATCATTTTTAAATTAAAGAGACTTAAGTCTCAGTATATTATCAAGCTTACTGAATATTCCAGATGCTCTTGGGAAAATATGTATTTTACGTTTTGTGTATGAAGTGTTCTATAAATATCAGTCATGTCAATCTTGTATTCTCAATTATTATGAATTTCCCATCTACTTAATCAATTACTGAAAGAGGAGTTTTGAAACTTCCAACTATAATTTTGAGTTTACCTATTTCTTCCTGCCAATTCGGATTTTGCTTCATATAATGTGGAGCTGTTACTAGAAGTATACACAAATTGTTATTCTTAATGAATTATACCTTTTATTATTATGCAATGACCCTTTTGATCCCTAGAAATATTTCCTGTTGTGAAATTTACTTTCTCTGACACTGACATAGGCTCTCCAGCTTTCTTTTGTTTATTGTTTACATAAAGTATCTTATTTCATCCTTTTACTTTTATTTATATACTTATTTATTTATTTTTAGAACTCATGGTCTACCTACTAGGATGGAGATATCCCTGCTTTATCAGAGATGAAGAGGCCACCCATTTGGGTCTATATTTAAAGTATGGTTTTTGTAGGCAACATAGTTGAGTTCTTTTTTATTTAGTTTTGCAGTCTCTGCTATATTAGTTGAGCTGTTTAGAATATTTATATTCAAAGCAATATTTGATATGGTTATTTTAAATCTTGCTATTTGTTTTTGTTTTTCTACCTATTATTTGGGGTTTTTTAAATAGGTTTCTTTCTTTCTTTTTTTTTTTTTTTTTTTTGCCCTGTCACCCCGGCTGGAGTCCAGTAAGAAGATCTTGGCTCACTGCAACCTCCACCTCCTGGGTTCAAGCGATTCTCCTGCCTCAGCCTCCCGAGAGGCTGGGATTATAGGCACATGCCACCACATCCAGCTAATTTTTGTATTTTTAGTAGAGACGGGGTTTCATTCTGTCGGCCAGGCTGGTCTCAAGGTTTTTTTCTAGGTCTGTTAAGGAATAAAGTAATGAAAATTTTTATGATTTATATTTCTCTTCAATATTGTCTTATAGCTATAGCTTTTTGGTTTTATTTGCAAAAATAGCTCTGAGGTTCATAGTATATACCCTTAACTTATAAGAGTCTACCTTCAAATAATTATACCACTTTGTATATAAGGCTACTGTATGTTTTATTTTCCCCTCTCAACTTTTATGCTATTGTTGTTATACATTTTACCTCATATATTATAAATCCTATCATATTTTTTATTTAAACAGTTAATTTTAAAACTACAGAAAATTAGCGTTATATTAACCCAAATATTTATAATTTCTAATAAACTTAATTCCAAGTTTCTATCTATTATCATTTTCCTTTTGCCTGAAGAAATTATTTTTTTGGCGAGGCGTGGTAGCTCACGCCTATAATCCAAGCACTTTGGAGGCCAAAGCAGGAGGATCACCTGAGGTCAGGAGTTCAAGACCAGCCTGACCAACATGGTGAAACCCCGTCTTAAAAAAAAAAAGAAAAGAAAGAAATTCTTTTTTTGTGGCCGTAAATTTTCTGAGCTTTCACTTGTCTGAACATATTTTGATTTATTTTATTCTTATTGTTCAAAAATATTTTTGCTAGGAATTCTGTGTTGATTGGTGGCTTGTTTTGTTCTGTTTTTTTTTTTTTTTTTTTTTTTTTTTTTTTTTTTTTTTTTTTTTTTTTTTTTTTTTTTTTTTTTTTTTTTTTCCTATTTATTTATTTATTTATACTCTTGCTCTGTCACCCAGGCTGGAGTGCAGTGGTTTGATCTCGGCTCACTGCAACTTCCACCTCCCGGGTTCAAGAGATTCTCCTGCCTCCACCTCAAATAGCTGGGATTACAGGCATGTGCCACCATGCCCAACTAATTTTTGTATGTTTAGTAGAGAAGAGGTTTCATCATGATAGACAGGCTGGCCTCGAACTCCTGACCTCAAGTGATCCACCTGCCTCAGCCTCCCAAAGTGCTGGGATTACAGGTGTGAGCCACTGTGCCCGGCCTGTACTGTTTTTTCTTAGAGTGCTTTCCAGGAGTCATCCATTGTCTTCTGCCTTGTGTAGTTGCTGATGTGATGTCCATATTTTTTTTTTATATTTTTTTTCTTCCCCGAATATCCTTTTATTCTGGCTACAATAAGATTTTCTCTTTAGCCTTTTGGTTTTCTAGTGTTATGACTTGATATGATTTAATTTGTATTTATTCTGCTTAAAGCCAGTTGAGCTCCTTGAAGCTATACGTTTTTAGTTGTCAAATTTGTAAAAATTTTTAACATTATTTGTTCACATATTTATTGTCTCCCACGCTCTCTTCTGCTTCTGGTATTCTGTGTTGTTTTTGTTTTTGTTTTTAATGTGTGTGGGTCTTTTGTTTATTTGTTTGTTTATTTTTAAACAGTCTTGCTCTGTTGCCCAAGCTGGAGTGCAATGGCACAATCTCAACTCGCTGCAACCTCTGCCTCTAGGGTTCAAACAATTCTCCTGCCTCAGCCTCCTGAGTAGCTGGGATTACAGGCATAAGCCACCACGACCAGCTAATTTTTGTATTTTTAGTAGAGACGAGGTTTCACCATGTTGGCCAGGCTGGTCTCAAACTCCCAACTTCAGGGGATTCGCCCGCCTCGGCCTCCCAAAGTGCTGGGATTACAGGCATGAGCCATTGCACCCAGACTTTAGATGATTTAATGTGGTTTTAGAGGCCATTTTCTCAGCCTTTTTTTTTTTTCCTCTGTATTTCATTTTGGATAGAACCTATTGCTTAATCTTCAAGTTTACTGCTTCTCTCTCCTGTAATACTAATCTGCTATTAATCCTGTCCAGTTAATTTTTATTTCAGCCATTGTATGTTTTAACAACTTTGCTTCTCTTTTATATTTTTTCACCTCTCTTCTCAACATGTCATGTTTTCTGTTAAATTTTCAGCATGTTGAACATTATCAAAGCTGTTTTAAGACCTGTGTCTGCTAAATTCATCATTACTCTCATTTTGGGGCCTGTTTCTATTCACTGATTTTCTTGTCAGCTATGGGTTACACTTCCTAGTTCTTTCTGTATATAGAGATTTTTTATTGGATACCACACATTGTAAATTTTACTTTTTTTTTTTTTTTTTTGAGTCGGAGTTTCGCTCTT